>NC_139238.1:73046793-73090341 GCF_977018435.1 Lepisma saccharinum | reverse complement strand
CCTTCATAAATCCTACAAGGTATTTCACTCGCTCTCGGCCCTTTGATTTTCGCTTGTAAAAATCAAACTATTGGTCATAATGTAATGAAATTTGCTACGAACATGCCTTGGTGTATAAGAAGCATAGTGACATCACGCGAGTGTTGGAAGTGGTCGCCATTAGCATCAATGCATGCCTGCACATGCCTCTCCATGTTACATAAGGTCCACCAATAAATCAGGAGTCACAGTGTCAATTTCCCGCCGAATGCTGTCTTGCAGTTCCATGATAGTCCGTGGCTTGTTGCGATGGGCCTTTCCTTTTCTAGTAGGTGCGAACGATAAACACACACTGTTATAATACCGAGTACCGACTAATATTGTGCTGCTTTGTTACTGTACTGTAATCACGAACCACTGATTGTAAGCACGAACTTTCAACCGAACCAGAACAAACCCGAACCGATATCAGGTGCGTCACAACAGCAGGGCCAAGAACTCAGACTGAAAGCACACGTCCGTACGATTGGCATTTAACGGTAGAATCGCCAAGACGCACGCACATGCCCACGCAAGGACTAGAGAGACTGTAGCGCCGTCTCCAATGATGTCACCATGCTTCTCCTCAATTAAAATTACATACCATATCACATAATATACTGTTATAATTTTGAATTTACAAATGCTGTTGTTGCATGTTGTAGTTAAGCGACCGTGCGCAGGTTCGAACTTCAGATGTGCAAATGGAAGATGTATATCAGTATCATGGACCTGTGATTTCGAAAACGACTGCAGAGACAAAAGTGATGAATCACTGGAAATATGTGGTGAGTTAAAACTAAAGTTAAATATTTTCTAATCTATATTTTGATAGGTGTACATTACAATGTTAAAAAGATGAAATCATTTGCACGTTGTCAGGACATAGTTTGGTTTGTTGGTAGGAAAATATGTCGGCTTGTGATTGAAGCGTAAAGCACGGTTTGTGTAAGATGTTGTTTGCGATTAAAAAAACACATATTAATGAATAACAAAGACTACATGCGATATAGGAAAGCGGGGAACAATGCCTGTCAGTAGGAAATGCCAGTCAGGTAGTTTTCTGGAAAACAGTTGAAGCTAGCTGGTTAGGACAAGCACTGCCTCCTACATTTAGAAACGCCTAACTGATACGTTGTTGAGCGCCATTCCTTTGTTTGTAGTGAAAGAGGTAAGAACTCATTTTCCGTTCAGAGGAAGTTTCCTACTAAAGTAGTGGTAAGCATACTTTACAATTATGCAATTAGGGAGCTATTAGAAACCAGGTAACAAGAATGCTATAGTGGAACCACAAGGAAAGAAACCTGCGCAGACTCCATCGCGCTGGCGGGTGGGGGAAAAAGACAGGAGGAAGAAGCCTTCAGAGTCGCCAACGTCAGTGTTGCCCAGTGTTGCCAGGTCTACTGATTTCGCAGGAGATTTCCTGATTTTCAGCACGATCTCCTGATCTCCTGACAAGTTTCAAGAAAATGTGGAAATCTCCTGATTTTTGCTTTCTTAAATATTTATAATGAACAATTATTTAAAAAAATCGAAAGTTGATTTAAAATTTACATATTCAGCTGGTGGAATGCAAAGACCCATGAATATTCCGCAGAGAGAGAGAGTTTGGGCAGGAGGGTCATACCAGGCTTGATGATATTGGGAAAGACGCGCGGCTTCTTGAGCCCTTTATGCTTTGGGAACTCCAAGACGGGTGTACTAACTTTCCCCATCTGGTGCGGTTTTTGTCAAAGGGGAGGCAACTGAAAACTGGTTACAACTAAATACCAATGTTTCCACCCACACATACGAACAAGTATTCAGTTTTATGGTAGTGTTTATTGCAAATGCTAGATACAGGTTCAGGTTTTTAACTGATAAAAAAGGGAGTCCACATTACAAATGCAGCCATAGGTTTGTTACAAATGCTCTTAGTAAACTGTCGATTGATTGATTTGGTTTATTTTTCTGCGCATTTCTTCCATTTTTTGGTAATCGCGAAGACGAGGATGAGTGATGATATGATGAAATTCATGAAGGGACAACCATGCCCAGGCCGAGATTCGATCCCGAAACGGGATCCCTGATGTCACAGCGCTGTGCTAGCCACTTAGCCACGGAGGTCGCCTTAGTAAACTGCTGTTGCAAACTTATACGTCGCAGTTTTATTTCTTCTTAATCGTCTCTTAACATAGAAATAGTAGTTCATGTTTTTAGAGCATTGTTTTTTGTTAAAGATATTTCTGAGCGTAACTACTACTACAATTGCTCTTATGTCTCTTTATATTCAATCAATACTGTGGCGGTAGAAATTATCTTTCCCGATTTTATATCACGTAATTTTCGAATGCAAAAACCTGATTTTATTAAAATTTACATTGTCTGGGGTGACTGGGAAAAAAGTTGAAGCAAAACCTGCGACTTGTCTAATGCTAGGTCACGGGTTCGAATCCCGGACTGGGCATGGGAGCTCTTTGTGAGTGTCTCTTCATCAGTTTCACATCTTTACGATTAGATGAAAGTGGCATATGCAAAGTAAAATAGAACCAAACCAATCTGTCTAATACTGGTTGGTTACCTTCAATGATTGAAATAAAAGTTTTAATTCGAGGGTATTTCGGGGGTTCAGTCATGATAGCCCTCCTCCATTACCATTAATGCGAGTATGCTTTGAATGTGTTGTTAAAAAAAATTACATCATGTAACTTTGGCTAGTTTTAAATAAAAGCAATCTAAGGTGTTATCAGGTAGAGTATTTAAAAATATGTATCCCCGAATGCATAGTGGCTGAAACTCTAAATCACAAAATGTTTCTATAAAGTTTTAAACGCCAAGTACATAAATCCACGCACAAAACCATTTATTTTCGAATATTTCTGAGAAATGAACAGAAAATCGAGGTCGGATTTTTTCCAGTAATGTCACAGCTTTTTGCAAAGTGTTGGGGCAGTGCCGGCGATTAGGGGGGGGCAATCCTTGCACCCCCTCAGTTTTGGCACCCGATCGTCGCCACTGGTTTGGGGAAACTGTACCTTTACCTTAGGTTAATTAAGGGGGTGGGGTTATTTGAAGTGCAAATTCATAATAAAATTTGTATTGACATAACAGGAATAAATTTATCTTTTGACATCTAAAATTAATAATTAACGTTCAATAATGATAGTGTAAAGCTTTTCTCACTCTACCCCCCTCCCCCCAGAACGTTGTTAATCCGCTATAATTTGTTCTTCTGATTTTTAAGCAGATCTCCTGATTTTTCAGGGGACGATCTCCCGATTTTTGAAAATCTGACCTGGCAACGCTGGTGTTGCCAGACCTATTGATTTCTCGGTAGGATTCCATAATAAACTATTGCTATGGCACCTCCGACGGTCAGCTCAAAAACACGTTTCCTGCTCATCTTTACTTGAACATGGATGGGAGAAGTGGAGTGGAACTCCACTCAGCCCTGAAAAGTGCTGTTTGAACTGTGAAATTATGTCAAACGCTACTCAAATGTGCTAGGACATTATTTTATTACTTTTACTACATTACTATTTTTAGATGGCTGTATTTTATCCCACCCTAAACTCTATTTCTATTTTAGTTATTTTACGTCGCTTTTGTGCCTCTACGGGTAAGTACGACAATATGGATGAATGAAAAACTGATGAAATGGATGAAGTGACACAAACACAGTGAAACGTCCTTGCCTTACGAGGTAGAAACACTGACTTCGTAGCGTGGGCAAATTATGTTATACATGTATGTGTTTGTGTGTGTGTGTGTGTATTTCTAGCAGATGGGGAGGATAGGTGGCACCCTAACATAAGCGTTGCTATCTTGAATTATTGAGGAAGACATGCTGTCTAATTCACCAAATATATTTCACATACGTAATGCATTTTTTCATTATGGTGCAGGACGCGTGCCCACCCCTATCGATAGCTGCACACGAACACCATCAGAAGGCAAATTGATTTGTTATTGTTAGCATTCGACTTGAAAGATTGTGGAAAATCGCCGACAACGAAAGGCGGCACGTTAGCTTCATCTGTGAACACAACTTTCTACCATTTCCTGTCATAAAAATTCCTCGCGATAATAGAGGCATCCCAACCCCTTGTGTCGATGCTGAGAAAGGGCAAATTTGAGGGTGTTTTCCACGCACCCTCTAACCGGAAAATGCGGAAGGGATGAAAGATGTTGGTCGGTTCCTTCGGGCGGTTTACTTTCTTTTGTTTGAAACATGTCCACTCCTGAAATGGAGATCTTCGGTATATTTTCGCCAAACACAGGGTGCTGGGTTTAGCACCATTGTTACAAAAGTATCTCTGACGTTTACACCGTAAACAATGCGCGCCACTCCCCCTTGCCCCCCCCAGTGCGCACAACTATGCCGCCCTTCGCCCCCCCCCCCCAAGAACGTCGTTCATCCTCTTCTATTAGATCATCGGATTTTGTAGCAGAACTTCTGGTTTCCAAGGAACAATCACCCGAATTTTTCAAATCTGACCTGGCAACACTGCCCCGAACACCGATAACGGCAGGGAAGTTGCGCGAACGCTTTGGACGGAAGGTTTTTTTCCTTGTGGTCGAGCTATACAGGATTCATCCCATGCATGTTCCGCTAACAATAGAGTAAACTTATGCTCAATAAAATCACCAGGACTTAGATGTACTTTTTCGGGTAATGGCAGTCCAGTCAGAGTAACCGTCATTTCTCACATTTCCTGCTAAAAAAATATTACAATTACTTTTAAGATCTAAGTACATAATGATTCTCATCCAGTGCTAGATATATAAATGCAGATGTTACTCAGATGTTTTTTCAGTCAATAAAAGTAAATTTTAAGTGTCAAAACTGTTAATTACGTTATTTTTATTTACTTATGTATTCGATGTATTTCACATGAGCATTGATGTAACTGCCATTACCCACACGTGTGAGAAATACCGGTCAATGTCATATGTTCACTATTTTATATTGCAATTAACTACACAAATAGATACAGAATCATGGCACGGGGCGCACAAAACTGGACACTCTCATCTATGAAATGTGTATTTTGCAACCCTATGTGACAGCTAGTGTCGTGGTTTTTGCCGATCTCCCTCAGGTGACCCTTTCTTCCCTTTTACTAACATGAATTATAGTTCAGGACAAACTTAAAAAAACCCGGACTTCATCTTCCTCAAATCTTGACGACGCGTGAAGAGGAATGTGGCCAACAACAAGTCCACGTGGGTCTCCTTACAAGAATTGTCATGTGGTGGATACACCTGTTTTAAGTTTGTACTGCTTCCCCGATGGCGCAATTTTGTCGCCGCCCGGGTTCGATACATGGTGGAGGCACAAGTGGTTCGGATTTCACTTTAAACTGTAGGTCCAGTCCCGATTAACCTTACTGTGCATAAACTGGACTTAAAACACCAAATTAAAGCCAAATGTACGGAACTGTATGACCCCTATGAATTCATCTCCAGTTTATAGTACTGTACTATGTTTAAAAAGTTAACTGTGAATTTTCAGAAGGAAGACTGCGTTGCACAAAGTCCCAGTTCGCATGCAAAAGTGGGAAATGCGTACCAGAGAGATGGCTGTGCGACTCCGTCAACGACTGTGGAGACAACAGCGACGAAGAAGCTGATATGTGTGGTGAGTAAAACAGGCAATTTTGTAATCCGACAGTTCTGGCATGGCTAAATATTTAGCCTATTACTAGTTTTGCTGATCAGAACATATACCGTATATGCCGGCGTATAAAAAGCACTTGACTGGTGTACACATTTTGGAGGAAAAAGCTCAATATTATAATTAATTTACAGAATTTCACATGTAGGTCTACTTTCATCAAATAACTTACCTAATACAAATAGGAATGAATACATTTTAATCTTCTTCGTCAAGACCCAGACATTCATATCCAAAGCTAAATGAAGTCACTAGAAACCTCTTCTAAATCAGGGATTTTAAGGTGCATCACCTTTCCAAAAATATAGCTGTTTTCATACCTATCGTCTGAGACATGTATTATAGGACATGAAATCAACTCAAATCAAGACACTATGTTGCAACTTTTTGTGAGATTAATATATTTATACCTTTTTTACCCCCTCTTTGATGCTTCAGCACCTTGTTCCTTCCTTTTCTTTCATGTTTTGTTAAAGAATTGGACAGACAAATAAACTATTTTCACTCTTCTTGAGCAGGTACATAAAATCCTATAGTCTCATTTTGTATAGCAGAACGAGAACTATAAAATGGGATAATATAATCGTTGCAGCTCCAATATTTCCCAATATAATGTAGCAAAACCCGCGAGAGAAAAAACAAACTTCAACAAAACCTATTCGGCAGAACCACAGCTCTCTACGCGGTCCGCGCGCATTATATACAGAAGGCGCAGAAAAAGAGAGCATTGAACAAAGGCATTACATCAGAACCTTTTTTTTTGCAGCTCTTACCCTCTCCCGACCATAATTTTACACCTTACACCTATAAATCAGAATATGAGTCCTCACACAACAAATTATCATCCGTATCATCCAGTGCATTACTAATGTCACACTACTTAACCATATATTTCACAGCATCCCATGAAGCTTTGACCCATTTACAAACTTGTTAAATACTAGGCCTCTTCCATTATCCTATGTGTCGACACCCTGTTTTTTAAGAGCTATTTCTAAAGGGGACAAGTGCGTCTATTAAAACTATAGAGATGATAAAATCTAAAGTTAATCTCTATACCTAAAATTAAGATTAACATTCTGTATTCTCCCTAACAAATCATCATTTTGTTAATTGAAGAGCTCGGCTGTAGAACATTGTAGTTTCTGAGTTCATTAAGAAAAATTGTTATTAGAAGCTATACTGCAGATAAGTTGTTTTCGTGTTGCGTTTATCACTTTCAGAAGGCTTCACTGAGTCCAATGAAAATTGTAGGACATGGCAATTTCACCCGAGAACTGAAGGATGGAACATTTTACTTTGTAACTCAAAAATAACCAAAATGTCACTTACCATGTTTTACACCCGAGCGCTTCAATTATCCTTCAGGTTTATTTTATTCCTTGAATGTCCATGTGTTCTAAACAAACACACTTGTCACAAGTTCAGATAAAGTTTCTGTCCATAAAATTGTAACATGTTCCCCACAATATTAATAATCATCATCAACTCATCCATTCTTTACAGCGAGCATTTTCGTTCAAAGGTACTACAAAAAAGAAACTTTTAATTTCGCCATTAGTTTACTCCAAAGAGTAACTGAGTTACTGATTTTAAAAATCAAGAGTTATATTTAGCTATACTCGGAAAAGTAACTTGGTTGCGGTTACTACTTTTTAGAAAGTAAATAGATATATTTAGATTTACTCCAAAAAGGAACGAAATTACAGTTTCTGATTTTTAAAAAGTAAATAGGTATAGCTTTACTCTAAAAGTAACCGTGTTCCAGTTACTGATTTTAAAAAGTAAATAATTGTATTTAGATTTAATCGAAGACATAACTGAAGTACCCTTTTTGACATTAAAAAAGCGAGTAGTTATATTTAGTTTTACTCGAAAAATTAACTACTAACTGGGTTACAGTTTCTGTTTTTAAAGGTAAATAGTTACATGTTAAATGTTACTTCTTACTGCTGTATTTGTATTCGTAGCTGTCCGCGGATGCAACTCTGAGGAATTCAAATGCAACAGTGGGCAGTGCATCCCAAATGATTGGCTCTGCGATTCTGCTAAGAACTGCCACGATAACAGCGACGAGGATCCAGAAATGTGCTGTGAGTGTACAATTTGTATTTGTTTACTGTTTTATTACAAGGGAACTGTAATCAAGGAGTCCCGGGTTCGATACCGGGTAGAGGTATATAGTGGTTCGGATCCCACTTTAAAAGAGGTCCCGGATTCGATTCCCGGTGGAGGCACATAGTGGTTCGGATCCCACTTTAAACTGTAGGTCCAGTTCCGATTAGCCGTACTGTGCATAAAGTGGACTTAAAACACCAACTCAACAACAATTACAAGGGAACGGCCGAGTAGAGAAAAAGGATAACATTGCAATTGACAGGGGAACAGTGCTCCGAATTAATCCTTGGGCAAAGTATCGTGTGTTGTTTAATGAAATAACGAGGGCCATCCGAAAAGTAGTACCTGTTTGGGCCGTTACAGCGCCTAGAATAACGTAGTGTGGAAAACGGCATACTTCTGCGTTCCCTGGATGGTTCCACTCGAAAATGATCCGCTAGAGGCGCTGGTGTTGACCCCGGTGCTAGGTGTTCGACTGCTTATAATGGAAGTAAATGGAGTTTTCGCTGCAACGTCTGATTCTTTTACATGAAGAATTTCTATGAATGTGATAATTGCTATGATATTTGGTACAGTGGTCGCGAAGATATTAACGAACATTCTAGACAGTCAACCACGTCCTGTTATTGTCATACTTTCGTTAATAATACGGGAGAAAAAATACGCGTGGAATGTTCTTGGCAACTAAATTTTTGTGTATGAATTAGGTTCATTATTATTGTCATCATCATCATTTCTTTTAAAGATATACACACTGAAGCATTTGTATTTTTGATATTTACTGTCTCTTTTCTTCCGCTTTAAACTAATCGCGACGATGATGATAATGATAATTGCATGAAACGACAAGGGGAAACCCACAAAACTTTCTTAGTGCCATCGACATGAGTGTAAGGAAACTTTCAAACCAATGGGACAAGCGACACGGGATGTTCACACTGTCACACTAGTGACACACACTTCCAGACTGTAAAATAGCATTCATTGCACATTGTTACGACCTTACTTATTTTGTAACTTTGAGATTCCATGTTAAAAGAAAAATCTATATAGTGTTACCTCAAGTCCTTGTTAATGTCCGTGATACTAGATGTTGTGACGCAAATATGAACGCGCCAATCAAGCCGTTGTTGAACTAATGTATTCACCTTTCTGTAACTATCTAAAGAAGTCAGCTCGCTTAAGACAACGGACATTTATTATGATGTAAATATAGATTTGCCAATCAAAGATTATCAATGGTTGATGAACTAACCTAATTGTAATTAAATAATGGCGGAACATTTAAATTTGTATAATTCCAAAATGTAAGATTTTATCAACGTTAAGGAAATAATTGTTAACTCAAATGAATATGTAAACTTTCTTTGTAAATTATTAATTGCCAAACTATGTATTTTTCAAATATCTTTCTGTTGTAATTTGGGGTATTGTAATAAGAAATTACCTAAAGACAGGTGTTCGAGGCTGGAACTTTGGGTATAAATACGAATGAGTTTGGTCCGTAAGGAGGTCTGTTCTGGTGTCAGTCTAGGAAGAAGTGAATAGGTGCAAGCCGCTCTTCTGTAAAACCTAGATTGGCCAAATAGGAACGGTCTAATCTAGGAAGAAGTGAATAGGTGTATGCCGCTCTTCTGTAAAACCTAGGTTAGCCGAATGGGATATAAGTTCCAATTTAGGAAGAAGTGAATAGGTGCAAGCCGCTCTTCTGTAAAACCTAAATTGGAAATCTCGGGTGATAACTCCAAGTCTAGGAAGAAGTGAATAGGTGTATGCCGCTCTTCTGTAAAACCTAGGTTTGGGCCACCCTAGTTTGACCTTTCCAGTAAGTTTGAAATTATCTATTAACAATTGATCTCCAAGTTCCAGTTATGAATTACCTAACCACTGGCTGCAAGTATTCAAGCAGTAAATAAACATTTCATTAAAACTTCACGACGTTGGTTGGATTTGTTCTTCACCTACCCTGAAGATAGGTTTCAGTGTAGACCCTTAGAGCCTCAATGCTCCCGGCTATAGGAGTAAAGGGTGAGGAAAGTTACTAGGAACGTAACAACATGAGGGTTCAAACAGCAAACGACACGTTCATATGGCGTATTCGCGTGCTACTTGTTACTTCGGTCGGAAAGCTCCTTAAAGGAAGGGTGCTGAGACTGAAGCGACGCGCTACAGGGAGAGTTCCCAACTAAGTGACAAGCGACACGGTGCCTTCAGTCTATTAGCAAGCGTTGCTTGCGAACAACAGATAGGCGACACTATAAACCGCACATTACAACTACAGATCTAGGCGACATGATAAGCAACACTTGTCGCTTCTGCGTCGCTCAAACTGGGCCACTTCCTCAATAGCTTGCAACATGTTGCCGTGGTTTGTTGTTCGCACATACGCGATGCAATGAGTGTCTTGCTTTAGTGAGATTGCGAACCAAAGCGACAAGTGGCACGCGGCACTTATCGCTTGAGGATTTCACCAACCGAACGCTGGCCTGTGTTTCCCGTCATGCCGCTACGATGTGAAATGTTGCTCTTGATTGGCTCGTTTCCAAGCAACATGTGTCGCTTCGGTGTGAAAGTTGCCTTGGACCGAAGGACCCGTGTCGCTTTGGTGTGAAATCCTCGTATCGTTTGTCGCGTGTCGCTTTGGTGTAAAATCTCCTTGAGGAAACGGTGCACTCAGAGCTAGTGTACCTACGGTTCGAAAGGCTGCATTGATTTCCGACTGCTCGCTTTCAAGCGGCATTTGTGGTTTGTCGCCTTGGTATGAAATATCTCTCAGGATACAATTTATATTCTAATAACATAGAAAAATAAACTCTAATGCACAGTCCAAGACCTGACGTCCGGAATCACATTGCGATGTTTCTTCTTGTGTTACGCATGCTATTTATTTATTAATTTTATTTTACTTTTCTTTCCAAATTAATGCCATTTCGTGACTGCAAATCACTCCACAAATATAACTGTTTCCATCAATTCACTTACCGCCTTTCTAGAGAAACAAATCTACACAATATATTCCACAAACTAACTAAGCCGCATTACTTTCATAAGAAAATTAGCACCGAGATTGATCGCACTGTCATCTATGTTTCTCATCCGTCTGGGGAACCAGTTTCTTGGGTCGTTTTCCACACTACGTTATTCAAGGCGCTGTAGCGCCGTGTGGAGCGCTTGTGACGCGAGTAGCCGACGCTCAAGGTCGAACGACTTCAGTTGGCTGTCTGCTCAGTGTGTGCAAAGTTTCGTAGCGCTGCCATTGTAGTTATTGTTCATGTGTTTACAATGTTCGAAAGAAATTGAAAAAGCCGCCACTTGTGATGTTAGGGCTACGATCAGATTGCTCAACAGCAATAATGTGCGACCATGTGATATTCACCGTCAATTAAAGGAGGTTTATAGATACAATGTTATTGATGAGTCGTCTGTTCAGCTACAGCTTCTTCTTCTTCTTCTTCTTCTTCATGCCCCTCACCGCTTAAATGACAGCAGTCTTGGGCAACGGTCTGAGAACTTTGAGGGTTAGGAGTTCGCGCACTAAGATGAACATCACAATATTGTTTGACACTTCACTTCACTGTCACTATAGTACAATAATGATGAGGGCGGGAATCAAAAGCGAAGTTCGCACTGTCGGGCAAAGCCATAGAGAATCCACATAGTAGAGGGGGAAGGAGATGAAAGTAGTGTGGGCAAGGAGAAAGGAGAAGCAACCTTTCGTCGATGTAGTCTGTGGAAAAGTGCCTGGCGTTGTGTGTTCCATAGTGGGCATTGGAAAAATAAGTGGGTGGGGGTTTGTTTATGTTCTCCGCAGGTACAATTGGGAGAGGGAGTTTGGTGAATGCGTGCCAGATGCTCGTTTGTGGTCACATGTCCCGTTCTAAGGCGTAGGATACAGGTGATCACTTCCCGGGGTATTTTTAGATGATGAAACCAAGGTCGAATAGGGAGTTTATCATAGAACCATTTGTAAGTAGTGGTTTTTGCCACTGCATCATGAACCCAATTTTCCCACTGAGAGTGGATTTTTTTTTTGACCCGTGGGAGAAGATCAGTATAGGCGAGTCGGATTGTAGAGGGGGAAGGAACGTCCACAGCTGTTTTGGCATAATGATCCACAAGGTCTTGGTGAGGATTAAGATTGCTATGCGCTTTGACATAGGTAAACTGTACGCGTTGGGCTTTGTTTTGGAGGTGAAAGTACTCTTGTAAGATTAAGATGGGAAAGAGTTGCAACCGATAAGCATCCTTACCGCAACGAGCGATCGTGAATAATGCGCTGAGGGCATCTGTAAGAATTAAAGTTTGAGTGTATTGTGCTTCGCGAGCGTGTATCAATGCCTGATAAATGGCATAGCACTCTGCCGAATAGATAGATGCTTCTGACGAGAGGGAAAATTGGCGTACAACATTGTATTGGGGGACATAAAATGCACATCCAACTCGGTCAGCATTTTTGGACCCGTCTGTGTAGATAAAAATATGGTCGGGCCAGAGTTCTTTGTAATATTCATGTCTTCCGAAATCGGTAAAGTTAATATGAGGAAGAGGGGCGATGAGTATTGGGAGAGTGTATATCAAAGGGGAGGTAAATGTAAAGCTGAGATGATAGGCGTCGCTATCAATATTATAACAAGATAAAAAGAAAAGCCGGAGGCGAGAGCGATCGAGGTTGAGAGTTGCATTCAGTTGGCGTTGGATAGCGAATACGGTATTAAAGGGGTGAGGGTGACGTTCCCATGTTTTCAAGATGTATTTCGTGGTAGAATATTGATATCGGTAGGAGAGAGGCAGTTCAGTACTCTCTCCATAAACGCTCACATTAGGGCTAGATGCCATTAGTCCGAGGCAGATTCGGAGTGCCTGTCGCTGTAAGATATCCATTTTTTGGAGCCAGCGATCAGACATCCCTCCCAGTACGGGAGCCGAATAGTCGAAAAGTGAGCGGAAGCAATTCTTATAGAATAATAACATAATGGAGGGGTGACCCCCCCATTTGGTGGTGGCGAGCCCTTTCAAAATGTTGATCAATTTTTTCCCTCTTATGTGCAAATAGGTAAGATGCGGTTGCCAAGTTAATTTACGGTCGAAGTGGATGCCTAAGTATTTACAGGTTTGGACCACCGGAATTTGATGTAAATGAGTTAACGTATTGGGATAGCGGGTAAGCGGATACGGATTGAAAATGATGATCTGTGATTTCTCCGGGGAAAATGATAAGCCGCGGAGCGCTAATTGATCACGTAATTGAATGATGAATTTTCTTAGGTCTAAGATGCCTCGAGTGGCATCTGGTGTGCTATTGTAAAAACAAAAATCGTCGGCATATTGCAGTATATGGTGATTAGAATTTAGTGTTTGATGCAAGTGTTGTGTGTATATATTAAACAGAATTGGGCTGAGCGGGGAGCCTTGGGGGACACCACTCCGAATTATTCGTGGTCCCGTAACGTTATGGGAGAACCAAAAAACCAATATTCGTTCGTGATATAATTGCCATATTAATTGGGCTACCCCCGGATGAATGTGAATATTGTTAAGTATTTGGTATAATATGGGAATGTGGACCGAATCGTAGGCGTGAGCAATGTCTATGAATAAACTAAAGCAATACTGTCTCAAGATTTGGCTATTCTGAATTGCCACTGTGAGAGTACAGATAGCATCTTGGCTGCCGAGTCCGGTTCGAAAACCCATTTGAGAGGGAGGAAAAAAGTTTCGTTTCTCTAAATTCCAAGTTATTCGGTGTTGTAAAGTTTTTTCGAATAATTTAGCCATTACAGGTATAAGAACAATGGGACGGTAAGACGTCGCATGGGTAGCTGGTTTCGTCGGTTTTAATATTGGAATGACAACATGTTGGGTCCAGCCTCGCGGGATTTTACCCCTACGGTAAACAGAGTTGAAGATGGCCGTGAGGATATTAAGTCCTTGTTCTGGGAGGTGTTTGAGGGTGTCGTAGGTGATGCCATCATATCCTGGGGCAGTAGAGGGGATATTCTCTAGGATATGTTGGAGTTCCGAAATTGTAACAGCAGGGAAATCTGCTGTAAAGGAAAAGTTTGTCGGGGCTAGGGATGGGGGAGGTAAGGTAACCGTAGGGGGAGTGAGGAGGTCCATAAATTCCGCTTCCCATGCATTATTGAGCGGTCGGGGGCGGGGAATATGGGGGTGACGTAAGGAGTTGAATTTACGCCAAATGGCTCCTATAGGGAGAGTTACATCGAGGGACTGGCAGAATAGTTTCCATGCTTGGCGTTTTGCTTTGGTATATGTATTTTTGGCGAGCGTCTGTAGTTTATGGAGCTCCAGCCATATTTCGGGCGTGGGGTGTTTGGCATAGAATTTTTTGAGTGCGTTTTTTTTTTTTTTTTGATGGCGGCACACTGTTTGTTCCACCAATGAATCGGTCAATGGTAAAGAATTTTTGGCGCGTACCGCTCCGATCAAGCGCTAACGTAATCATTTGGAGAAATTTGGTATACGTCATTGTCCGGTGAGAGGGTATATCGTCCGTGTAATATAATTTAAGGAAATATGACCGAAAGGTATTCCAATTAATAGACTCGCGTGTCCATCGACGGACAGGGATGTCAGTCACGCCTGTATTCGGAAAGGTATTTGGTAAACAAATAAATATCGGCGTGTGATCACTCCCTCGTAAGTCTAAATCGTTTGTCCAGTTGATATGGGAAAAGAGGTTTGGGGACACTATTGTTAAATCGATGGCAGTCGGGCAGGAACCATTGTGTGGGTAGTGGGTGGGGGTACCGTCATTCATTAGAATGAAGTCGTTCTCAAAGATCCAATTTTCAATGTTGGAACCTAATCTATCGGTCTGGACATTGCCCCACATTTGGTTATGGCTATTGAAATCTCCGGTTATGAGATAGGGTCCTGGGAGTAGGGCGAGAAGGTCTGTGAGGGTGGATAAAGGGATATTCTGCGAAAAATGATGGGGAGGAATATAGAGGGAGAGGAGTGTGAATAGGTGTTGATGGAACTGAATGCGTACAGCAACCAGTTCGACATTAAACTGATGAATTAAAGGAAGGGAGGAGGGGAGAGAAAGGGGGGAATGTGGAATATTTTCATGGACGTAAATGGCAACACCTCGTTGTGTTGCGGGGAAAGGGGGACCGTAAGAGATGAAATGTGGGAGTCTGTAGTTCTCATATCGAGTTCCTTTCACCTCTTGTAGGCTAAGGAGATGCGGTTTATAATCCGCCACAAGTTTCTGTAATTCACATTTTCTGGCCGAAAAGCTGCGGACGTTCCATTGAATAATAACAGGAAAGGACATGGAGGGGGAGGAAGGAAGGGAAAAAAATAAAAAGGGGAGAGAGACTCATGGAGGCGGTCTATGCCGGAGTAGGCGGGCTTCCGTTGTAATATCTTCATTTTGTCTATAGGGTAAGAAAACGAGGGAAGAATTAAGAAAAACCGAATAATAAAGAGAAACAAAAATGGATGGGTAATCAGCCTTCTATTATTGTTAACAGTTGAGTCGTGAGGGCTTGTATTTGCTGAATGAGAATCTTTTGTTCGCGTATGTTTGATATTTGGAGCACTGATGCCCATAAGGTTGTTATGAGGTCCAGGAGTGATTTGTAGATTGTTTGTTGATCAGAATATGGAAATTGCTGTGGTTCCGATGGCGGTGGTGGTACCGTGTACGGGGGGGCCCTCCGGGCAGGATGAGCGTTACGCCCAATGGGGGGAGAGGGGGTAAATTCATCTTCTGATGTCGAGGAGCTGGAAATCGTTCTTGTTTTGTCAACGTTAGGGCTGGGTGCCTTAACTTGTAAATCTGGGTGATGTTCCCTTTGGGAGGAATGGGGCACAGGAGTATTGGACTTGCCAGTCCAGCGGCGGGGGTGAATTTTGTTTTTGGAGCGGGCTGTTTCCACTGCCTGCGGTGTGGCGGTCTGACGATCACTTGGGGTGGGGGGTGCAGATGCAAAATGCGTCTGTAAAGTATGAAAAGGGTTATCCCAAGCGCCGAGTTGGCGTGTTCCATTCGTGGGGGTCGAGGTGGGTGTGGGAGACAATTTGGGGAAGTCGCGCTTGTTGAGCAGGGGGTTTAAAATATCTTCCCGGGTTAGGGGTGGGTGGAAGGTACCGGAAAGTTTGGCCTTCGCCTCGTAATAGGAGATATTTTCCTCCGCCATGCGAGTTTGAATGTTCTGTTCTCGTTGCCAGAAAGCGCATTTGCGGTCACGTGCCCCATGGGGGCCCTTGCAGTTACTACAGTGAGGGGGGTTGGGGCATCCTTCTCCGTGTCTTTCTTGCCCACAGTTAGCACATTGTGATTTAGACCGGCATTGAACCTGGGAATGGTTATAACGATAACAGCCAGAACATTGTAGCACCGAACGTACTCGCGGTTTGACTGTGAAGATTTCTTTATTTATCAGCACTTTTTCCGGTAGATGTTTACCATGGAAGGTAAGGCATATCAACTTGGTGTCCACGAGGTGGAAGGTGCCATCCTCTCGCCAGATTTTTTTCTTTAGTCGTTTTGCGCATGTGACCCGAAATGGTGAGTCAATGCCGTCTAGAATGTCTTGTTCTGTCACGTCAAGTTCCAGGCCATACGCTAGCCCTTCCCGTTGGATCAGACTGTGTGGTATTTTGGCTCGGACTCCAAGTGAGTCCAGAAAGGTCCCGTTCCGAACAAAAGCGTTTGCTGTATCTGCTGTTTTAAAGGTGGCCCTGACCCTGTTTTTGCCACATTGTTCCACTAAACACACGGGTATGTTGGCTTTCCGGAATTTATTGCCCAAACTACCACTAGAAAGTTTACCAATGTTTTGATTTTGTCCTTCTAAGAGGACCACAAATGGGCCGGTGGTGTCGGTCGAATACCAAAGAGTTGGAGGTCTTTGATCCGGTTGAGTGGGGCGAAATATTTTCTCTTGTTTGTTTTCGGTTTTACTCACCTCGTCCAGTGTCCTTTTACCTGAGCGTATCGCTGAGTCGGTCATGGTAATGTCATCATCATGTTGGTTTAATGGCAATTCCTGTGTGGCCAGGTCGACTAAGCCTTCCGCCGCCGTCCTCTCTCTCGGGTCCAACATTGCGGCATCCTGTATGATAACCGGCTGCCCGCCGGAAGCCACGATGGTCTAATGGGTCGCTGGCTAGGGTACACACCAAGGGGAAAAATACACTATATCGTTGGACTGCACTCTACACGTAATTAACTTGATAATAAAGTCGTCGAAATTAAACCAATCACTCGCGATGTGTTGCTCTGTCGGATATGTACCGCTTTTTACAACTGAACCTATCACTTCGAGCGCTCGTACGCGAATCTCAGCTACAGCGCCTTGAATAACGTAGTGTGGAAAATGACCCAAGAAACTGGTTCCCCGAGACGATGACAAGTAGATGGCAGTGCGATCGACCCAGGTGCTAATTTTGTTATGAAAGTAATGCGGCTTAGTTAGTTTTTGGAATATATTGTGTAGATTTGTTTCTCTAGAAAGGCGGTAAGTGAATTGATGGAAACAGTTATATTTGTGGAGTGATTTGCAGTCACGAAATGGCATTAATCTGGAAAGAAAAGTAAAATAAAATGAATAAATAAATAGCATGCGTAACACAAGAAGAAACATCGCAATGTGATTCCGGACGTCAGGGCTTGGACTGTGTATTAGAGTTTATTTTTCTATGTTATTAGAATATAAATAGTATCCTGAGAGATATTTCATACCAAGGCGACAAACCACAAATGTCGCTTGAAAGCGAGCAGTCGGAAATCAATGCAGCCTTTCGAACCGTAGGGACAAAAGCTCTGACTTCACCGTTTCCTCAAGGAGATTTTACACCAAAGCGACAAACGATACGAGGATTTCACACCAAAGCGACACGGGTCGTTCGGTCCAAGGCAACTTTCATACCGAAGTGACACATGTTGCTTGGAAAGGAGCCAATCAAGAGCAACATTTCACATCGTAGCGGCATGACGGGAAGCACAGGCCAGCGTTCGGTTGGTGAAATCCTCAAGCGATAAGTGTCGCGTGCCGCTTGTCGCTTTGGTGCGCAATCTCCCTAAAGCAAGACACTCATTGCATCGCGCATGCGCGAACAACAAACCACGGCAACATGTTGCAAGCTATTGAGGAAGTGGCCCAGTTTGAGCGACGCAGAAGCGACAAAGCGACACGTGTGGCTTATCGTGTCGCCTAGGTCTGTTGTTGTAATGTGCGGTTTATCGTGTAGCCTATCTGTTGTTCGCAAGCAACGCTTGCTAATAGACTGAAGGCCATGTCGCTTGTCACTTAGTTGGGAACTCCCCCTGTATCGCGTCGCTTCGGTCTCAGCACCCTTCCTTTAAGGAGCTTTCCGACCGAAGTAACAAGTAGCAGGTGAATACGCCATATGAACGTGTCGTTTGCTCTTTGGACCCTCATGTGCAATGAACGCTATTTTACAGTCTGGAAGTGTGTGTCACTAGTGTGACAGTGTGAACATCCCGTGTCGCTTGTCCCATTGGTTTGAAAGTTGCCTTACACTCATGTCGATGGCACTAAGAAAGTTTTGTGGGGTTCCCCTTGTCGTTTCATGCAATCATCATTATCATCATCGCCGCGATTAGTTTAAAGCGGAAGAAAAGAGACAGTAAATATCAAAAATACAAATGCTTCAGTGTGTATATCTTTAAAAGAAATGATGATGATGACAATAATAATGAACCTAATTCATACACAAAAATTTAGTTGCCAAGAACATTCCACGCGTATTTTTTCTCCCGTATTATTAACGAAAGTATGACAATAACAGGACGTGGTTGACTGTCTAGAATGTTCGTTAATATCTTCGCGACCACTGTACCAAATATCATAGCAATTATCACATTCATAGAAATTCTTCATGTAAAAGAATCAGACGTTGCAGCGAAAACTCCATTTACTTCCATTATAAGCTATCGAACACCAAGCACCGGGGTCAACACCAGCGCCTCTAGCGGATCATTTTCGAGTGGAACCAGCCATAGAGCGCAGAACCATGCCGTTTTCCACACTACGTTATTCTAGGCGCTGTAGTTCAGCGCTGGTGTCGAAACTTTAACTCGGGGAGGGAGAACGTCCAGGATGACGAACGTTCCGGGCGCCCGTCTGTCATTACTGACGAACTGCTGAGTGTGGTTGACGAATTCATCAAGAACGATCTGCGCGTTAGTTCCCTGATAATTCTTTATGAATTGTCAAAGATCATCTGAAGTATGGGAAAATTCGTGCATTTCACAGGGATGAGGAACTGAAAGAACTACTTTTCTCAATGTAGGTACTGGCGGCAGAGGAATATGAAGCTGGGTTACAAAAACTCGTCACACGTTACTATGTAGAGAAGTAGTTTAAAGTTTGTTGTTAACAATTACAAAGTTTTCAAAAAATATTTGTTAGTTTTTCTTAAAATTCAAAAACAGGGATGGCCCTCGTAAGTGTGTTGCATCATTCATTACCACTTTCTGACTTTTTACCAACATACATGAACTTTACATACAATTAAAAACAAACATATGATACACTAATCAATAGGACTCGGAAGCTGATGAAAGTCATATTTTTCTGGGCTTTCATGACAATTCTAAACCTGATAGTAGTCCGTTTCCTTTAGTTAGAACCACAAAACATTGTTTTTTTCTTGCATTTTTCATTTTCCGCCCCTTTTTTTCTTTGCTTTTAAGTAATTTTTGCCATTTTTTAGCGTTTCAAATCATTTTCGAAGTTTTCTTTTATTCCTTCACTGTTGTTTAATGAATTTTAAATGAATTTCCTAGCATAATTTACATACACTCATTGACACAAATGTTAAGCACCCAAAAGGAAAGGTCCAACTCGAACGTCATTTCGTACACGTGTGTACCTTCGATATGTATGTAAATGATTAGAGTTGAAATGATTTTTAACGTCTAGAACGGCCACCAGAGTGCATTAGTTGTGCCACCGCGTGAGAGAGTTATCATGCCTGATAGCGTTCATAAGGTGTGTGTGGAGTGTCAGATAGTCAATCAACACCGTAAGAGAAGGTGATCAACACAGAGAATGCCCCGTAGACGCATCAGACAGCGTTACCAGGACTCGACGGAGATCGAAAGGGGCCGTATTGGGAGTCTGCATGAGGCCGATTGGTCGAATCGTGCAATTGCCATTCATCTCTGGCATTCAGATGCCACAGTGGCCAGATGTTGGCACCAATGGATACGCGAGGGCACCTACGGACGCAGTGAAGGTTCCGGTCGACCAAGACTGGCCACACCAAGGGAGGATCGCAGCATTGTGCGCTAAGCATTTTGCAACTGCATCACATCTGCGTCTGTTATCTCAACGCACGTACAGGACTCTCTACAACACCTTGTGTCATCCCGGACCATTGGAAGTAGGCTGGCAGCAGCCAGACTACGAGTTCACCGTCCTATGCGGAAGCTGCCGTTAACACCAGAACGCAAACTGCTGCGTTTGTAGTGTTGCCGTCACCGAGAGGCATGGACTGCTGACGACAGTGGCGAGTGGCATTGCATCATGTTCAGCGATGAATCTCAGTTCTGCATTACCACGGATGACCACCGTGTGCGAGTATGGCGGCGAGGAGGGGAGAGGACACAAGCTGCCAATGTTGTGGAGAGATACACCGGTATTACCCCTGCCATCATGGTGTGGGGAGCCATTGGGTGTGACTTCAGATCACCTGTGGGAGTGGTTCTGGGGATTCTAACGGCACAGCGCTACGTCCTCATATGCTACCCCTCTTGAGACAGCATCCTGGCACAGTCTTTCAACACGACAATGCTCGTCCGCAACGGTACATGTGTCTATGGTACTCCCGTGGCCAGCAAGATCCCTTGATCTGTCCCCGATAGAACATGTAAGGAATCAGCTCGGGCGTCAACTCTGTCCCAGTGCCGATTTGCAAAATATCGAGGGCCAGTTACAACGGCTGTGCGCTGACTTGCCTCAAGAGAGGATACAAAGGCTGTACGACTCCATTCCAAATCGAATCGGCGCATGTATCAAGACCCGAGTGGATACCATATCCTACTGACATGGGGTCAGTAGGTACGCCCGTAGTGTTGTCCGTTTGATCTGATTTTGTAATCATTGCAATACAGTGACATAACCTGTCAAAAGGTGCAGTTTCAAATCATTTCCACCACTCCTTCTGGGTGCTTCATTTTTTTTGTCAATGAGTGTATTTAAATTCCGTAACATTATCTTTTTTAGCAATCACTCCATTATTCGAAAATATTGTCAGTGCAAAAGTACAATATTATTTTTAATTGCAATTTTTGACAATGTATTAAATAAATAATTGTGATATATTTATTTTCCCTGCAGAAAACTTCAAACACTTTGAGTGAAGCCTAGTTTGAGGTTCCCTTGCTGGCCACTATAATTTCATTAATTTGTGATTTGAAAGTAAAAATTAGTCACAATATGAAGAAAATTATCTGATGAGCAACAAAACAAAACATAACTGACTGACTACTGTACCGTGCAAAGTCCACTCTGAAAAGTGAATGACTTACGTTTTAACATTTTTAGGTCATTTTCTAATAATTTTAAGGCAATTTTATGAGTCACTTTTTGAGATTTTTTAGGTCATCAACTTCCGATCACTACGATAATCAAACACTAGGTACTCTGATATACCCAGGTCCGGGATAACAACCCCATCCCTCATGTATACACATTTCAGTTGTAACTTAAGCCAAGCTATGCCGGATGCAGACACGTATCTGGAAATATATTTCGGGGAGTGTGTCAATAATAATAATAATGTTTAAATGAAAATAAGTTACAATTTAATAAAATATTAATTAAAATATGTAAATTTATTAATATTGCATTTTTATTATTACACGAATACGTAAAAGGATGGCATATAGATATAACATCATATAGCTATTTATATTATAGCTTGCTTGTACTTAAGATCGCCAAAATTTGTATAAAAACAAGAAAATTAATGTGAAATGGATAAAGAATTGACTATTTATCAAATAGTTAAAAAGGATGTTAGATTCTGTTGACGAAAAGTAAAGTTCCTGATTAATATTTTATGCATATTATCATTAGTAGTAGTGCGCATTTTATACTGTCCTTCAAAGCAGTGTGATCCAAATATAATAATAATAATAATAATAATAAATTGCAAACAATCCAGCAAGATCTAGCGGAGGTCTCTTTGTAGATGGAGGCCTGGGGGTGGTTGCGACTTCAAGGAGAAAGCTCTGCACCTTGCTATAAAGTTATAAAGGGGATATAGAGGTAGGGAGCCACACATTCACAATAACGGCAAGGGGGTTATGTGACCAGCACCACCCTACCGCAGCTTTTAGCTACTAGGAGTTACTCTCCCAGGTACCCATTTCTTATTAGAGGATGGATGAACCCCAGAGACATTTTAATTCAGGAATAAGGTAGGGACATTATTAGTAATGAACAATGTATTATATGTAGGGGTAGTACCAAGCCACATTTTCGTACTTGTGAGAAACATAAATCCTCAATTCTGCGTTTAAACTCGATAATTTCCAATGTTACGTTCTTGGTGTCGAACTCATCGAAGAACTACATTTATAATGTCTGTCAAGGACTTCAATTTCGTATGAACTAAGATGTTCTATAAGTGTATGGAAATAACAAATATGGCTTGGCACTTTTTCATCTACCGATCTGTGAGGACAGATCTGAGTCAAGGCAAGAACGAGGTCGTCTAAATCATTTGTTTACGGGCTTTGAAGGTGATGCTAAACACGCCTTTCAATCAACTTCCTAGCCAGGTTTATAATGCATGCAACATGAATATGGCCTTCCCCCTTTACCAAGGGCACTTGCCAGAGATTCCTGGAAATAATTATTGAAATTTGAATGGTAAAATTGTAGCGACATTTTACAACAAAATATATTATTTTCGGTGATTTACATGCTACAACTTACAGCAATTATTATTATTATTTCAAGTAAGGTTACATTTAAGCTTACAGTTTATTTTACACTGATTTGACTATAAAAGACATCCTTTTGTCTTGCAATAATTAATGTTAAGTGTACAGTTATGCAAATTATATGCAGATATACATAACAAGGACATTTCAAACGCATGTAATTAAAGAAACATTAGTAATAATAATAATAATAATAATAATAAAAGTGTCTCTGACTCTGCCCCCCGAGAAAAAATCCTGCGGGCGCCCTTGCCATTTACTATACAAGTCTTAATTGGTGGAAACAAGTGTATCGATACAAAATCTTCAGAGATACGTCAGCAAATTATCATATTTAAATAATAATAAAACGAAAATATTTCATAATTTCATTCACCCTGAAAATGTATTTCTCTGTTTTCCGGGAGCTGAAATCTGAAGCTGTAGGAAGGAAGGAAGAAATGCTAATATTACCCATGTCGTCCTTTGGTTGAAAACAACGCAAGCAAATGTCTCGTAGTTTAGGGTGCTTTATTGTTAAAATTTTAAAAGCGGGACTGCAAGGTCAAGAGAAAGAAGAAAAGATAAGACGAAGTTCTTTTTATTCAAGAAAAGAATAAGTGGGTAAAAATGTCCAAGCCTGAATTTTTGCGTAAACGTTTCACATGAGAAATACGACAATAATTTTTACTCGGCTGGACCTTTAGCATGCAAATGGGCGATTTTTTTCAAATTTTCCTCTCCATTCGAAAAACTTCTTGGATATTTCAAAACATGAAACATTACATAAGCAATGTAATGCATGTATGCTCCTCCTCCGTAGCCGAGCGGGTTAAGGCGTTCACTCGTCTTGAGATCGTTCGCTGCGGGACGGCGTAGGTTCGAATCCGGCTCTGGTCGGAATTTATTCGGCCTACGTATAGGGCCGGTGGAAATCAGTCTGCCTGCAGCTCGTGCAGGTATCAGTTCGTAGCGAGCTCCGCTCGTCGCGTGAGAAGGCTTAGCGATCGAACTGTCCGAGTTAGCTAGGGACGTATACGGTTTGATTGTGTTGTGTTAGTTCTTTTTTTTCTTTTGAAGTGCAAGCGAGGTCTTGACTACAATTACCGTGCGCCAGTGAAGATACGATGAATACACAAAGAGAAAACACCTTGAAATTTGTTTTCATTGATGTCAAAACGCGACCTACGTCATTGGATTTTCATCGATGGTTTCATGATGTCTACCAAGTGCCTACGAACCAAGTGCTCAGTTTTGAAATAGATTACTTTCGTAAGTGTTTGTACGTGAAATTTGCGACAAAAGTGGTAGGAGAACGGTTACTAAATGATTTTGGTGCTGAGGTAATTTATAGTGACGTAGATGGTGATCATAAAGTTGAAATAGAATGGGCCCACCAGCGACATGTAATTGTCAGAATCCATGTAGTCCCAATTGAATTAAGTGCAGAAGTGATAAGTCGTGTCATGAGGTCTTATGGGGAAGTGTTAAAAATTGAAGACGAGACATACTCTGCAGACCACATTTACCCTACTCGAACTGGACGTGTATTGATTAAAATGATATTACGTAAACCCATACCCTCATATGTAATCATGAATGGAGACTCCTATTGGGTAACATACCCTGGGCAGGTTCGTACCTGCCTCGCGTGCTCCGGAGAGGGTCATGTAGTGGCTGAGTGTCCTAAGCGTCGTTCCACTGTCAACCAGCCCCGAAGGGGACCGGTTAATATACCCGCTGACAATGTACCGATGGTATATGAACCAACTGTGCTACCCGTACGGACTAAACCTAGAGATTCAGCTCCATCAGTTGCAGAAGTCCCTGCGTCACGAGATAACAATGGAGGGAACACGGATAGCCCCAGACTTACCGACGAGGAGACAGGTACCAGACACGAAGGTAGTGAGAAGAATGCACCAACAGGAAGGGAAGAGATGGAGCAGACAACATTGACCACTGCAGAGGAAATGCATCACGTACCCCCGCCCCCACCCCCAAGTGCTTTGTTCGGGGAGGGAGAATTCCCCGTAGTTACCTCCCCTAGGAAATCCCGGTCAAGATCTGTATCAAGATTACGGTCAGTGGCGGAAGAGTCCATGGTGCTACGTAGAAAGAAGAAGAAAAATAATGCATGCGTAAGTTCCACAATAGTTCATAACGAATTTAGAGTAGAACCTGGTACCCCAAAACAAGATGTTTCAAAGGTTAGTTTAACCAGTAATTCAGCAAATGTAACTAAAGAGAAACTTTCGACGAGTAACAAACTTACCCCAGATTTATTTAGTGGAAAGCATAGTTAATGCATTATAGGCAGAAATTAGAGATCAGTAATGTTGAAGAATGTAAGTAAGTTTAGTTTTCTTTTGTGGACAGTTATAATCATGCAAACATTTACCTTGGCATCTATAAATTTGAATCAAATGCAAAGTAAGACCAAAATAATTGCTCTCAATGACTTTCTCATTAAATCGTCTATTGATGTGGCCCTCTTACAAGAGGTCGCCATAGACGATTTTTCTGTACTGAGCATGTTTAAAGTATACAACAATTTTACTCCCTTTGCACAAGGGACTGCCATAGCATGTAGGCGACACTTGGATTTACGTAATGTAGTGCCCCATCCCACGGGCAGACAAATAAGTGCCAAATTAGGCTCAGTGTTTCTCTGTAATGTGTATGCTCCGTCAGGAAGCCAAAACAGACGGGAAAGAGAAGATTTTTTTTCAACAGTTGTAGGGCCCGAGTTGACATCCCACACACTAGACACTATACTAGTGGGAGATTTTAACTGCGTAATTCGTTCACAAGATCAAAATCCAGGATACAACTTCTCACGTGCGCTCTATGAATTTACTCAGGGGTTACAACTGCGTGACGTTTGGATACACGCCAACGGCGACAGTCAAGGTTACACACATATCACCTCCAATAGTGCGTCAAGGATCGATAGGTTTTATGTCGCACCAAGATTTCAGGAATATATAATTAGTGTTCAAAATTTTCCAGTATGCTTTAGTGACCATAGTGTCCCATTTCTCAAAATAAATTTAGATTTGGTTAAACCCCGTCAAGGTAGCGGATACTGGCTTTTAAATAGCACATTATTACGCAATGGTAGTTATGTCCAGCTAATCAGGGAAACGTGGAACGAACTCAAGGCCTCTCGGCCAGTTCAAGAAACACTAATCGAGTGGTGGGAAACTCGAGTTAAGCCTAAATTTCGCCAGGTCAGTAAATTCTTCAGTGCAGAGGTTAGTAGAGATCAAAGAAACAAATAGAATTTCTTGTATGCAGTCTTGAATGATCTCCATCGTTTAGCACTGCAAGGTAATTTCGATCGTCCCTATGCAAATGAAATAAAAGCGCAATTACTTGCTATACATAGGAAACGAAAATCTGCAACAATAATAAAGAGCAAGATTCTTCCTATAGGCCCTGACGAGCAAGCCACACTAAGTCACATTTTCAAGAACATAAACACGCCAGGAGTCACGTTATTCATAAATTAACTTTAGATTCCGGTGAAGTTGTCACCAGCCCTCATAGTATACACGACATGTTTTTTGCAATACTACAAAAATCTTCTTGGTCAAGCCTTTAATCCCACAGAAACGCAATGTAATTTTTTGAACTACCTCCCTGCATCACTGACGGAAAATGAAAGAACTGAGCTCACACAACCGTTTAGTAAAAAGGAGCTTCATGATGCAGTATTCAAAGCTCCTAGGAATAAAACTACAGCCGAAGATGGAGTACCATCAGAATTCTATCAATGTTTCTGGGATCTAATAGGAGACGAATTAACGGAATGGGTCAACGAAGTGTTGACAACAGGGACAATAGGGAAGACCAGTAGCACGGGAGTTATAGTGTTAGTTCCTAAAAAGGCAAATCCAAAATTCGTTACAGATTTTAGGCCAATTTCCATATTGAGTAGTGATATCAAACTTATAAGTAGGTGCATAAATCAGCGTCTAAAAAAATATATGGTTAAACTTATTGGCAATTTACAGTTCGCTTGTAATACGTCTCAAAGTATACATCACTTGCTGCAAACGATAAGAGACGTAATTATTACCAAACAAAATAAGAATGCATCAGAGGCAATTCTATCTTTAGACTTTTCCCAAGCTTATGACGGAGTGAGTCACGAATATCTGTACAAAGTCTTAGAAGCATATGGCTTCGGAGACACTTTTATGAATTGGATAAAAACATTATATAATCATATGCTGCTAAAACTAAAAATAAATGGTTTCTTGACAACAAGTTTTAAAATGCGACGGGGTGTACTACAAGGTAGTCCCTTGAGTAGCACATTGTACGTCCTCACAATAGCCCCCTTTTTGTTTAATATCCAGCATCATTTACAGGGTATTTCTATGGCTTCCACCACAATACAAGTTGGCAGTTTCATGGACGACGTCACGATTTTTCTCAAGGATGAAAGAGATCTGTACAGTGTTAAAAGCCAAATACATACTTTCGAGCTCACATCAGGAGCAAAACTAAACAATCGAAAGCCATTCCTGATGCCCCTTGGCAAGGAGAATCCTTTCACAAACAATACGGAGATCCCTGTAGACAAGAAAATAAAAGTTTTAGGTATAAACTTCTATGCAAATATCGATGAAACGATCGAAGCCAATAGTAAACTTACGTGCGAGAGGGCAATCTACGTCCTCAGAGTGAACAAGATGCGCTCTCTGAGTTTAAAAGCACGAGTCAGATTTATTAACGTTTTTGCTCTCTCTAAACTTTGGTATGTAGCAAAAATCCTGCCTTTCAAACCACAGCACTTAGCCAAGGTCAACAAAGCTGTTGGCTGCTTTTTGTGGCACGATACAATTTTCCGGGTGGCAATAAATGAGGTCACGTTATCAGAGAAGACAGGTGGGTTGGGACTAATACACGTGAACACACAGGCAAGATCATTGTTTGTACAGACTGGCCTTCAAACAGCTTTCTCACTGCACGAGTCAACGACCCAAGCATGTATACAGACGATAATACGAAACATTCCATTAGAAGCTCCCATCGATATCCAAAGTATCCCCAAAAGGTTTTTGTTTTATAAGGACATCGCTTTACAGGTATGCTACCAGTTATTACGACATGAGACAATTACACCATCTGTTAAAAAGTTATATAGAGAAATCAATAGTTTCAAGCACGCCGTACCACGAATAGTCAGGGATTTCAATACACATAATTGGCCACAAATATGGGAAAATGTCTCCGCCAAACACCTTTCAAAAGCGGGCCAATCAATATGGTACAAAGTGGTTCATCGTGTTATAGTGACAAGAGATAGGACATACCAATATGGAATCAGCGACTCTCCTAACTGTATATCATGCAACGTGCCTGACTCTTTAGCCCACAGGATAACGAAGTGTCGAAACTCCTCCACGGCATGGAGCAAATTGCGAACAATCCTCAGTCGTATATGCCGCACCTCATTAACAAAGTTTACGGATACAGATATAGTTTTTCCCGATTTCAATTTTTTTCCACCAACAAAGCAACGAGCAGTACAATGGTTGATAACAGAATACTTATTATATATATTTCACAATGACGAGAGCAGTTTTCAGAAACAATTCAGTATCTTCTTGCAAGAACAATACGAAAAAATTCCTCTCCAAGCAAGGAAGAAATGGTATGCAAATTTCTTATTAGTGCTTTATACTTAATTTAGGTCAAACAAAATGTAAAGGTTAACCAGATAGAAATACAAATTGTAATAGCAGTAATACACTTATGTAAAAACAATGTAATTCCATAACTTGTATATCAGAATGAGACAATAAAAAAAAAAAGCGGGTTAAGGCGTTCACTCGTCTTGAGATCGTTCGCTGCGGGACGGCGTAGGTTCGAATCCGGCTCTGGTCGGAATTTATTCGGCCTACGTATAGGGCCGGTGGCAACCCACCATCGTGAGGAAATTGGGGAGCTCCGAATGAGTGAGCGGTAACCCGGTCGAGAAGACCTACAACGGCTGGGGGTTCTACGGGCTGACCACCCGTCACCCCAATACTGGTCTAAGATCTCCACGCTATAACAGGTGACGGAGGAACAGTGTGGGAGGGAGACCAGCAGTCGGTAGGTAAGCCAAGGCTCTCACGGGCTGTCGCGCTATGTGTTATTATTATTATTATTACATCAGCTTATAATTCCTTCTAGAGCATTGACGTGAAATTTCGTGGAGTTTTCTTTCACTGTTGTCTAGATATTATCTATAGATTTGTGATTACATAAGTCTATTAAATTATTGATAATATCTAGACAACAATGAAAGAAAATTATATGAAAATTCATGTCAATGCTCTAGAAGGAATTCTAAGCTGATGTAATGTTTCATATTTTTAAATATCCAAGAAGTTTTTCGAATGGATAGAAAAATTTGAAAAAAATCGCCCATTTGCATGCCAAAGGTCCAGCCGAGTAAAAATTATTGTCGTATTTCTCATGTGAAACGTTTACGCAAAAATTCAGGCTTGGACATTTTTACGCACTTATTCTTTTCTTGAATAAAAAGCCTTGCCCCTGCCTCCTATGTTAGGCCAGATAAAAATAGAATGTAATTGACCACAAAAATTAGCCTTTTCCATCTTTCTTTCTCACATCTATTTATTACATTTTCCTATCGACCCCATGAGACGTGAGGTCGTTTCAGGCGCGACGCCCCTGGCGGTCGCCCACTTCCTGCTACGCCACTGATTCCATTATCGAGTCTGGTCCTGGGTGTTCCCTTGTGAGTTCTCGTGCCTTTGTTGAACCTAGCAATTGTGAAGTATCGAAAAGTCTTGTTTTGCAGTCGAAACTGAATCGTGTATTCAAGTACATAGAGTCCAAGGCTAATAACACTAGGGAACAAATGAAATATTTTTTTTTGCCTCCAGAGCGAAATAAGTTGCCTCTTATGGAAACAAGTGTGCTGAATTCAAAAATAACAAAAAAAAATGCTCAAACACGCAAGATTTTATTTTTACAGGTAGATTTCAGTATACATGGAAAGATGCGTAACAAATGTACAGAGCCATGAATTGCACATCATGTAAGTACATGTAAATAATATAAAGTATCATTTTATAAGGAAATTAGTAATCAACCACTAGTCAAAAGTAATTAGCTTGCTACAGACAAGGAAATTTGAACAATACAAAAGCATACGTTTACTTGAGAATAGGTAAAAAATGTCTACCTTTCAATGAACGTCTCTTATATTCAGTGCTACTTTCTCGTTTCGTATTTCAACAGTAATCCCCTAACATGGCTGGGTCCCATCGTCCTTGGTAACGACGTTCCATGTCAGAAATGTCCTGATGGAACCATTCCCCCTGTTTATCATTTAAATCACCTAAATTCTGTGGAAAATATTCAAGATATTCAAGAAGAGAATGTAGAAGATGAATTTATAAAGAAATTCGGCAACCCATTTCTTTGTAACACCTCAGTAGCTCTGAAACTAGAAATTCATAGTTCTCTTCTTTTTTGTTTCCCAGGAATTCATTCACCACAGCTTTGAAGGAACGCCACGCTGCCAGCTCGACGTCTTGGAGCTTTGATTTTAAAAAAAAATGTCTTTCAGGAGTTTTCTAATTTGTGGTCCCACAAAAATATTTTCCTTCAATTTTGCTTGTTGTTCGTCACAATAGTATTCTACGTCGATTGATGTTGACGGCTCGTCTGCGGTATCTTCATCTGGTGCTTGCACAACCCATGTGCGTGAGGGTTTTGGAATTGGTAGTTCCTCGCCGTGGTGTTTCGGTCTCTTATATATAAATTTACATAACAACATTTCGAATGAAGTAATTCTCTCCCTTTCTTTTCCAGGTAAACATCTAGCCTTATTTTCCAATGTTTGTATACCTTATACCTTAAATTTTATTTTATTAAAAATTGACATTATGAAAAAGTTTTACGTGTAGGAGAATTTTGAGGATTAGTTTCGCTTACTACGCTACAAAACACATTATAAACAGTCATTACTTTCACGGGGGCAAAAATCATGTTCCCTAGTGTAATTAATCTCTTTCTTCCATTCAGTGAAACGACACTGCACTGAATCCAAGTTCAAGTGCCAGAATGGGAGGTGCGTGAGGAACGAACTGCTTTGCAACGGTGAGGATGATTGTTTTGATGCAACCGACGAGGAGGATGAATTGTGTAGTGAGTATCACACTGGTTTCCAAACCTTTTCAGGTTGAACGAGAGATGATCGGGAAAAAAAGAATACAAAGCCTGCAAATTCCAGTAGGTATTTATTAGACGAATACAAACGGACTTACACTCTGTCTCAGTTATCTGGAGCAGGCGGAGGAAAACAAGTCTCTGCGCAAGTAGTGACGCAAGACGGCTCCAGGCTCCACCAATGAACACCCGAGAGGAGGGGGATTACCAGGACGGGGGTAAAGCTACTGCAGCTACCTGCCTTCGCAGCGGCGTGTACAGCTTTGCTCTGGCTACTCGATTTCCTCCACTTCTCTGCCGCTATGCGCGACATTGCTCCAGAGATAAACGAGACAGTGTATACGTGAAAGGATACTTCATACACTACTTCTCAACATAGTCCCTCGCCGGTTCAGGCATTTCTCCCAGGTTCATGATGCCTGTCTCACAGAACTCGGAGCTCACCTGAAGGGCGGGGGGAGGCTGCTAGGCACACCACTTCTTGTTTTTCGATTTTTTAACTGTGAATATAAACCATAAAGGTAAGGTGAATAGGATGCAAAATTTACGTGGTGGGTCTCTCAGCCCCCTCCCCCCCGCTTGGGTGTGTGTTACTACATGACACCCGTGCAAGTGAGTGTGAACAATTAGTCCTTGTTTTTTCTTAATGCTGGTATGTTTTTAATTATTAATAACCGCACCCATATAAACAAAAAAGATAATGGTTTAATGTTTATATTATGTTTTAGTGAATGAAATGAATGTTTGTGACACTCGTGCATGTAACAATAATTCGTGTTTTTTATTTATGATGTTAAATTTCGTAATTATTATGTAACTACATCTGTATAAAGAACAGGAAAGCAGTGAATCAATATCAGAATGGTTTCTTGAGTTTTAACGATAACAATGTGTGGACCTCTAAGGCCACCCAACCACTTAGGTAAGTTTTTGTGCGGCACGGGTAAGCTAGGGTTAAAATATAATGTGGATAACTCAATCCAGACAAAAGTCTATTTTTCTTCCACCATCTTGAAAAGCATTAAAATACGCTACATATGGCAGCCAGAAGCAAGGTCCTGGTATTTCACATGAGCGCATATAGTCAACACGTTTCAGGATGGTGGATTTCAATTCAAATTTATCGAAAAAAATGTTACACTTTTTTAGCCATACTTGTTGTAGTTGACTCACGTAAAAAAAAAGCCATGTGTGTATTTGTACTTTTAATGTAGTGTTCATACGTGCATATTTCTATTCCAGTGGCACCATTTTTCTCAACGTACCCTAGGCGAACGGATACAAGAGGGCCCGATGGAGGTCTCACTGTTAACATAATGAAGATGGAGAAAGTGATTCCATTTCTAAAACCACGAAGAGGTTCATTTAAGGTTTGTATGAAATTCATGGATGCGCTCTCAAACTTAGTTTTCATTCGACACTTTGAATTTTTTTTTTCAGTTGAGTTTTGCCTAAAAGAAAGATGGTCATTGGGTCCTTATAGATTCATTAATGATTCAGGGTCTCTACTCATTTATTTTATCGTTGTCATTTTCGCATGTAATTTCGTCCTCCATTTGCTTTGTTTCTAGTGTTCTCCTTGCCTTCAAATGCTAGATATGAATATGTGTACGTGTTGTAGTTTTACAGGTAGCACTGCACAGTCCTTTTGAATTACCCCATGTGATGTAGGTTTACAGGTAGCACTACACAGCTCTTTTGAATTGCCCCACATGTAGTGCTTTTACAGGTAACACTACACAGCCCTTTTGAATTGCCCCATGTGTTGTACTTTTACAGGTAGCACTACACAGGCCTTTTGGATTGACCTACGTGTTGTAGTTTTACAGGTAGCACTGCACAGCCCTTTTGACTTGCCCCACGTTTGTACTTTTGCAGGTAACAGTACACAGCCCTTTTGAATTGCCCCATATGTTGGACGACGCAATCTCACTCCCAGAGAAGGAGACCCTCTCCATCATAGTCTCCCCTACGATCGTCACCTCGCACCCGAACCTCAGGAGCTACCCGCCCGAGAAAAGGGGCTGCCTATTTCCGGACGAGAGAACACTCGAACACTTCATGGTCTACACCCAGATGAACTGCGAGGCGGAATGCTTCGAAGAACTATCGCAGAAAATCTGCAGCTGCGTCGGTCTCTATATGCCACGTGAGTATTCGTCAAGATCTCACGGTGTCAAAAAAACTGAAAACTACTCGGCCAACTTCCCATTAAATTTCACTTTCAATTTTTGGCTTCTTATTTTCAACCATTCGACTGCCTTCGGACATATTTCTTCGTTAGTCAAGTACATCATATAGTACGAAATTAAGTTGAGCCTCCTTCATTTAATACTTAGCTCAGAATCTGGTAGAACTGAATTGAGTGTTGAATAGTATTTTCATGTACGATCATGAGTTAATACGTAGTTTACTGTTAAGTGGAACTGAATTAAATGCTCATGAGTATATTTAGTTAACACTTAGTTTAGCATTGAGTGGGAATTTCGAGCAGGAAATTCAATTGATTTTTAGTTTAGTGTTCAGTAGGACTTTCAGATAGGAAATTCAGTTGATCCTTATTTCAGCATTCAGTAGGACTTTCAAGCAGTAAATTGAGTTTGTCCTTAGTTCAGCATTCAGTACGACTTTTAAACAGGAAATTCAGTTGATTCTTATTTCAGCGTTCACTAGGACTTTCAAGAAAGAAATTCAGTCGATTCTTAGTTTAGTGTTCAGTAGGACTTTCAAGCAGGAAATTCAGTTGCTTCTTAGTTCAGCGTTCAGTAGGACTTTCAAGCAGGAAATTCAGTTGATTCTTAGTTCAGCGTTAAGTAGGACTTTCAAGCAGGAAATTCAGTTAATCCTTATTTCAGCATTCAGTAGGACTTTCAGGCAGGAAATTGAGTTTGTCCTTAGTTCAGCATTCAGTACGACTTTCAAGCAGGAAATTCAGTTGTTCCTTAGTTTAACGTTCAGTAGGATTTTCAAGCAGGAAATTTACTTGATCCTTAATTCAGCGTTCAGTAGGACTTTCAAGCAGGAATTTTAGTTGATCCTTATTTCAGCGTTCAGTTTGACTTTCAAACAGGAATTTTAGTTGATCCTTATTTCAGCGTTCAGTTTGACTTTCAAACAGGAAATTCAGTTGAATCTTAGTTCAGCGTTCAGTAGCACTTTCAAGCAGGAAATGCAGTTTATTCTTCGTTCAGCGTTTGTTGCTGTTAGGTTTTGAATTAGGAACTAGCAAAAATATATAATTTATTTAAGAAATAAAATACAGAAATCAATTTACGAGTTGGTGTATTACTGTATCCTATAATACAAAAAAGACAGTAACAGTGATAATGAATTCTCCTTCTTCTTATCAATAATCTTTATCATGACAATAAAATTGTGAATGTTATAAAGAATGACAGTCACAATAACCTCCCTTGCTGGGATGAATAAAATATAGCCATCATATTTTGGTGGCTTAATGATACACATCGAACAATAACATAATATTCAAATATTCCACATTCAAATCAACTTTTAATATTACATATAAATCTTTCAAATAATGAAAATTAATTCTAAACTACGTTTTTATCCTTGCACGTATTTGTTAACATTCAACAACAACTCTTGTATCTTCTCCATTGAACAGTGGAAGGGTTTGATATTTTGTAAATTGTGTGTACACTTTATATGTTGTCCATCTAAAGACACCAAGTTCACAAAATTATTTTTCACCTCCTCCACCAAAAACGGCCCCACATATAAGTCATAAAATTTATGGACAGTTTTATTTAGACAAAGCTTCTTGCATGATTGCTAACCATAACTAAATCACATTGAACAATTGTAGGGGTTTGTACGTTTGAATGAGTCTTCTTTCTGAATTTTGAACGTTTAGTTTTTTCAATTAACTGAATAAAGGCACGTCCAGAAAGTAAGTTCCGTTTGGTAATAAAATTAAATTGTGTACAGATACAGAAAAGTTATTTATTGCACAAAATTCTACAACTCTTAAACTACTTTTCCACATAACTGCCGAAATTTTGCAGGCATTTGTCATAGCGTGGCACAAGTTTTTGTATACCTTCTTCATAGAAATTTGCCGCCTGTGTCTTCAACCAGTTGGAAACAGTTTCTTTCAGCTCGTCGTCATTGTTGAAGTGTTGACCGCCAAGGAAAGACTTGAGATGTAAGAACAGATGAAAGTCGCTAGGAGCGAGGTCAGGGCTGTACGGAGGATGGTCAAACACGTCCCAGCCAAATCCCTGTAGGAGGTTTTTCGTCACATTTGCAATGTGTGGTCGTGCGTTGTCGTGAAGAAAAACAACACCTTTTGACAGCAATCCTCGACGCTTATTCTGTATTGCGCGGCGCAATTTCCGAAGTGTCTCGCAATAAGCTTCTGCTGTGATTGTTTGACCACCCGGTAAGAAATCAATGAGTAAGATGCCTTTCCAGTCCCAGAACACTGTGCACATCATTTTTCGAGGTGTCAAGATTTGCTTCGGCTTAACCTTTGCTGGGGATGAAGTGTGCCTCCATTCCATTGATTGCCGCTTACTTTCATGGGTGTCGTAAGAAACCCAAGTTTCATCTCCTGTGACTATCTGTGTCAGAAATTCTTCGCCGCTTTCAGCATAACTGGTCAAAAACTGAAGTGCACTACCCATCCGTTTTGTTTTGTGTTGCTCAGTAAGAATCTTTGGTACCCAACGTGAGCAAAGTTTACGAAATTTCAGTTTTTCGGTAACAATTTCATGCATTAGTGATCGTGAAATTTGGGGAAATTCCATAACGAGAGCACTAATTGTAAACCTTTGGTTTTCCTGGATCTTATCATCAATTGCGTGAACCAGTTCTTCTGTAACCAAAGATGGACGCCCACTTCGTTCTTCATCGTGCACATCACTACGTCCGTCATTGAACTGTCGGACCCATCTTCTCACCATTGAATCACTCATCGCATTTGGTCCGTAAACATCGCAAATTTGCCGATAAATTTCACTTGGTTTCACTTTCCTCGCATTCAGAAAACGAATCACAGATCTGATTTCACAAGCGGCGGGATTTTCAATCAACACCGACATTGTAAAGAAGCACAACAAAGCGTACGTGACTGACAGTGATCTCCAAATGGCTCACGTTTCTTCTCCTTGATACAGAGCGTCTACCGCGCATGTGCGGAACTGCGATCGCAGCGCTGCAGCGGAGATAAATTGAAACGGAACTTACTTTCTGGACGTGCCTTATATATTTAGGTATCCAAGACAATTATTTAATCTCTTATGGCTAGTCAATAACAGAAGTTATTTTATCCCGAACTTCCTCGTGTAGAAAAATTTAAGCCGTAGTGAAACCAACAACCTCGTTATATGAGTGATTTAGTAATCTTATAACATTTGTTAAAACTTTGGACAAAGATTTGTGGTTGTTTTTGCAAAACAATCTAAGCAAACGAAAAACCTCCTTATTATATCTCTCTATTGGATTTGCATGAGGCGATTATGGTGAATTGAGAATATATGCTTTACACCAATTGACTTCATAATGTTTTCACATTCACTGATTTAAATTGTGATCCATTATCTGTTAACATAACTGTACACATATGATAATGATGGAAATAACCTAAGTTAATTCTGTTGATAATTTCTCGAGTTGTTGCCTTCCTGAGAGGATAAGCCATAACATATTTGCTGGTCAATTCTACAATAGTCAGAATATGTTGATATCCTTGAGATAATGGTAATGGACCAATCAAGTCTAAAGATAAGAACTGATATAATTTGAAAGATATCATGTGAAGCTCCTCTTTGATAATATGTTATGATTTTTGTTTTGTCCTTGCACATTCCACACAATCACTTAAATATGACTTTATACTTCCTGTCATTTTAGGCCAGAAAAAGAATTTGAAACAGTTTTTGTAAAGCTTAGAAAACCCAAAATGGGCAGCTAAATCATGTTGTTCATATAAAACTTTCTTGACAGTTGCTTCGGCTACAAAAGCTCTCCAATGGTTCGAGTTTGTAGATCTATAAAACAATATATTTTTATGTAGTTTAAATATAACCTTAATCTCGAAATGGTCATCAGCTTTGTCTAACGTAGAAATTATACGTTGAAACAATTCATTGTCGTTTTGTTGTACTTTTATCCAATAAAATATGTTTTCATCTTCTATTAAATTAATATCTATACAATTTACATATAAAGGGGAAGGAAACAAATTGTTTTGTGACTTAATTGGATATCTACTTAACGCGTCTGCGGCCGTATTTGTAGAACCACTAACGTGCTGAATTGTATAATCATAATTTTGCTATTTCAAAGCCCATCTATTTAGCCTTGGATTTAACGATCTTGCTGAATTTAACCAAGAAAGTGATTGATGGTCACAATGAGTTGCAAATGGTCTGCCCGATAGGTATATTGAAAATTTCTCCACTGACAAAAAGGATGGCAAGGCATTCTATTTTATGTACAGAATATGTTAATTCTGAACCTCGCATAACTCTGCTCGCATACTGGATAATCAAAGTTTCACGATAATCAGAGTATTGCCATAAGACTCCACCTATTCCCATTTTACTACAATCAGTATTTACATTTAAAGTGTTGTTGAAATTAGGTTGAGCTAACATCTCCGGAGACAAAGCCAATTCCTTAAGACGTTTAAATGTCTGGAGATGTGCTTCATTCCACTCCCATTTCTTATTCGTTCTAGATAAATCGTATAAAGGAGCAATCATTGCAAACGTATCCACAAATTTTCTCATCCAATATCCCATTCCTAAAAAAATCCTTAACGCCTTTCTATTTATCGGAGTAGGATATTCAGTTATTTCTAGATTTCTTTTTGGATGTACAGCAATGGTTTCACCTGATACTATATGACCAAGAAACTTCACTTCAGTTTTACAAAATGTGCACTTCGATAATTTGATGGACATATTTACTTCTTTCAAAGTTTTCAACACATAGTCCAAATGTTTTAAATTACTTTGCAGTGATGACGAAAATATCAGAATATCATCCACATACGCAATAAGGAATGAACTAGCATCATTGCCAAATGCTTTATGCATTCTGTTGACAAAAACACTGACAGCGCTCTTTATACCAAGAGGCAAAAAATTAAATCCCATTAAAACATCACGATAGAAGAAAGCTGTGAACATAAAAGATCTAGGTGTTAGTGGTATTTGAAAATACCCACAAGTTAGGTAAATCGTCGAAAAGAATTTTGCACCTCTCAACCTTGGTTCAAAGTTCAACCTGTGTCATGGGTGAAATTACATGTTCGTTGAGCTTCCTGAAATCAACAACTGGACGCCACAATCCACCTGCCTTTGGAACTATATGGATAGGATTCCGGAATGGGGAAGTACTTTCATGAATGACTCCCCATGTTTTCCATTTCTTTAATTCTTTCTCCATGTCATCTCGCCTAGCGAATGGAATAGGATACGTAGATGCGACTAAAGGTTTATTCGTATCTAGCTATATGTCATAAGGTTCCACTTTGGCTGACTTTAGTTTGTCCGTAAGCACATCTTGATACTTTAGTACTCCCTCTGTCCCATAATTATTGTCCGGTACATTTTTGTGTGTTGTGTCATAATAATTGTCCGATATTCAAACTGTGACATTAATGTATACAGAAGAAGAACATGAAACACGGAAATGAGTCATACAACTTTATTACTCAAGGATCAGTACAAATTGTGCTTTCCATCTGCCTTTCGTCTGTCATTCCTGTACTACCATTTTGGCATACCGGACTATAATTATGGGACAGAGGGAGTAATAAATTAAATAAATTATCAGCTACTCCAGCTTCACAATATTCGTTACCATAAACTTTCTTATGGATGTCTCCTTCAGAAGCCAGATAAACAGAATCATCCACATGAGAAGTTTCAAATGTCAAAGTTTTACAAGATCCAATTATAGAATTTAATGAACAAGAATTATTTGCTGAGCTCGAAACAAAAGGAGCCGATACTTCATTACCAATAGAATTAGTGAGTTCTACAGTTGACTTACGATAATTAATTATAGCCTTATACTGCCGCAAAAATGGTGCTCCCAAGATCAAATCGGCGTGTAATTGTTTAACTACATATAAATCCACGTGGAAAAATTCAACTCCTAACTGCATAATGACATATTTAAAACCTATGCGTTTAAACTTTATGCGTTGCTCACTCGCGAAACAAGTCAACTGAATTCCTTCTATTGGTTCCAGCTTTATACTTGGCAATAAATAACTTAGAGTGATCCAAACCTTATAAGTCAATAAATTACATTGACCCCCAGTGTCAATTAAAAAGTTAAGAAACAAGTCACAAATTCTTCCCTGTATTTCTTGTGCTTCAAGTAAAGGTGCAGGAGTTACTTTATCTGTAACAGTCCACTCAGGATCTGAATCAAACCACTCCAGCAGAAATTCGATAGGTAAAACTTCTTCTTTGTCAACGCCTAAATATTTAACCCTATTAAAGTCACCGAGACAAGACTTAACATACAAAAGGTAAGGGTCATAATCACAAGTAAGCCCCATGTGGTCATCCTTTGGCAGGAAGAATTGGAGCGCATTTCCTCGCCTTAATTGTTTAATGTTCTCGCAGGGCTCCCACTAGTAACATTAGTTACTGTAGAACACCCTTGATTTATATTAATATAATTGCAGTTCATTTCATTCCATTGTTCCTTGCTGAAATCTGTCAGTTAGTGTTAACGGAGTCACCTAGCAATTCTGTATTGTTCGGACTTTGAAATATTCTATTTCTGTTGTATCTAGTTGTACTATTGCCATTGTTAGTGTTCTTTGAGTAGTTGTTCTTTGACTGTTATTATGAAAGTACAAACTTCGATCATTACATTGTCATCTAAACCCTTCTTGGTTAGATCCGTATTGCCTATAGTTGTTTCTGAGATTCCTACCAGCTGATTGGCCAATAAATCTCTCTGAAGGTACAGTTTGTGTAGATGAATCACTGCTGGATTCATTTTCTACAGACACTTGCCTCACAACTGTCTAGATTTCCCGAACTTATTCGAGTTGTACTCCTCGCTCATATAATCACCAGGAAGTGTCAAAGATTTGGTTCTATCACTAGAATCTAAGTCTATTGTCCTGAGTCTCTATGTTAAGGTTGGAAATTTCGTGGCAGCCCACATTCTAAGAAACTGTTTCTGGTAATTGCTTTAAAATTACTCTTATATCAGCTTGGTTAGGCTTGTCAACAAGGTTACGATAAGAGGAATACACTTTCAGTACATATGCTTCTAATGATAAACCAGAAGATGTATTGTATTTACGAGAACGCAAAACTGCCAGTTGGCTTTCTCACAAATCATTCGAAGCAAGTTGTTCAAGAAACTTGCATACAAAATCATCATATGATAAGAAATTCCGCCGTTCATTATTGAACCAATACGCTGCTGTATTGTAGAAACATTTGTGAATAACTTGCATGCGATATTGAGAAGATACATCCATCAAATTTAACATTGTTGTCAGCTGGTCTATAAACTGATTGTTTTGAGTCGTCACCTCCAAAGCGTGGTAACTGGCTTAGTTCATTTACACGAATAACTTTACCCGTGCATTTTCCAAATGGGTTTCCAGCAGAAACATTAGGATTGATATTTATACATGTAGGTTTACAAAAATTGTTGATCCAAAATTTTGAGACTCAGAATCCCTACAAGCAATGCTAATTGAATCATTCAAAATGCCATTTCTGACAATGTAATTTTGGTTACACAACATCGGACTCGTTGAAGTTGTAGCATTCGTGTTACGAGCCACAGTATATATTGGTTTCTCACATGAAGGTGTATGATGATGATACATTTGTGAAATTGGAATATTTGAATAAGCTTTCGACTTACAACATCGAGCTTCATTATGAAAACCGGCATCAGAGAAATACCATAATCATAATCATAATGGTTAGTAGAACAGGATTCTTTGTAGTGCACTCTGCCTGTATTCTCCGAAAGTGCGAAGTCCCTATTGGTCAACGGATGTGTAGTAATATGAGCATGTGATTCGTCACGTGATGGAGAGATCCCACAAATAAGATGTATTGGTGAGCTTATAGGTAAAATCAGTTCCTAAACGATTAGCGTTCTGAGCTGATTTACGTTTAGTAATTGTAGGTACACCCAACAGCGAAAGAAACAATAGGCGAATTGTCCACCACCATTTTCATTCCGTCTGTATTACACAATGTGATGACAATGAATTGAAATAAAGACGTCAATGAGCAGAGAACAATATCTGCTACGAACCAATATAGTTTCGTTCCTTAAAACAACACAGGATGTAGAATAAAAAGTAGTGAAAATTTGCTTACGATTATCTTTGACGTTGACTGTACGTCATTATCAGATGAATCATAACCGGAAGAACCAACACCACGTTTGTCACTTCGAGCACCAGCCCAAAATTGAACATTTCGTGATCTTCGGTTTGCATTTGCATTATTAGTTTGACAAGCCACATGCTTAGTTTGCTTACTATGTCCATCCTCTTCGCTCAGTCCTCGTTTTTCAGGCTCCGTGGTCACTTAACCCACCCTCGATTTCGGAACGAATTCTCTTTTTTATAAAGTTATGTGTTGCTAAGTGTAAAGAAAGAAATTCTGTAGCGCGGAAAGTAATTTTTTGGATCTACGTGCTACGAAACTTACATTTTTAAAATATTTAAATTCTTTACCTACGTAACGTTCATATGATTTTCCAGAGCTTCCATCATGGATTCATGTCACAGGCGCACGTCTACACATCCTCTTTTTCTTCTTATAATTGAGTTGTGGAATGGGATAATTTGCGATATGTTATTGTGAGACGCGATGAGGAATATCATTCAACATATTGTTGAACGGTATCCTCAGCGTGTGTAAATACGTTATCTTCTGGAAAATCGTGCACATTTTTTTTCCAACTGTAGGCCGTAAAGGAGAGGGTTGTATTTTCTGAATGACTTGTGGGATGGGATAATTTGCGACTTGTTATATGATGGAACGTACGGGGAGGGTAGTATTCTGTGGAAAAGGACAACAAAAGACTTTGAACTTTCTCTCACTCTCACTCTTACTTTCTCTCTCACTCTCTCTCATCTGCCTCCCGTAAAACGACAAAAATAAATAAATGAATGAATGCTCTTTAGCTAAAATATGCATTTTTGTCGTATGTAATTTTAGTATTGTGAATCATATCCCTACCTCACGTAGCCACCTCACCCCCCCCCCCCCCACGCACACACACGTACGATTTCAGTTATAAGTTTTAGACTAAGCTTGTCAAATGTCCACTTATATCTTTGTATTCTTGAGGCATTTAAAAAATATCATTTCGCCCTTTCTTCTGGACTATTTCATAGCAATGTTTTCCCACTGGAAGCCCCTTTGCAGATCGAGATCCGGGGCTATAGCCTTCCCAAGCCACCGTCCCCTCCAAATACTCTCTTGGTCTCATGAAAGAAAAACATATGTATTTCTACGAAATATTAATTTGACTTAGCAGTTTCTTTTTTCGAACAGGAATAAGTTTTAATAGCTTATAAATTTGCACTAGCAATTTTGAGTAAATGTTTTGCGTAACCCTAAAAGTACATTTAGAGACTGCAAGGTCAACTCTCGATATTTCAGATATATTAATAATTTTCATCACAACATCTTGTAATAATTATTTGTTACTTCAATAATTTCCTCGTAAATGTTTCTCGCATATTAAAACATAGATGCCATTTTCTGTTTATTTCCTTGTAATGCTGACCTCCGTGGCGAAGTGGTTAGCACAACGCTTACGATGCCAAGGGCCCCCAGGTTCGAATCCCCGCCCGGGCATGGGTCTACTTTCCTTTCATCAATTTCATCATATCATCACGCATCCTCATCTTTGCGATTAGCCATATGTGACAGATAAGCGAAGTAAAATAAACTAAGTCTATTAATCAATTATTTTTTTAAACTCTTTAATTCTTCTTTAGCATGCCACATTTTTTTTTCTTTTTTTTTTTGCTTTTTCACCGCTATAACAGTGAAATTTCATTTTATTTACCGCTTTTGAACCTGAAATAGACTCTGTTTTTGTACGGAATTTTTGCTTTTTTATTTACCTTCATGGCGTGGTGCTATGCACAGGGGAACACTTTTTTTTTCTTTTTCATGCCACGTTTTTGTTAAAATTATATTACGATTTGTAAAATGACGAAATTCTAAAGGAGAACACGCAACTTTCTTTGTAGCGCATCGGTCAGAAAGTTTCAGAAATATGGATTTTCAAAATACAATTTTTCACATGTACTTTGCCCCCTTTTAAAAGTAGCGCGTTTTCAATTATGTTACTAATCATTAAAAGGATACCTCAATACCATCTTGGATGATGACAATTATTATTTCCCCCCTCCTAAAAGTTATAATATACTTTCGCTCTCTAAATCTCCCATATAAATGCTAGGGGCCGTCTGCTTCTGTCGAGCTCACTTCTTCTCCGGTGACGTCACGCGTTCGTGCAAGATCGGCAATCTTCGGATGGCTTTACCTAATCTCTATGTACCTTGCGGGAAATAACCTTCATCATGATAGGCTTACACAGTGGCGCAGGAACGTTTTTCATTTGGGGG
>NC_139238.1:72708593-73046693 GCF_977018435.1 Lepisma saccharinum | reverse complement strand
ACAAAAAAGGAGTTAGATCCAATTAACGAAAAGTAAAGTTCCTGATTAATATTTTATGGATATTATCATTAGTTGTGTCCATAAATCTTTGGAATCCTTGAAAGCCGTATGAGCCAAATTCCTTGCCTTCCAATAAGTTCAGCGGAGAAAACTATCGAGTATACAGGGTGCAGCAGAAATAACTCCCGGATTTAATTCGTGAATAACAAAGCAACGATAGATGTTATGCAAAATTGTATTTCACAGTTGGAAAGAACAAGGATTACCATTTTATTTCCCATATGTACCTAGACAACTCCACGAACGCCCCTATTTTTTTGAGGAAGACGGCACGCAGTTAATGTAACGTCTGACCGTTATGTATGGATGTTACGCAACTTCCTGCAGCCGAAATCGAACGAATGTGCCAAATTGGCTGTGTGGTTCCAACAGGATGGTGCCTCAGCACGCGTGTCGATGAACGTGCTACGTGAAATGTTTCCAGGGCGTCTGATCTCACTTCGAAGTCCCTTCCATGGCCAAATCGTTCTCCCGAGCTCGCACCCTGCGACTTCTTTATGTGGGAGTACCTGAAGGCTAAAGTTTACCAAGGAAGGCCGAGGACAGCTAATGATCTGAAAGAAAGTACCTGACAGGAAACAGCGCCAATACCGACCAGACATGACTAGGAGGGTAATGCAGAACTTCATAGCGAGACTTCAGAAATGCGTACACTGCGCAGATCGGCATTTAGACCATATCATTTTAAAACAAAGTCAACTATGTCACACAAAATGGTGACTTGTGGCAATTTTGACAAAAAATAATTGGAACATTTTGTTCTTTGCAAATGTGCAATAAAATGGTAAACCTTGTTCTTTCCAACTATGCAATAAAGTTTTGCATAACATCTATCGTTGCTTTGTTATTCACAAATGAAATCCGGGAGATATTTCTGCCGCACCCTAACTTGTAATTGTTACTATGTTCAAGCATGGTATTGGCATTGATGATAATTGAGTATAACAAATGTTAAAGAATTATATTTTGATAAATTACTCTTACTACTTGATAAGTCTTTCGGGGGGAAGGGGTCCGGACCCCTTCGACCCCCACAAAAACGTCCTTGATACCTAGGTATAATGTGAAGCCATGAGAAATATTCTCTTTTAGAACGGCACACATGAATGTCCTTGTTATTTAATGCAAAATATGCATAAATATTTTACATTGTTTTTGTTAGAATTTAAGTTTAAAAAACAACAACAAAAAAACAAATTTTAAAATCAGATAACAATTCTGAAACATATAAGGCCAAGCTCTGGACCTCATTCTGGGCTTATTTGGATTTCACGGAACAGAAAATCAGGAGTGAGGCGGATCTTGAGCCACCTCAACCAGGAATAATCATCTCCCACCCACTGGATATAGAAACTACATTATATAGAGTTCCACTTCCGTTCCGTTCATTCTAATTTTAAAAGTCCCATAGCTACGCATAAAAATATCTTTAAACAATTTATGGCAGATGTGTACCACATCCAATGACTTTTAGAAGCCATGTATTTGGTATTTTCTCAGACTTCTATAGGGCGTTGTATTAAAAAAGAATAAATGAGTTCAGATTGTTCCCAATCAACTCGTAAGAAGTCTAACTTTGAAATATTTGTGAAAAATTTGACAAATCATTTATTTGTAATATAATTAGCTGTACCTAATGCCGCTCTTCAAGTACTGAAAGTAATATCATTCGGTACATTTACAAAACCGAAATCTTTCATCTCTCAGAAGTAGCAAGGAAAGCCATACGCTCAAAAGTTTATTCTTTCTTTTCAATTTTTGGTGGACAATGTGAAGAGCCGACCAAGGTTTATTTTCGTATGTAGTGGTATTAAATGCAGATACATGCGTGTGTTTTAGGATGATATGTCAATTTCTCGTTTATGTGAAAAGGTAAACTTTAATGTAAGCAGAAGCATGTGCGCGGCACAGTTAAAGATTTTCGCATCTACAAAGAAAATCCAAAACACATTCCCACCTCCCCGGACTCCGTGGCGGAGGGGTTAGCATAGCGCGCTATGACGCCTGAGGTCCCAGGTTCGAATCCTGGCCTGCCCATGGGTGTTATTTTTGAGTGTCCATCAATTTCATCATATCATCATCACTCATCCTCATCTTCGCGATTAGCCAAAAGTGGCAGAAATGCGAAGTAAAATAAACCAAATCAATCAATCAAATATTCCCATCGTACTCCCAGATACCTTGTAAATCTAATCCAAAATCTACCAATAGAACCTGCAGTGAGTCTCATTTATCTCGTGCATTTATCTGACTAATGTAATTTTCTTACAATTTGACTTTAGAGTTTAACATAAAATGGCATTGTGTTTGTGTTGCATTCGATATCACAATTAGATTTTAAGCAATTAATGTCCAATTATAAGTATACCTAATACATAGGTAAAAAATAGTCCCCCTCTGATAAAATCGCAAATTACACCCTATTTAAATGTCTAGGAAAGATTTCATTTCACCTAGGAATGATATCGCGATGCGATGAGTCGAGAATTGTCACAGCCTCATCTCGTCTCCTGTGTGGTGAGGTCCTTCTCGTTCTTGCTTGTGCTTATTTTTTTTCGGTTTCCACTCTGAACATATGAAAACTTATTCCAAATTCACCTCATTCTCAGATAGGCTAATCGGCACTCTATTTTTTAAATATATATATATATCTTAATATAGTTTAAGTATAGTTTTCCCAACACCCTCTTACAAATTTATGAAAAATATGGGTGAGGTACAGGAGTGTATTGTAATCCCCCCCTCCCAAGTTGGTCTGTCGTGTCTCGTCTCGTTCGTGTAAGTGTTCCGTTTCGGAAAATTCCATTATAAATATTCAAAAGAAAATGGGGTTAGTCATATACTCTTCTGATGAAGATTTGTATCTTATCTTCGAATCGACGCGACCACTGCTTTAGAAATGTGTACCCCCCTTACGCAAAGCAGCAATCGTCTGAGAGTGAATCTGATTCCATCGTTCCACACACATTTTAAACAATTTTCATCTCCTTAAAGAGGTTTCCAAGAACATAGGTCAATGAACTAACTACTAGCAAGCACAATGTAGTATAATAAGTTTACAATTAAATATTTTGAATTTCTGTGGTAAGGACTATAATGCTTAAAATTTATAAACAATAATACATTTTTTTATTGGGCGAATTGATAATTGGTAATTTTAACAGTAGCACCTTCCGTCTGCTGTCAAATTATCAAAGGGGGGTACAGGGTGTACAACTCGATTTACGGATTTAGGGGGGTACAGAACCCCCCCTTCAAAAATTTGCGGGGGTACAATGTACCCCTGTACCCCCCCGTTCCTGCGCCACTGGGCTTACACTGTTGGAAATGTCACGATCCGCCACTGCATGTTGTTTTACACTGTATAACATGTCTATTAACACCAATTGGCAAATGCAGTGCTATGTTCAAACAAGTATAATAATTATTTCTCATTTAAGGAATATCGTATGTCATTCTCACCTAATTTGAGTGTTTTTTTTATTTTTTGCAGTATCAAGAAGTGTCCCTTATTGTGGAGGACCTGAAAAATTACTTTGTAGGAATAATATACTCACAGGTGAGGAAAACACTGTAAATATTTGTTCACTAATTTTACAACTGGAATAATAAAGAGTTCCACTACAGAGTTCCACGATATTGTGGGATCATTTTTGGAAAAGTGCCGAATTCTATTAATATTTTTAACAATCACTACTTTTTACATCTCTTCAAATGTTTGAATGTTTATAACTTGTAATATTATGTATATTATAATATCACTACGTTGACAGTGACTGCAATAGTAGAATGACCATTATTTCCGCCTCCAACAGTATTAAAGCGCGGGCAAATTTCATGTTTACGTTCACTGCTGTAACGTATAGCGAACACATCCCTGCAGTGGCTAATCAGGTCCCCTAAATCGATCATCAACTTATGACGTCATAGCTTAGCTGGGTGCGGCCAAAGCTGTAAGGGAGGGGCCACGTGGGAAACCACAGTGGCACAGGAACAGAAGTGATTCATATAATAAGATCTGTATATTACTAAGTTAATCTTGGAAACATAACTTGAACATAAACTATTTCTTGACTACATACAAATTATTTTCACCTTTACAACATGCTTTCTCCATTGCAAGGTGATGCGAGTTCTTATTTTCTTGTTGACCATTTCAGGATTCAGGGTGAAGAACTACAACTGCTCTCATTGCCTACCGGCTTGCTCTCAAGTAGAATACAGCACACACATTTCTTTTGAGAACTTACACCCCGATGACATTTCGAAATATGGAAGGTAAATATACATATATTATGGTCACATCATCAGCAATTTTCTTCATAAGTTCTACAATACTTTCACCGATATCTTTTCAGATTGTCTATGTAGAACATTTCTTGTTATTACCCACCGTCTCCGAAATTTCACGTGTGTCTTGCTCAAATGTTATGAACGAAGTAGAATACCAGTTGCTATGTAACGGAATATTTAACAATGTAACAGTTTTCGAACATGTATTGTTAACTTGTGAAAATGCAACTGTAAGTACTCAATTGCTTAATTGTTACTGATTGTACTGTTGCCACCCGAAGGGATCTTTTTGGAAAGAAATCGGGACGAAATTTTAATGAAAAAAGGAAATTCCAATAAAATAACAAAGTTTAGGGGATATTTGAAAATATCAAACGCAATATTAGTACAAATTATATTATGGTTCCAGTTTAATATTATATCTCTTGTAGCATCGATGAAGGCTTCGAGGAATCGGTAAAGCAGCTGAAGGAAGTGACGGGAAAATAGGGCTTAGCTGTTGCAGAAAAAAGTGCAAATGTGGAAATGGAAAAATTGAAAACAGGTCGTGATATTCTTAAAGGAAGGGCATCCCCTGTGGCTCAATGGTAGCGTCGAAGCTATGTAATCAAGAGGCCTGGGTTCGATTCCTGGTGGAAGAATATAAACTGTAGGTCCAGTTCCGATTAGCCTTACTGTGCATAACTCAATTCTTAAAAGTCGAAATTATTTTCCTGACGATATGAATCTGATTGATGGAGCCTATTTCGTGTGTGGTTCAATTGCTTTTATCAATTTAAAGAGATCACTTTCTGCTACGAGAAAGTATTCTTTATCATAGATGGCTATCTATGAATGTCGAAGAAAACTAGTGGTTATGTGCAATGAACGCAACGAAGGAAAATAAAAATATTATTTCCATCCAGAATATAACTTTCTGAAAGAATTATAGATATAAGTAACTTGAAATTTGCTACTATTTTCGGTACATTGTGTCTATTTTTTTTTATTTGGTTCCCATTTTCCACATTATAAATGCCTTTTTCGCCTGCTTATTTTAACCAAAATAAACGCCTGAACATCCAGGCTCTAGTAATAAGAATGTCCTATCATTGCACGTCTGTCGTTGATATTTATTTGTTTTACTGTTTTCACTTGATTGATTAACTCTCGACTTCATTTTCCTGCAGACTTGGAGAAGTGAGGGTCTATTTCAAGGATAGTAGTTTTTCCCCCATGCAGAGAAGTGAACTCTACGATTGGACAGACTTCTTAGGTAAGTTATTTCTAATATATATTTCAGTTATCGTATGTTAAGAGCTTTCTCCATTATGCCTTTTACTACAATGTCGTTATTTCTGACTACACAGGGCCGCAAATTAAATTACATTTAATGTTGTTTTATGTTCAATAGGTGAACTTTATTATTTGTGCCATGCTGATCACGAATATGAAATTCGTTTTTCTCTATCACGCAAGGTTTTCTTACAAATCAAATTTCAAAATTTGGGCTTTGTCCAATATTGCATACTGTTTTATTATAATGTTCCTTTTTTTCAATCAGAATAAGTAGCTTATCACACTAAACGCATCAACATGTTTATTTTAAAATGAATATAGACAGACACAAAGGACCCATATAATATAGAAAACGACATATAGCAGTATATAATATACACACAAGAAAATCATTACACAATACATATTTTTCAGTTGTGTTTAGCACGCTTTTTTCTGTAAGCTTTCCTAACTTTCTTGTGATTTTCTTCTGGCGTTTCTCTGTACAGTGTCTCTCAAAAGTTTTAGGACAACGACATTTTAAACTAGGCAACCCAATTTACACAAGGTGTTGGTGGGTTGCGTGTAGAGTTAGGCTCAATTTCAGGGTTGCCACATGCACAATAAATATTTATAAAATACGCGAAAGAAATAAAAACAAGTATTATTGTATAAAAAAGTATTAAAAATATCAATATTATATCGCAAGTGACAAAATTCTTTCTGAAAGAAAAATAATAGGTTTTCTAGCATTTAAACGCTGATGAGTCTACAGAAAGGAGAAGAGGTGAGAGAAAACGAGAGGTGACAAATGACACGAGAAAGAGAAAGCGAGAGGAGAAGAGGAAAAGTAGAGGAGAGAAGAAAGAGAGGATAGACGAGGAGAGGAGATGTAGTGAGGACAATGGAAAAATATTCTAGGAGAGATGAGGAAAATGGAGCAAAGGAGAGAAAAGAGAAGGAAAACGAGATGAGAGAAGAGTGGAGAGTAGAGTAAAGGAGAGAAAAAGAGAAGAACGAAAAGAAGAGGAGAAAAGTGCGTGGAGTCTGAAATCTAAGACAGGAAAGGAGATACGAGCAGTGGAGATGAGTGGGATGGAGATAAGATGCGAGAAAAATAGGGAAAGCGATGTGAGATAAAGCAGAGCAGAAGGAGGGGAGAGAAGAAGGAGAAGGAGAAGAACAGAAGGGACTGAAGAGAAGAGGTAGTTGCAGAAAATATCATCCTAGCGTCAAGAATTGATGCATTGGTCAAATTATCGACATGAAACATTCAATAACATTTTGAAATGTATTGGAGAATGTATTAAATCGGTGCGAAATGCCTTTTGGCTTAGTTCAGAGCAAGGTAAAATCTTCCATGTAACATCTTTGATTTTACCTGCGATTATACCACTAAAAACATGAATGTAATTTTCATATTTAGAAAAAATTATCCAATTTTTGTCCAATTCTCGGTTCTTTGAAATGGAGATTTTGTAATTTAATATTTCCCCTCCCCACATCGTTAATTCCAAACTGAATCATTCCGTTTCACACGGGGTGAACAATGAACACAATGGGATAGGTCTAAAACTTACGAAAATTTTCTGCCACCGGAAGGGTTTGAACCTACGACCATCAGATTGACAGTCCTGAACGTTAAACACTACACTACAAGCTTTCGCTCCTGAAAGTAAGTAGAAGGAGCTGACCAATGTGAAATGTAGATGCAACTCTCCTCCTACATGTAATGTGCAAACAATACTTGTTTGTAACAAAGAAAACGAAGGTAGTACGACTCGGAGGAAACATTTAATGGAGAATTGCACATGATGAGAACTTTTCATTCCATATTTGCGGAGGTATCCTTGCATTGAACTCGAGTGGGAAAAGGGGTAAAATTAGTATGTCCTGAATCGCCAAAAATATAAATAGTTATTTCATTAATATTTGTCAATGTCTTTGAAGCAGTACGCAATTGTCGTTAAAGTATTATAATTCACGATCTTATACATGAAAATATCCCTTTGAACGTGTGTCAATTCATTTATTTGTTTATTTTTTATAAATTCCATTTGCAGAACAATGTAGCTACTATACACTGCTATTACAATTAATGTTACCATGCTCTTGTTTGTAATAAAAGGAGAATTAAAAAAGGAACACCTCCTAAGGAGGATCGAACCTGGGACCACAATCAATGCTTTCAAGAACTCTAACCACTACATCACGCCCTTACTTTCGATTGAAACAACAATTTTTAAGTATTCTGTCTCTCCAATATTGTAAATGAAGTTGGGTATACATGTGGTTGAACTTTTACTTTAATTTTGGATTGCTTTCTTGTAGTATAGCAGATATCTTCGAGAAATAATTTTCGAAGTGATGAAGAAAAACGAGAATATTGGTAGTTGTGAAAATGCGAGTTATTGATTCTAACTTATTATTGTGATTAGACATTATTAATGAAAAATATCTAGAGGCTTGAACATTGCAGGACGATGTTCTTTTCCTGTGATACTGCAACAGACGATATGCTTGTTTACTGACGCAAGTCTGATGTTCAGAACACTCTTATGAAATGTATTTGCTGTTGCGTAAGGTAACACGAAATAATTACACCGTTTGCGAACTACCAAATCTGCGCAACGTTAGACGTAAACAGGCGGAAAATTTTATTCTTCACACTTGACAGTATTAGTCAAGAGAGACTCGTGGGACACTGTGTTAAGGTGCTGGAGTAAATCCTTCTTATTTTTCTTCCTCGAAGGACAACAATTTTTATAGTAGAGCAACAGTAGTTCCGCTCTTTCTTATTTCTTTTAAATTCTTCCACATTCCTTTCATTGGGTTAAATATAAATAAAAGTATTGCTTGCATTTCTGTCATTGACGTAGACCAGGCCAGTACGCAGGATTTCTTTGCTAGAGTGGCCAGACCCTAATATGTGTGTGTGTGTGTGTGTGTGTGTGTGTGTGTGTGTGTGTGTATATATATATATATGAGAGAGAGAGAGACAGATATTACAAAATAGTTCAAATAGTGCGAGCGCGATTCAAAAGTCATGATAATTCTATGTTTAGAAAATAATATATTTATAAATTAAATGTTGCGTACTAGGAATTATTATTACAATAAAGAACATGTCTAATTGTGAGTTAAGAAAACAACAATAACAAAGAGACATTCTCGCATCACGATTGCAGTTCGAAAAAGTCGGGTCAGGAATTGAAAGTAGCGCACTGTCTTGACTATATCGGTGAATCGGACGTCTGCTAGCCTTGCATCATAAAACTAAAACCATCCAATATGCAGCCTGAAGACTTTTGCGCAAGAAACAGATTCATTTATGTAAGAACAAAATTGAAATGTTTACACATTTCTAAAATCGACGATGTTATTTTCGTAGTTATTGATAGGTTCACATTTAAATATTTCAGGGTTCGAGGTGGGCATGGCCCCCATGCCCCCCCTGGATACTGGCCTGACGTTAGTGACGTAGACAGTGGGAGAGAAATTTTGGAGAATCTTTGTATTAAATTCATTATTTACATCCACCTTATGCTCAGATAGGTTTATTGACAATCGTAAACTTTTCGTTTAATAGATTATATTTGGTTTTAAACGACGGGAGAACATTGGTCTAATTTTCTTTCTTGCTCTTTTGTGAGAATATATGTATTTCTACAATATCAATCGCGTTCGGAAACGGTGAAAAAAAATGACTTGGTTTTCAAAGGCAGACAACCTTGGTAGCGTAGCTTGCTCGCGTTCAAAGTGACTCACTCACGCTATTCAAGGCCGCTTCTTATCGCAAAACATTGTCCGTCGATGCACCCAGCAAGTTACGAGTGACCAGGGTCGAATTTTAAAGAGAATCTGAAGAATGATAGATTTCATCAGAGACGGCTAGGTGGGCACTAGCTCAACATGCAATAGTTTAAGTAATAATTTCTGACAACCAAGAAACCTTATTGAATAAATATTGGGATAGTAATACGCGTACCCGCTCCTTTTTAACAATGTAAGCTCGAAGACAATCTGTATTCCATTTGTTTGTAGTAGAGTATTTTTGTGACTCCCACCGCAACTTTGATTTCTTGACTAAACGACCACAAAAAGTTGAAAAACTCACTTTCTCTCCCTGCTCCGCGCCTCATTTAGTACGCTGACGACGTTTCACGGGCGCAAAAAGGCAGTGATGAGTGAAAGATGAGCTCTCATCTCCTCATCCTCCTCATCTTTCTCATTCTCTTTTTATTCTCTCATCTTCCTCTCATCCTCCTCTCATCCTCCCATCTTTCTCTTATCCTCTCATCTTTTTAATTTCTTATTTTCTTATTTTTTGAAAGATGAGTGCATCTTATCGTAATTTTCCAAGTCTGGGACCAAATGTTTATATATCGTGACCTACGTAAACCTCTTTTCTTATTCTCTCATTCTCTCATTCTCTCATTCTTGAAGGATGAGTGCACTTTATCGTAATTTTCCAAGTTTGGGACCAAATGTTTATATATTGTGATCTTCGTAAACCTCTCTTCTCATCCTTTTATTCTCTTATCCTCTCATTCTCTCATTCTCTCATTCTCTCTACTTTTAGAATATTGTCGTCAACATTAGAGATGAAGTTGGAGTGCTGGAATCAAGGGGACCAAAAAATGTTTATATATAGCGACCTTCGTAAACCTCTCTCTCGGGGGGAACGATGTGGCATATACACACGCGCGCGCTCTCATCTTCTTAATTTCTCATTCTCTCATTCTCTCATTCTTGAAGGATGAGTGCACCTTATTGTAATTTTCCAAGTCCGGGACCAAATGTTTATATATAGCGATCTTCGTAAACCTCTCTCTCGGGGAACGATGTGGCATATACACACGCGCGTGCTCTCATCTTCTCATTTTCTTATTCTCTTATTCTCTTATTTTTGAAAGATGAGTGTATTTTATCGTAATTTTCCAAGTCCGGGACCAAATGTTTATATATTGCGACCTACGTAAACCTCTCCTCTCCTCTCATCTTCTCATCTTCTCATTTTTGAAAAAATGAGTGCACCTTATCGTAATTTTCCAAGTCCGGAGCCAAATGTTTATATATATCGTGACCTTCGTAAACCTCTCCTCTCATCCTCTTATTTTTGAAAGATGAGTGTATTTTATCGTAATTTTTCAAGTCCGGGACCAAATGTTTATATATTGCGACCTATGTAAACCTCTCTCTCTCGGGGAGGGAACGATGTGCCACACACATACGTACGCGCGCTTATGTATTGTAACACAAACAAACAAACAAAATAATAATTGTTGTTTTTAGGAGGCCTGGCCCCTATATAACCTCGCCAGGGTGCGTGGTGCCCAACCAAAAATGTAAAAGTTTTCTAATGGCTGCGGTTATAGATTACCGCACCTCTGTAGAGTTTCACGTGTTTTTTTTTTCCCCCAAACTTCCATGAAACCCTACAGAGGACCTCCGTAATGCATGCAACGTGTACTAACGACTCTAGTGTTATTTGATGTTGTGATATTTTTGGATATAGAGTTTTATTGTGAGATATAGATAAAAATAATTATGTTTATTATAATATTTTCTTGATGAAGATGGAGAATGTATGTGTGTGTTACAAATAAAGTTGCATGCTTTTTTTTCTAGTGTGTGTGTATATGTTTTTGATGTTTCGACAGCATCTGAAACGATAAAAAAGAAATTTTATTGTTAATTTTCACGTGTAAAAAACAACAACAAATTTTTTTTTGTGCAAATTTTCTGATTGTCTCGTGCTATAGTGCAAAAAGATATTGTAGCTGATAGCTAATGAAATTAACATTTGTAAGTGATCTGAACTAGTGAAATTCGTATTGTGCTATTGTAACTGATTGTGCTAGTACAAAAAATTTCTTATTGTGCAAGAAAATAGATGTTAAAAAACTTGTTAAAACTGCTCTGTGACCCTCTCGTTCTTCACGTCGTAGGCGAAGGACTTCTCTGCAATCAGGATGACACTGCATAGGGTATCCTCGGGCAAGGCATCGTGGAACTCGCAGACGACCTTGATGTTGGTTCGATCGTTGACCACAACCTTTTTTCTCTTAGATGTGTTGATGACGGTCATGGGTCTCCGTGCTTTGAACTCGCTGGGCGTGTAGTACATGTCCACACTTCCCTCGGTCACGCGTTTGTAAGCCGAATACGCTTCGTAAAGTTTGAGGTAATTGTTTTTGGTCATGTCGAGGTTGTAATTCTCGCGCGGGAACACTTCGTTGCGTCCATTCTTCAGATAAACGTTCTTGATCTTGCAGTCGTCGAATTTGCTGGAATCTTTTTCCTGATTTTTGTCCCTCCCGGTCTGAAAGAGCACTACAACGAAATCTGGCATGTCGAACTGTATGTTGTTGAACTGCGTCGTCACGTCGAATTCCATGTGACTTCCGGACGCCATCTTCTGCACGCACTGGTAACCGTGAAAGTGAATCAGCACCTGCGGACTTTTCAAGATCTCCGCTTTGTACTTGAGGGCGTAGTTCGTTTCGTATTCCACCACCGGCATTCTCAATTCCATGCTTTGGATGACGCACTTGGCTGCTTCGGGTAAAGTGTTGGCTATCGGCGTGGTGCCGTCCGGACCCAAAGTAGAGTATCGCATCAGTGCGTCGTTGTCGTTGGCCGCTCTTCGAAACGTGACTCTCAGTCCTCCCTTCCACATGATCTCCTTGTAGTCCGAGAAGAAACCAGGCAGCAGACGCATGGGAAAGAGCACCGTGTGACTTCTCGTCGATATTTTGGTCCCGGCTTCGAATCCTCCTGCCTGATAGTACGCTGCGTCTGTTTTGGATAATTTCAATGTTCCCACTGCCGTCGACGTGATGCCTGGATAGTCTATTCTGTCGATGACGGTATTGTGTTTCCTCACCTCTACCTGCGAGAACAGGTGAGGCACGAAGTTGTCCACGAGTATCAAGTTTGCTGCTGCAGGAAACGCGTCTCCGCTTTCTTTCTTCACCACGTCGAATTGAAGGTAGAGGTCCGCTCTGTGAGGATGAATGAACCCGTCGCCTACGTCCACATCGTATTCGATCTCCCTGTTCGCTTCGTTCAGATTGGCAAACGTGCGACGGTTGGGAGGGAAAGATTGCAATTCGTAACTTTCGATTTGCTCCATTTTACATGTATGGTTATTTATTATACGTTGATCTCCACGATGGCAGTAGTTGTTGCACCTGCGAAATCCACCACGTCTCCTTTCTCGTTCGTCACTACCAACTCTATGTCGTCTATGCGGTTGCGACATACTGGAAAATAGATCGGCGAAGAGGGCGTGTAGATGATCGGTTCCATGAATTCGGAACTTGGTTTGAAAGTGGCTATGATTCCCGTCTGCTTGTGACTTCCTAACAATCCGTCCGAGGATTTCGTGATCATACCTTCTGCCACGTTACAGTGTACGTTCAGAGTCTCTATGGCCAAGAATTTAGGAATGTTGGTTGCTGTGTGCTTGATGCCAGCTTCGAGTTTGGTGTTGTTCTCGAAACCTAAAAGTTCTCCTATGGTGCCCAGGTCCACGGTCTCCGTCGCCGACAGGATTTCCACTCTGTGCGTAACCGAATTTTGAGAAAAGTACGTGCTTTTGGGTAACTGAGCTTGCAAAGTGGAAAGATTGTATTGTCCTGGCGTGACGACAATGTGTTCGCTTCCGACGCTAATTTTGTTGTTGTGCTGCGTAACATTAGGTATGAGGTACATGCTGTAGAATGCACGCAGAGCCACGGATTTAGGATAGACAATGTCGTCGTGCAGCGTGAGTTTCAAGATTGAAGATTCGCTCGTGAGATGGAACACGCCCATCCTAGTGATGCTGTTTGAGGTTCCACAGTACTTTCTGGAAATCTTCGACCGTAGGGTTATTTATTTTAGAGAAAAACGCGAGCACGGAGAGGCAGAGATGACCGCAGTTCACGTCTCCAAAATCTTGAATGCGTTCGTCGTTGTAGTATATAGAGGTTTTGTTCGTTTTCAGATAATGAACTAAATTTGTAGGTGGAACACCTCCGAAAGAATCGAAAACGAATGCTTTATCATCGTTTTTGTGGTAACATATCCAATGTGTGCCTGGATTTTCTTGACCGTCCAAGTTGACTACGCCACATTCTCTTTTTTTCACGCTTGAAGGTAACGAGTCGGACATAAAAACTCCTCTGAAGTGTTTGATTTGTAACGGTTCGATCAGAGATTCAATGTCTCGGTTGGTGAGTGCTTCTGTTTCTTTTTTTTAAACTTCTTCATCACGCCCTTTCCTCCTTTCTTCTCCATGGCCAGGTTGTGACGTTTCTGTTCTTCCAATTCCGCCTTGTTCTTCTTCGAGTCGATGACGGTTTTCGCAATGGCGGCACTTCCGCCAGCCAAACTTCCAACGGCCCCCAATGCTGCTAGGATGGCCGGGATGCTGAATATGAAACCTCCGATTTTTTGCTGTTTCCGCGAACGCTGCAATCTTTTTAATTGAGGTGTGCTGAGCAGCAATTTCATTCCATGTCCTTTCGACAAGCAAGAACGTTTCTTCTCGCGTTGTTTCTTGGTGAGTAACCCATCGAGAGCACCTAGATTTTTTAGATTGGAGTATGGTATCTGGTACACGACACCCTTGGGCTTCATGTTGATGCTCTATGTGTTATTTTCACGGTATGTTATTTATATATATTCTGAGATTTTTTTCTTGTGTAGTTTTTTTACGGTATGTTATTTATATATTTTCAAGGCCTCGCAGTTGTTACACAAATTCTATTACGTGCTTCGTTTTCTTGCCAAGAAGTTCTTTTGTCCCCTTGTACACGATTTGAGTTTTGTTCTCGATTAAAATAGATAGCTTCTCGTCGCATAACATGTTAGCGTATCGATCTGGTAAAAATAGACTGTATTGTGCGTTGAGCAACAGACGTACCTTGGGACCATACTGGGTAGAAACAATTGAACCGGAAGTTATCGTGTAAGATTTGTCGACTTCCAATTCCCGAATTTTTACATACTCGACTGACAAATTTAGCATTTGTTTTAATGCTTGGAGATCACTTATTTTTTCAGTTGTCATATCGAAGAAGAGAAAATTTTCAGTGTGTGTGTTAGGGAAATTTAATTGTTTTTTCACGATGTGAGTTATTTATATATACCGAAGATTATTCTTTTCACGATGTGTGTTATTTATATATCAAGTTTTTTGACACGTATATATATATTATTATTTTTTTAACAGAGGAAGAAAGTTCGTGCTTCGGAGAACACGATGATGTGCGTAGTGATATCTTCCCTCTCCTGCATAGACTTGTACCAATCATCAGTATACCGTCTTCTTCCCTGCATTGCCTCGTGCAGTTCGTCCAACCTATCGTTTAATTTTTCCCCTGCAGCCGAAAGCAGAATGTTGAGATCATCGCACCTCAGGCCGCTGATCTCCCGAAGATGGTCCTTGAGAACCATTTCACAAGGGATGCGAAATTCCGGCGTTGTTTTTGCTATGATCACAAGTTTATTAACATCTCCGTTAACTACCTTTTTGAATATTTTAGATAGTAGTTCGTGTGGCAAATCAGTTATGCAAGCCATGTTGTTTTTTTTACTGTATGTTATTTATATACCCCACCCCAATTTTTGTTTCGTGTTCATGGCGATGGTGGTGCCTAGTGCGGCGACCCGTTCACCCAACGATGCGTCTCTGCTCACGAACCTTTCGAAAGCTGCGTGCTCTAACTTTCTATCTGCTTCGTGACGTGCATCCAGATCCGTCTGCGTGGTGTTGTAGGCGATGTCGTGATCTTTGCATGCGGCGTCCAACGGATTCACACCCTTGTCTCCTCTCTCCAATCTTTTCTCGAGTTTGGTACCCGGTCCACAGTACTGGTAGCCAGGTAGATGCATCTCGAAAGGTAACTTGTTGATGATGTCGTTCACAAGTCCCTTTCCTTCGGCCACGTTCCAAAATTTCGGAGGCAGCGTGTTGATGATTTTGATCAGGTAACCTATGCCCTTGTCGTCGTTCACGATGAAGTTGGAAAGTTTCGTGCTGATCATGTCCACGATGCCAACCTTCTCGTTGTAGAAATTACGGTTGCCTGCATTCTCTTCGCCGGCTATCACCAACAATCGGTCCACGAGCTTCCTCACGTCGTCCACCCAAACGAATTCTTTGGGTAACGTGTTGTAGCGTTTGACGCCGCTGCCTGTTTTGACCTGGTTCCAAATCGGTTTGATGAGATTCCTGTACTTCTCGCCGCTGCTTGATTTCACCCTATTCTGCGAGGCGTCGTTGTTCTGGTACAAGGCATCCGTCATGATCAGAATTTCCTTGTAACTCTGGTAATCTTCGTCGGTGTAATCTTTCGGCTGCTTTTTGGCGACGAGTTCCCACAGTCCCACCGTACCCGGATACCTGTTCCAACTATCCTTGTCGCCTAAATTGACTTTAATGTCGTTGCCTTCGAAGGTCACCTTCGATTTCCCAATCTTCCACACCACACCGCCGCCTTCGCTGGTTTCCATGCTGGGATACAATCCGAACACTTCATCCTTGTCGAATTTCCCCGTGCTCAGGTAGTCTCGTGCCAAAGGTCCCAACTCGATTTTATCCGAAGACGTGCTGCCTATGGCTCGACGTCGTGCCGGTGCATTCTTCAGTTCGAACGGCGTCGAAGGAATGCTCGAAATGGGCGTGGGTACGGCGTAACTTTTAGCTGCGAGCGGTACGAGTTCATTAATCAAATTTTTATTTTGTTCCGTGACACTTTTAATTTCTTTACCTAGACCGCTGATGGCATCGATCACAGGTTGATCCTGACGTTTCTTCTCTTCGTAGAATCCGCGATTTTCGGATTTCCAACCTTTGAAGCGTTTCGCGAGGTAATCGCGAAGCTTGAGATTTTCGTCTTCAATTTTTCGTTTCGTCATGACGTTATTTATATACGTCGTTTCTCACAACGTTGCAACGTTTAGAAAGTCGTTGATTTTGTTTCTGTATTTTCCGTCGTTGGGTTTCCTCGTCATGTCGATCGTCACAAATCCGAAATCGTCACCGTTCCAGCAAGTAGAGCAGCAGCCTTCCGAAAATTGATTGTAGTTCATGTCTCCCCCTACGTAGTCATCGTACGCGTGCTTGAGGTTGGTGTGATCTTGGCGAAACAAACATATGAAATTAGCATTGTCACGTACTAACTGTTTTGGAATTTTGGAAAATGTTTGAGCTAGGTAGAAGCAATCCATTCCTTTGTGACGACCTTGCGTGAAAAAGTTGCGAATTTCATTTTGATTTTCCAGAATGGCGTCGTCGAACACAACGACTGAATTTTCACGACAATTGTCAAGTGGTTTTATTTCCGAGGTGAACGTTGCAATGTCCAGACCATCGTACAGTTTCATCAGTTGCTGGTATTTGGATTGCTCCAAACTTTTCGAGAACACGTACAGGTGCCTGTTCTTCCAATCTAACCAATTCGGTGCGAGGAGAAAATTGTCCACGAGCAGTGTCGTTTTCCCACACCCCGAAGGACCTACGATCAGACAACGGATGCTGTTGGGAAGCAATTCGCCGTTCTTTTTCTTCCTTCCATTTTCCGAATTAGGTAAACGTTTCACAACATTCCACGTACTCATAGAATCACTTCGTTTGAATCGATCCAACTTGTTTCCGGAAGTCCCAGCCATTTCACCAAAAGTTTGTTGCCTCTCTTGCGCAAAACTTTTTCGATAAGGTACGTGTCGGGGTATTTAGTTTTAGAGAGTTCCTCTTCGTAGAAGCGCCCCAATAAAATTTCACCGCCACTGTCCTTTATTATATACGTGTGACGGTTCCCGGGTAGAACTCGAACCACGGTAAAAAGTTCAGTACTCCAGTTTCGTGTAAAACCCCTGTCGAACGTTCGCTTCAATTTACTAACCCTCACCTGTTCTCCAATTTTGTATTTAGCTTTTTTTGTCGTGGGCGTGTACTTTGGACAGTAAACGCTAGAAATTAAACGTTGCTCGTCGGACTTGGTAACGTCAGCTGGCTTCATGCCTATCGTTGCGTGCCGTGTGTGATTATAGTCGTTAACAAGTTCCGGAAGAATAGTGACCCACTTGTAGCTTCCCTGAAGCGTGAAGCGTGACCACATGCGCGATTTCAGAGTGCGATTGAATCTTTCCACGATGCTGGCCTTGACGTCACTGAAGGTCGAGTAATGTTGAACGTTGTGTTTCCGAATAAACTTTTGGAATACGGCATTGTAAAATTCCTTCCCTTTGTCCGTGTGCAGAAACCGAGGTCGTCTGCCGCCGCTTTCGCGAAAAATTGTCTTGAATGCTTCCGTGAGGCACGTTCCTGTTTTTGCCTTCAAAGGTAGAGCCCATGCGAATTTCGAAAATGTGTCTATGACGGTGAGGAGGTACTTGTTGCCCTTGTTCAATTTATGCACGTTTTTTAACTTGCCGCTACTCATTTCGACGAGGTCGCTTTCCCAGAGGTCGTCGATTCCCTTGGTTACCACAGCCAAACGTTTGTAGTTGCGGCGTGCAGGTTTATGCAATTCTTGGACGATGGCTTGCCTAGACATTTTTATTATTTTTAGAGATTACGTTTGAAGAGAAGCACCAGCGTGATGGGATTCAAAGAGGGTGGCACTTCGCTCGTGTTTTGAATGATCAGCTTATCGCCGGCACTCACGTCGAAAACGGTGAGATCTTCGTCTTCGTGTATTTCATATATGTTGCGCGTTTCGTTCCAACGTGCCAGAGGAATGTTTCCTGCTTTCTGGACACCACGATTCGATATCAAAGTCATGGTGGGAACGCTAGCTTTTCTGCCGTGAGACCAGTACGAAAATTCGTTTATCTGAATCGTGCCATCGAGGAAAAACTTGTAGTACGGATGATAAGGATGTAGCATGTACAGTTTGTTACCTTCGACGAACGTGGAGATTCTCTGTTGATTGGGTACGCTGTTGATTTCGATGGCTTGCAGAGAATGCAGTTTAGCGAATTTAGTGTCGACGCTAACGAGGTTACTGTGAAGCTGACCCAGTGTGTTTTGTACGGGCAACAAATGTTCGACTATGGTATCTGTTACGGTAGAAAATGACGGTTTGATTTTCACTTCCACGTTCAACTGCTTGTAGCTTTCGTTGAGTTCTTGCAACTTGGCACCGAAAGAGGTCAGCGTTGATTCCTGCGTTGATTCCAGCACTCCAACTTGATCTCTGATGTTGACGACGATGTTCTGAAGGTTCTCGACTTGATTCAATTTCGAGCTCTTCTCGGTAAGATCGTTCACGATGCTTCGCATCTCTGTAAACTGCGTGTGAAGGTCGGCGACGCTCTGCGAAGTGGGCAGCGTCGACACCAGCGAGGCAAGTTCGTCTCGAATCTGTTCCACGTTCGCCGTTTCCGTTTCCAGTCGTTTCAGCATACGTGATATGTTCCTTTTCAAGGCATGTAATTCTTTGGAGGTGGGGAGATTGGCCACTTTACTCTCGAGATCGCTCAACGAACTTTTGATGTCACTCGAATCTGATAGGGCCGTCACCGCCGTTTTCAATTTTTCCAAATCTTCGCTCGAAGGCACGCTTGTTCGTAACGATTCCAAGTCACCCTGTATGTTGTCCAGTACGTGATGAAAATGAGTAAGATTGGATTCGACGTTCAAATTTTCCAAATATTGGATCTTCTGCTGAACCGTGCTCAACGTGTCCTGAATACTCGTCAACACACTTGCTTCAGCGTGAATATTTTTAATTTCTTCGTTGATCAATTCCAAGGACGCCTGAAGCGTAGCGATGGTGGTTTGAATGTGTTCGAAATCTTGATAGGCCTCCAATTGAATTTTTATGTTCGCGACGCTTTTACCGATGACCTGCAGTTCGTCCGACGATGGTAGGTTCGTCATGGTATCTTCCAAAGTCTGCAACTTGGATTTGATTTCTTCCAACGTGCCGGTGAATTCTTCTTGTAATTTAGAAACAACGACCTGCAAGCGTTCTATATCAATATTATTCACCACGGTTTGAAGTTCAGAGAAATTCTTTTCTATTGCGGAAGTTCGCTCTTCGATTTCGAGTTTCAATTTTTCCAAATCTTCATTTTTCGATTGAAATTGCTGTAATTTGGCCAAATCATTTTGAAGCGAATCCATGCTCAACTGTATATTTTGAATGTTGTCGTAAGAAGGTACGTCGACATAATTTTTTATCAGTGTTTTCAGTTCGGAATCGATTTTCAGAATGGGATCGAGACATTGCGTTTGGAGCGTAGCGATCTCCGACTCTAAACTTTTGTTTAAGGTCTCCTGCAAAGCGATCAAATCGGTCCTCAACTTCTTAACTCGAATGTCCAACATGAGAATCTCTTCTGCATGGTCTACACGCTTGGTGTTGCCGAAAATGTCGTTAGGCATTTTTGGTTAACGGTTATTTATAATAGGATAGACGATTCGTAATTCTACGAAGAGAGGAATAAGTTTGTCGTAATCTCCTAGGAGTTCCACGTAAAGATAATCTCCTGCAGACACATCGTACGACATGTTAGAAAGTATCTTGTCGTGCTTCATTCGAAAAATATTCTTGCCGGTAGAAATTTTGATTTCGCCTGTGTTCTCCGGATTCACGGTGATTTGAAGTTTCCCGTCGATCGGAATTTCATAGAAATGTAAATTGTTATTGAAGACGTAAAACATCTTGCCCACATCGTTATTTATTTCCGTCCATATACTATTAAGATGTACAATTAGTAGACCATTGAGTTTAGATAACACGGAAGGTAAGAGGTTATTGGAATTTGGTAATGCAGTCTCCATGTTGCTTTGTTTGCGAAAACCAAAGAGATTCATTGTCCTTGTTAGGTATTTAACACGTGCCTTTGCTATTCTTCAAAACCAGACAGAGGAAAAGAATGAAAGAGGGAGCCCTCGGGCGATGAAAAGTTGCAACCTGTTATTATGTTGTTAAGCCCGCTCCAAACCCAGGCTCATTAAATTCAACTTTTATTTTTCATCGCCCGAGGGCTCCCTCTTTCATTCTTTTCCTCTGTCTGCTTTTGAAGAGGAAAAGACACAGCGGACTTCATGGCTATGGGGTTACAGTTAACACACGTCACATTTATCGCTTCCATTGTAGTGCCCCCACTCTCGCGTGTGGATTTTACAATCGAGAACACGTAACTTTTTGTCCGTTGCATCCAATGCTACTTTGGTTACGCGCGTCGTGTACAAATCATGCAATTTACTTGCAATGCGATGATCGGTGCTGAGTTGCCTTTTACCATGAAAAAGGCATTCCTTGTAGTCTTGCATGCTAAATTTGCTGGTACTTATTTTTCCCACCCCCTTCGCTTTCTTGATCTCTTTTTCTTCTGCAATCTTTACACAGTACATTTTGGCACGAAGCCCCGCAAATTCGCTGATGTACTCCCCGCCAACTTCATCTTTGAACTTTCCAATCGTCATTTTGTTTTCTGCCGAATGTAAGTGATGGCCTGATGGTAAGTTGCTAAAATCAAACAGATGCTTCATCTTAGTCAGATCATGTTCGAGGCTTGGTGTTTGGATTAGAAAAATGAAGCTATCCGTGTCAATGTAACATATTTGGATGTTATCTCCATAAAAAGATTGAAACTGATCGTAGTACGATTGGTACATGTGCAATTTTGATAGTTCAAGGACAGTGGCACCTATGGCAATCGGCTTGTTGAGCATCACTTGCTTCTTGTTCCTCTCGACGAATACTAGATTCTCGTCGAAAATGGTGAAGTTTTTGAAGTAGGGGGACGCGACGATCTTTTCAAATTTCTTTTCGTCCGTGACCAACGTTGCGTCGATGTAATTACGCACGTTCTCCATCGTCTTGCCGTAGATGGCGTTATTGAACAGTTTGTACAGATCCTTGTCTGCAGGCGATGTCGATTGCGCTCTGCGGTGCGTGTTCTCGGTTATGTAGGGTTCCAGCCACTTGCTCTGTCGGAACTTCAATCCTCTATGAACTTTCTTCAACTGCAAGCCGTGACTTATGTAAAATTGGAGGAGTCGGTAGTGCAGAACGTAATTCCGCTTGTTCTCCATGCTTAGTATGAGTTTTGGCTCTGATCCTCCAGGTGGCTTCTTTTTGGAGGGGGCCAGGGCCAATCCATGATGTTTCTCGTGAAGTGTTTCGGGATAATCGAGATCCACTTCCAAGAAACAACCCCATTCATTATCTTCGCTCCAGTTGAGAAAATCCTCGCAGGAGAGTTCCTCTTCGGTCATCCATGCGTAGTCGCTGATGGGAAGACACTGGGACATGGAGTGGCCGTACAGGTTGTTGACATCCCAGTAGACAATGTAGGTGTTGGGCTTCGATGCATCGTAACCAGGCGTATGAGGATTGTTTGCCTGAGCATGGCGTCGGGGACATTGGACGATGCCACCGCGTATCGCACTCTCCATGAAAGCATACTGTTTCTTCTCTGCGATGAGGCCCACTTCCACGTTGGTGTATTTCATCATCGATTCCCAAGTCAATCCCGGCGTGGTGAAGAAATACGCAGGATCCAACTTGTATATCGCGATGCATCTCTTACGAAACGATTCGAAAATATCCATCAGAAGTGTCACGTCCAATTTCAGATAAAGATCGTGATAATCGCGTAAAGTTTGGCAATTGAATGCCGTCCACACACTACGAGCGTGTTCGTAGTCCTCTTCGGAACAAACGTCCTCCGTGAGAGAAGAATAAAATACCTCCCGGGGTGGAAGTTCCGTCTCATCAAATTTCTCGAAATCGTTGACGTACTCGTAGGGGTAGACGCCCTTGCGACGCAACAGATTCAAATTCTCATCTCTCCCCGAAAAACATTTTTGCTTGGTGGCCACAAGATCTTCGTCGCCAAGTTGAGATGCAAGGCTTGCGAGGCTGGAGGACAGGAAATTGTAAGAGTCCAGGATTCGCACTTCCACACTTCCTCCTTCTTCAAGAGGGATCCACACTCTCACTGTAATATACTTCTCGCTCGTTCTCGGAATGATGCTGATTCGAGAAGTTATGTTGTGGAGCTCTTTGACGAAGAGATGTGTGTCGTACTTCTCCGTGTAGTGCAGAAACACGGCAACAAAATGCGACTCCTTAATTTTAAGATTGCACGAATTACAGATGGTGCTTAGAAATAATCCATTCTGATGGTTATGGTGGACAACCTTGTAATTTTCGGGGGTGAAAGCCTGGTTACACTCCTCGCATCTTGTCGCCGCGTCATGTCTCTGTTGTTGTTCTGTTGTGAGAGCAGGTGGAGAAATGTAAGAGCCTTTCAGGCCAGGTGCAAGTTCTCTCGCGCATTCCGCTATCTTCTCAACAAAATGTTTTGCCGCATCGGGTCCGCAATACAAGATGACATCATTCAATTTTTCTCCGTAGATGGAGAAACTGCAAGGCTCGTGGTGAAAAATTTGGGTCGTGCTTGAGGTAGAGGGATCAGGGTCGCAAGACGTCATGGGAACTTGGAAGCTTTCAAAGTCGGCATAAAGGACGACGGGATGGTGGAGAAGAGCCTGGTGTTTCTGAAATTTCATCTTGGTTCCGGGTTCCGGCATGACATCTTCAGGTTCTGCATTCACAGAGCCAAAACACTTGTGCTGTTCTCTCATCTTCTTACCCCCGCGAAAAATTCTCATACACCGATCGCAAATTTCGATCTTATCGCGATTCTTGCTGATCTGCCTTCCTACTAATCCTGAGAAATTCCGTATCAAACTGTAACGGCCATCTACAAGCAAGAGTCGAATTACATTATTCTGCCTTCTCGCAGGTCTTAAGACACGAATATTGCCGGAATCGTCAACCCCAAAAACAGAAATATCGATATATTCTTTTTTTTCCTCTCTATAGTTTTTTAAAAATTGATTGATCTTATTCAGGGGCACAGGATAGGAAATTCCTCTCATCATATTCTCGTATCTTCCCTCGTATCCTCTGTAATTGGACAGACGTTGGGGGTCATTATTATTTGCTGGGTGTAATGCAGCGATGACAGACCACAGGAAACTCTTCTGATCATTACTTTGTATGTTCAACACTGCATTTTGTTTTTTTTGTTTTTTTGTTTTTTTTTGAGTGCTGCGTAATGGTTTGAAATTGCAGACTCTAAGTTCTAACATGTGGTTGTGACCGCAAAGACTCCACCCACTTCCTCTACCTTCAAACTCTTCTTGTTTTTGTGTCAGGTGATCAAATAGCCGTGTCACTATCTCGTCAAGATTCTCGTTATTGTCATCGTGTAAGCTTTCACACCCTTCGTAAAAGCTGAAAGTGCTTGACTCGGACGAGACAACTTTCTCATACAGCAGAGTCAAGACAAGATGAATTTTAATTGCAACATTGACGAGGCAATCACGTAATTTATCGACTACCAGAGATTTCACATTGTTGAGGAAGATGCTCGAGTCACACTTTTCATCCCTTCCAGATTTATACGTTATGATACGTGCACTTTTATTCAAAGCACCCTCCTCATCCCCATCAGTGCGAGATTTCTTTGCCGGCGGGGCTACGACATCATGATCCGGAAGACGACATTTTTTCAAATGCCTAGCAATATTAGGTTTAGAAATCAACTTTCCACAGTTGCGACATGCCACTTTCCCGCAAAAACCGGAGGGACCTGGTTGCGATTCCATTTTTTCCTTCTGTTATTTATATATATATACACAGAGAAATTTTTTGGGGGGTTGTGGTGATGGTAGTGGAAAGCGCACTGAAACAGAAGGAAAAAAAAGTTGAAAAAAATGCTAGATATTTTTTCCTTCCACATATATATATTAGACGCAAACAGTATGTATGTATGTATGTATGTATGTATGTATGTATGTATGTATGTATGTGTGCGTGCACTGTTGTAGGAGGTTAAAAATATACGACATGTAAGTGTGTGTCAATTTTTTATGACTCCTCTGAATATGTGTGTGTCAGACGCAAAACAAAAAATATTAATATATCATGAAAATAAAAACTTACCTTTCAACAGAGATAGAGAGAGACTTCAAAATAAAAACTTGTAGCTCACTAAAACTTCCACGATAATATATATGTATACTGCCAGATAAACAATTAAGAATACTGAACTGCCACGATTGACGTTCACCTTTCAAGAGAGATAGAGAAACTTCAAAATAAAACTTGTAGCTCACTAAAACTTCCACGATGATATATATGTATACTGCCAGACAAACAAATTAAAAAATACTGAACTGCCACGATTGACGTTCACTATGATAATGACGTACAAAAAACTGGTAGGTTATATAGGAACTCCTCTCCTTTTTCTCCTTCTCTCCTTCCTACTCCACGCGACTCTCTTTGGTGAAAACACAATGAGCGCTATAGTCAATGTCCTAGCAAATAAAAACCCTTGTTGACTGATTTACTCATGTTATATATTTTTTTTCAACAAAAATTTTGTGATGCGCACAATATCCTGTGGGGGACAAATAACAATAAACAGGACGTTGATAGTTCCACCCATGTATGTATTGTCGATCATTTCCCCTCGGCCTGTATTCCACGCCCCGTCAGGGTGTGGTGTGTGAAACAAACGATTCCCAGTATAAAACTCAAAAAGCGGAAGATGCTGCTGTGTTTGCTTCCGCCACATCCCCCTCTGATTCTATTGTTATCGGGGATGTGATGGATTCTTTATTCAGAACCGTGGGAAAGCTAAAAAAAAATAGAATCTCTTCAGGCGAAAAAGGATGCAAGGTGAATGGGTTCGGGGAGGGGTTGCTGTGGATAGTTTGGTCCCGTGATGAAAATATTACATTGAGCGACGAAACACAATTTCCCCACAGGAACAGAAAAAATTCTACCGAGCGTGGCTATCCACGCGAACATTAGAAATTGCCTGAATGCCTTGGGGGGGGGTTGGCATAGGATTATCGATTTTCGTTTTTAGAGAATAATTTATGTAAGATTCTAGCATCGAGAATAAACAATATTGATTAAATTTTTGACAACATTCACAGTACAAATCTAAACTCGTGATGATTTCGCCGTTACCACGCACCCCGGCAAAGTTATATAGGGGCCAGGCCTCCTAAAAACAACAATTATTATTTTGTTTGTTTGTTTGTGTTACAATACATAAGCGCGCGTACGTATGTGTGTGGCACATCGTTCCCTCCCCGAGAGAGAGAGGTTTACATAGGTCGCAATATATAAACATTTGGTCCCGGACTTGAAAAATTACGATAAAATACACTCATCTTTCAAAAATAAGAGGATGAGAGGAGAGGTTTACGAAGGTCACGATATATATAAACATTTGGCTCCGGACTTGGAAAATTACGATAAGGTGCACTCATTTTTTCAAAAATGAGAAGATGAGAAGATGAGAGGAGAGGAGAGGTTTACGTAGGTCGCAATATATAAACATTTGGTCCCGGACTTGGAAAATTACGATAAAATACACTCATCTTTCAAAAATAAGAGAATAAGAGAATAAGAAAATGAGAAGATGAGAGCACGCGCGTGTGTATATGCCACATCGTTCCCCGAGAGAGAGGTTTACGAAGATCGCTATATATAAACATTTGGTCCCGGACTTGGAAAATTACAATAAGGTGCACTCATCCTTCAAGAATGAGAGAATGAGAGAATGAGAAATTAAGAAGATGAGAGCGCGCGCGTGTGTATATGCCACATCGTTCCCCCCGAGAGAGAGGTTTACGAAGGTCGCTATATATAAACATTTTTTGGTCCCCTTGATTCCAGCACTCCAACTTCATCTCTAATGTTGACGACAATATTCTAAAAGTAGAGAGAATGAGAGAATGAGAGAATGAGAGGATAAGAGAATAAAAGGATGAGAAGAGAGGTTTACGAAGATCACAATATATAAACATTTGGTCCCAAACTTGGAAAATTACGATAAAGTGCACTCATCCTTCAAGAATGAGAGAATGAGAGAATGAGAGAATAAGAAAAGAGGTTTACGTAGGTCACGATATATAAACATTTGGTCCCAGACTTGGAAAATTACGATAAGATGCACTCATCTTTCAAAAAATAAGAAAATAAGAAATTAAAAAGATGAGAGGATAAGAGAAAGATGGGAGGATGAGAGGAGGATGAGAGGAAGATGAGAGAATAAAAAGAGAATGAGAAAGATGAGGAGGATGAGGAGATGAGAGCTCATCTTTCACTCATCACTGCCTTTTTGCGCCCGTGAAACGTCGTCAGCGTACTAAATGAGGCGCGGAGCAGGGAGAGAAAGTGAGTTTTTCAACTTTTTGTGGTCGTTTAGTCAAGAAATCAAAGTTGCGGTGGGAGTCACAAAAATACTCTACTGTTTGTATTGGCAACTTGGTCAACCTGAGGTTATTGTAAGGAACTATTTCCTAGATGTTCATGTAACCGTTATAAAATTACAAATAAAATATATTCACAAGATTAGATATACTAACAACGAAGAAATAAATTCAGAGGTAATTTTCAAATGCATGTGTATAGAGTAATTCTAGAAGTACAGAGCTATATCAGAGTATTGAACTTCTTTTTGCAGGATAACGTTTACAATATTGACGCGACAGAATAAATAAGAACTGTTTCTCCAAGGGAAGCATAGGGCGTAGTGTATTGGTTAGAGTTCTCCTCTCCTCGTCTATCCTCTCTTTCTTCTCTCCTCTACTTTTCCTCTTCTCCTCTCGCTTTCTCTTTCTCCTGTCATTTGTCACCTCTCGTTTTCTCTCATCTCTTCTCCTTTCTGTAGACTCATCAGCGATGAAATGCTAGAAAACCTATTATTTTTCTTTCAGAAAGAATTTTGTCACTTGCGATATAATATTGATATTTTTAATACTTTTTATACAATAATACTTGTTTTTATTTCTTATTATAAATATTTATTGTGCATGTGGCAACCCTGAAATTGAGCCTTACTCTACACGCAACCCACCAACACCTTGTGTAAATTGGGTTGCCTAGTTTAAAATGTCGTTGTCCTAAAACTTTTGAGAGGCACTGTACAATGCCCAACAGTAGTCAGCCATCATGTTACTCCAATGTCCTTGATACCTTTTCTCCACATTCCTCATGTCCTGATGGAACCGTTCGCCTTGTTCCTCACTTAATTCACCAAGATTTTGTGGAAAGTTATCAAGGTGTGAATGCAAAAAATGTAATTTGAGATTCATGTTACAACCCAGCTCTTGAAATTTAAGTAACATATTCTCAACAACTTCTCTGTAATCAGGACTTTTGTGGTTCCCCAAGAAGTTCAACACTAACACAATGCTATCCAAGCATCTCTTACAACTACAGTCATTGTTTCCTCGAAGTCCTTATCATTCATTAATTTCCTAATGTCTGGTCCAACAAAAACACCTTCTTTCACTTTGCCGTAAGACAGGGATGGAAATTTGTTGCATATGAACTGGAAACATTGTCCTTCCTTGTTAAGTGCCTTCTCAAATTTTTGATATGAAGAGGGGGAAGTACAACTTTCTCAGGACTGACTAAATGTTGTTGTACGATGTTCTTTGAACCTGGGTTCAACATTTTCCATATTGGTCATTCTTTCCTTTCCCAGTGGTAATTTCGTGCCCTACTATCCCACTCACAGATGTAACATGGCATTTTCGTATATCCACATTGTAGTCCAAGTAAAATCCTCAAAACTTTAAGATCACCACACACCAACCAACCATGGTCCTCATATTTAATTTTATTAGGAACAAGTTGCATATTGCTGTAGGTTTCTTTTAGTGACACAGAATGAACAATAGGAACTGAGGGAAACTTATTTCCATTATGTAACAGAACAAATTTTAAACTTGCTTTATTCGAGTCAATGAATAGCCTCCAATCAGTTGAAAGACGAGGAAAATTTAACTTCAGCAAACCGGACACATCACAAAAAAACACGAGAGAATCTTGTTTCGAGAAATACGGCACAAACACTTTTTCTCGGTGTCTATACCGTATCAATCCCTAAGATTATATGTTTATTTTATTTAAGTCTCTCTGAACGCTTCATGTTGTCCAGGGCATTCACTTGTTTTTCTCAGTTGTCTTAACCTCTGAGCCATGTTTACAATGCATTGTGTTGTGCCATGCAAACCTCCTGAGCATTCAGGAAACAGGTAATACTTCTGGTTATAGAGTCAGCGGTTTGCATGGTAGCAATTAATAACACGATTCGGCATAGAGGAAGAGCTCGATGGCCTAGTAATATAGAGGTGAGACAAGCTGAGAAGGGGCTGACTTTTGGGATTGAGTTGAGGGAGAAGAGGTGGTCAGCAAGGCAGTAGGTCAGAAGTGGAACGACGCTTTGGTCGACGAATTGGAGAAGCTTACAGAGGACTTCGCTTATTTGATTCAGCTTAATACTTCAGATATACAGGTAATTATCCTAACACCCAGCCATGATTCAGGTTCAACGGTTCACAAAACCCAACGAGTGACCGTTGTCTTTTCTGTAGTCTAGTTCCTTAGTGTGATTTTGTACCTTTCGCATTGCCAAGCGTTAACTCGTCATGCTAATGACGAGTGGTCTCATCAGAGGATGAATGATGAGTAATTTACATCACCCATTGATTAATTGGTTAACAGTTTAGATATTCATAAGATCCCACGAACTTTAAGGTTCGTTACGATACCAGGAAAATGTTGTTCCACAAGCCAGCAAGTTCTTTTCATTAAGTCTGGAACCAAGAAGCTCAGCTGATTCTTTAGATAAATTTAGGTCTCTAACTAAATCATTGAGTTCGCTTTGAGTGAACGGTATAGGGTCACGAGATCCGTGAGGGGGGGGTCATAAATGTCATCCATCTTCCATTTTACTTCCTTCCACTGAATCACTTAGTGAACCAGGATCACTTACACACTCAAGAATTGATGGAGGTGTCGGTACAGGCAAGTCTGGACCGTGCAACACAGGTATTATTCCAAAGGGAATATTGGGATACACTATCCTCTTCTTGTTTCTAATATTTCGACCTACAATTTCACAGGAACAGAAGTAACAATTATTGCTGTGATCCTGAGGCTCCCTCCACACCATGGGTATTGCAAATGGTATAGATGGCCGCTTTCCCGTGCTCCAGTTTCGTAAAGATTCCACACATTATCTACATACCTTGTGTGGGGCCCACGATTTATCTTCATCTCCTAGTTTTATTTTAAAGTATGCGTAATATGCTCTTCTTACAAAATCTGTAATTTCCTGTCTCTGTGCCCGTGGAACAAATTCACTGCAGATGTAGCAAAACACATCTGTGCTATTCAGACAACCACAAGATGCGATGGGCACACCACAGTAATGTAGCACACTGAACAAACAAATGTTAATGTAGGAGATCAACGTATCATGGAAGCAAATTAGGACTTTTGACAGTTACATATAAAATTAATTTCAAATTATATATCAATGTTTTACATAGTATTATTTTCAGCATTTAGGCAAAAAACATATTACGTAATTAATTTAAATAAAACAAAACTTTTCTGTGTTTAAAGCTTATTCGTCTTTATTACTTGTTGAATAATTTTCAAACGTACCAGTGACATCTAGCGACAATCACTTCAATTGCACTGAAATGTGCATACCACAACCTACATATATAAATCGTGAATTGTAAAAAATTATTGCATGATGTGAGAAAACTAATGCCAGTTTTAGCATCAGCAAGTTCAAATACGTGTATAACACCCAAAATTATAAAAACAACAGAACCCATGCGGCCCTGTGTTATTAGTTCAGAACATACAAATCAAATCTCAGTGTCCTGTTGTGTTTCAACTGATGATTCTAATTTAAAAAATAAAGTCGGTCCCCGTGGCGGAGTGGTTAGCACATCGCGCTACGATGCTAGGAGCCCCGGGTTCGAATCCCGGAAGGGGCATGGATGTTTGTGAGTGTCTATTTAACAATTTCATCATATCATCACTCATCCCCATCTTCGCAAATTAGCCAAAAGTGGCACAAAAAGCGAAGTAAAATAAAGCAATATAGCAATCAATCTATTTTAAAAATTATGAAGATAGAACGTACGAAAACCATAGTGATTAAATAGAATTAGAATGGTAACACTATTAAGCCTTGTTTCCATATTAAATACACTACAGTTGCTGATCAAGACAGTTTATTAAAAATTAAAACAACTTTACACGTTACGTTTCTACCCTACATCAGGGTGCCTTGTAATCAAAGGGTCCCGGGTTCGATACACATAGTGGTTCGGATCTCACTTTACACTGTATGTCCTGTCCCGATTAGCCTTAATGTGCATGAAGTGGACTTAAAACAGCAAATCAACCAACCAACCAACCTACATCAGGGTCTTCCTCAGACGGAGAACTGAACGCAAAATCTTTGATTTTGATTTTGAGTTTTTTATTTGATTGATTTTGAGTTTAGTTCTCCGTCTGAGGAAGACCCTGATGTAGGGTAGAAACGTAACTTGGAAAGTGCTTTTAAGTGTTAATAAACTGCCTTGATCAGCAACTGTATTGTAAATAATTAAGAATACAGGTTTACAGGAAGTCTAAAAGTAAAAAGAAAATGCGAAGCTTGTTTTTATGGCAAGAGAGGCCAAAGGCAATTTAAAGTGGGATCCTATCGGTAATCGGATTGATTGATTTTTTTTGGAGCGTCGGCATGCATGGCCATTTTGCACACTTCAGTATATTGTGGCATGTTCGGAAGGCTCTGATATATTGAGAAAAATCCCCTTATGTAAAATGTGTAAAATTAAAATGAGCCGTAAGGAGCCCCTTGTAAAAGGTTGACTGTGGAAGGTTGTAAAGGGACCTGCACAGGACAAACACAACGCTTCAAAAAAGGTGGGATAGTTTAAAAACTACCTCAGAGACAGTGGGAAAGGTCTGCTCTTCTCAGAAAGCTAAAATAACATGGCCTAAAACAATCCCTTCGTCTCCCAACAGAGATGACAAATCATTGGGAAGGTTATTGATTGATTGATTTGCTTTATTTTACTTCGCTTTTTGGGCCACTTTTGGCTAATTTGCGAAGATGGGGATGAGTGATGATATCATAAAATAGATGAATGGACACTCACAAACATCCATTCCCAGGCCGGAATTCGAACCCGGGATGATGTGCTAGCCACTACGCCACGGAGGCCGGCATTTTTGGGAAGGTTAGAACCCAGTCTGAACTAACGAACTAACTCTCCAGCCTTCTTATACCCGAATGTTTATGGATGCAGCAATACAAGCCTTCATTTGGTCCTATCTTCTGCAAGATCTATTCACTCTTTCTCACCCCTATCATCCGAGAGACCCGAGTTCGATCCCGAGATTTTTTTCAACCTGTTCAAGCGGCTCCTTCACCCACCCAGCGTCGTTTAAAGTAGGTACCTGGAGGAAACGCTGGAGGTAAAGGTGGTCAGCCGTGATCAGGAAAGTGTGGAGCCCTAACCCCACACCCCCTATACTCCTTCGTGGCGTGGTGCATAAGACGGGGGGCACTTTACGTCACCGATTTCCTTTACGTCCATTTCAATGGTATCTCTCCATCTTTGTCTTGCCCTTCCTATTGTTCTCTTACCACCAGGTTTCCCAACAAGAATCCTGTAAACTCTTCTTTCCTCTCCCATTCGTGCCACATGACTTGCTAATCTAAGTCTTCTTGATGAAATCATTATAATACGTAATATCTCGAAATGACTACAAATTGCGTAGTTCAAAATTATGTAACCTTCTCCACTCACCTGTCTCCTCATCCCTTTTAGGTCCAAATATTTTCCTAAGGATCTTATTTTCAAACACTCAATTTAAGTACCTCTTTCAAAGTAAGGGACCAAGTTTCGCATCCATATAATACTACAGGCAAAATTACTGTTTTTACATTTTAACTTTTAGTTTCTTAGATATTATACGAGAAGATAAAAATGTATGAAGAGAAAAGTAACACGTATTTCCTGAATTAAGCCTGCTTTTTATTTCCTCTTTAATATAATTTTCATTTGTTAGTAATACTCCCAAGTACTTGAATTTGAAAACTGGTTCCCCGTCTGAGGGAATTAAAATCGGCACATTCGAGAAGAACATTTAAAATAATTTTACAGGTACGACACAGGGGAGGGTCTAGCCCTTGCAGCAAATGACGATGTGTGAGACGACTGTGTCCGATTCGAACCCACGTTAAGATGACTTTTTATCGGCGAGAGGGACGGGTCGAGGGTAATTCCTGCTACTTATCAACAAAAATCTAAATATACTATTAAAAAGTTGTTTTTTTTAATAATTGGAAACCACTCACTCATAATTTTGAAATTTCTCTGTTGCAGCCAACTGTGGGGGATTTCTAGGTCTATGTCTAGGATTCAGCGCCCTCAGCGTCATAGAGATTGTGTACTTCTTCACTTTCCGATTGTTCGCACTGCTCTATTACTTCAGGCGACAGCGAAGAAAGATGGAATCTTCTGAAGATGAACCTACAAAGCCGACCAATGACATTTACTTTTAAGACTTTTCCCCCATTATTTCCTAACTTATAATAACCTTTTCCCTGTATATTTTAGCCTGTTACTATTGGTGAATGTAATTTTAGTAATGTTTAGTCTCCTTCTATCTTTCTGTGCCATGAGTCAATAAATTTTGATAAACATGAAAGAAGTCATTATTTCCCTTTTTTTTTAAAAAAAATATATATATATATCTAATGGTTCTTTATAAGTAGGACTGAGTCAATACCACTTAGAACCGATACGTTAAACGATTCCCACCAATACCGATATCGGTACTTGAAAGTTGTAATAATTGACTGTTCCTCAAAATATTGATTAACATTTGTGTGAAAGATATAAAACAATTAACCAAGATTTTACTTTAAAATATTAAAGAATTGCACTATAATATTACATGTTATGTTATACAAAAATTCATTTTTCACATAAAAGTGGTGTAAAATAGAAAAGGAACTTCGAATTTTGCATAATTTTCAGAATAATTAGATGAAAATGGCGGGAAGTATCAGTTGGTATCGGAAGATGAATTCCAACCGATACAGATACATCGGCATCGGCCCAGCCCTATTTATAAGAGTTGGATTTAGATACACACGGATATATTGCAAGAAGAGATTTTGTAACATATACGAAAGAAGCATTTTAAAACTCTTAGGGATGTTTAATGACCTATCTGACGCCTTGATGTTTGGAAACACTGACAGGGAGTTACGTCATCAAACATTTGGTTCACGTAGTGCAAGCAAATTGAAGCAACAGGAATTGTGCGCCAGAGAGATCTTCTTGCTTTCTCTTCTCGACATTCATAAAATTTTCGGTCTTCATGGCTGCCCCTTTGTGGTAGTTAGTGTTTGAGTGTTTTTCCAAAACAGTTGACTTAAAAGTCCTTTTTTAACCCACGAAACTCTCGGACTGCATACACGAAACTTGGTCCGGTCACTAATAAATCGTCACTCAAAACGTAGATTTTCAGTCGATCTGTGCAGCTTATTTCCTTTTTTTTAAAAAAAAATGATGCTCCAATGCCCATTACTGCTGAAATATTTATTTTAGAGACTTTCGATCTCTTCGGCTCATGATCCGAAACTAGCACTACACTGTCGGCAATGTCTTCAGCTTTCGACCCGAACTTGTACTAATAGTGGTAGACTTCAGCACTTTCCAGGAAAATGTGTCACTAGTCCTCTTCATCCCCGAATCTCTACATCTTATAAAACTGTCAATGGACACTGACTGATCACTAATCGACTGTCACACTTACTCGTGAAGTCTTATTGAATTATATTCTGTTGTACAAACAAACTGTAAAATTAAATCCGCGTATTTACATCCATATTATATTCTGGAATGTTCCGCACTCTTTTTGTAGTAATGCAACGAATCGCCCGACTCATGGCGCTACCTTCAACAGTGCTTTGTTGTGCAACTTCCAAATGCTGACAAATCTTTAAATAATGCTCAACTTCGTTGCGACAACACCGAAAGAGCAAGAAAAGTTTACATACAATATTATTAATAACATTGTTATCCTTCAGCAGTGACGTGCGGTGACGTCGACACTTGGGGTAGCAATGAGTGGCGTGCCCAACGGGTCATAACCTACCCCCCCCCCCATCCTTTTAGAGCCCAGTATTCCTAAAAGAAGAACGTCAAATACAGGAAAAATTGCAAAGTTAGGAATGGCTACAAAAAATTGTACACATAACTTCCACCCACTTTCGAAAATCAAAAACCATTTGATTTGACTACTGAGCCAGAGATGCCGGGTTTGAATCTCGGCTTGGCAATGGGTGATCTTTGTGTGTGTGCCCCTTCATCAATTTTATTGTATCGTCTTCGCGATTAGCCAAATATGGCGGAAAGCGAAGTAAAATAAACCAAATCAAACAATCAATCAATGAATGATTTGATTTGATTCGCTTTTTTGATACATTTGGTTAATCGCGAAGATGATACGACAAAATTAATGAAGGCTCAAACACAAAGAAAACCCATGTCCAGGTAGGGGTTCGAACCCGGAACTCCTGGTGCTGTAGCGCGCAGTGGTAACCACTCCCCCACGGTTGGTTGATTTGATGGTTGATTTGACGTTTTAAGTCCATTTTATACACAGAAAGGCTAATCGGAACTAGACCTATAGTTTAATGTGGGATCCGAACCACTATATACCTCCATTGGGTACAGATCCGGGACCACTTGCACTCCCCCACGCAGGTCGGTCGACAACAAACATCTGAGGAAGGCGCTAACCATTCGGATACGTGGGTATCGGCAAAGCAAACTGCATTTTTCCTGAGTATAGTAATTTTCAATGGAATTTTTGAAACATCATCTTTATATATGATTAACGTTTTTTCAAAAATTTTGCATTGCTTGATTTCCCTAATTTCCCTATCTCACGATCTCGTTACTGAAGGATCCGGACTCGAGCCCAGGCCTTTGCATGAGTGTTTCTTTGCAACCACTCTTCACCCGTTTAATTTAATCAACGTTCATCGTCATGGCAGAAATTAGGTAAAGCGATGGAAGAGAGAAGAAAATACAAATAATTTCCTCGCAGTGCATCTGCAGGGCACTGTGAAATCAGGAGCCTTGAATTCTCTGTTTATGATTGTCCCTCACGACTTTCCAAGCTCTTAGCTACTTATTCCGATTAAATCTATACAGCTAGAAAAAGCAATGGGTAACAAAACACACCTTTAAACAAACCTTTTTTCTACTTTCTTCAATGATATTCATTTGGCTTTTTGAGTTCTGGGATACATTTTTCATTTCTATTTTTTTTCATTATTCACTGCAGGCAGAGTGCAACACATTAAGAACAAGAATGCACGCTCGTCACGAATCCCGGCCTGAATTATTCTTTTTGAGGTCCGTTAATCAATTTCATCATATCATCAATCATCCTCATTTTCGCGATAACCAAATGTGGCAGAAAAGTGAAGTAAAATAAACCAAACCAACAACAAGAATTACAACGCGCGTTCACTTGCCCAAATAAATACATCCGTATTTATTATTGTTTAGCTTATCCATTTTTTTATTGGAGGCCAAGAGATTAGTATATTTAAATAAAACACTACTAAAACGAGAGCAAGAGAGAGCGTGAGCAAATATTTGTTATTTAATCATTATACATTTCAATTTTTAAAAAAAGCATAAAATTTTTGTCTGCACATAAGACGTTCCAATTGCATAAATAATAAAAGTTCATCCCATATTATACATACATATTGTACAACGTGTAAAAAGTAGTGTAAATACAGAGATCATAAGTACTGCAGAAAAATTTCCCCTTAGTTCTTTAGAGGATTTACAAAGGAAGCGAAAGGAAACCAATCCCCTATCTGTCCTATAGGAGATAGACTGAAGGACCTGAAAGCACGGGCTTTCAACCATTGGAGCGGGGGCGAGGGGGCAAGGGAGGTAGAGGCAGAAATCTTCCCTTTCCCTTCGAAAACCCGTTTCTACCTGGAACTGTGAGGCGGAGAAAGAGCGAGCTAGGCCACTGAACGCACCGAGGGACGAGAAACGCGTGAAAAAAAGTGTTGCATATGAACTGTGGCTTCAACAAAACAATAAATATTGTGATTTGAAAATAATTAGAGATTTGAGATTGATTGATCTATCTCTGCTAGACTAGCTACTCCTCAGTGCACGTCACTGTCCTTCAGGGTTCTAGAATATTCTTCGCCTTTCCTCGATAATTATATTTCTCCTTAAATTATAATCACAATATTTTATTTCACACACACAAGCCAAAAACCAAAAAAAGAGAAGCTAGAAAAGACTAATTATCTCGGGATCATAAGAAAGTATTTACATTCCATTAAATTAATATTCTTGAAAGCCTGCAAAGAAATGGATGTAAAAATTTACTTGCTCGCATCGCTCGCAATGATGTGTTGCAAGGACGCGTGTTTGTTTGGCGCTTTACTGAGGTGAATGTGAAGTTTTATACTATAGGTGCATTACAAGACATAAGATATTCTCGATATTCATTAATAACATCACTCAATGCTTAATGCATCACTTAATGCAATACTGCTTATTTTAAAGCAGGTGCATCATTTGGAACAAAAATATATCGAATCCGCAGTTCTAATTCTTGTCACAGAAAAATTTTACTTTAACAAGTTAAATTTGCACTGAAGATAAAATCCACGTAATTATTGTTAGGTTACCCCAAGAAAACGGCGGGGTGAGTTCTTTGAAAGAGGAACAGTATTATATTATCTCCATGAGCTTTACTTTGTGGGAGTTAGCTACTAGGTTTGAGTGCGCGAATAATATAAATTGGGGGGAATCATGACATGATTTTGGTGGGGGATTGCGCCATTGACACTGGGGGGATGGGCACCCCTGCCCACACATTCTCGATCTCGGCCATTTTGTAAGGTGATGTAATCAGTACCACGCTACAGCCGCCTTTACCCCCCTTGGCTGCCCCCAAGTAGGCTACCCATTTATTTAAGGCTGGATGAGCTCCAGAACCGCTTTATCCGGGTACAAGACCGGAAATATTCTGAACTTAGATCACTCACCCCGGGAATCGAACCCGGGTCTCCCGCGTACCAGTCAGATCACGTAACGACTATTAAAATATATTGTAGACTCTATGTTCTCCTTGGAGAAAATCAGGTACACGAAGATACGCAACAAGTTCCACTACCCCAAATGAAAAACTGGTTCTTCACATTATACACATAGAAATACTCAGGAGATGGACTCCACTATTTCATATCTTGGTGCAGTGACCGGATCACCACCATAGGTTCAGAGAAAGTATCACTGTACCAAGAGGATCGAACCCACGTTCTGTATGGAAACTACCAACTTGACCATCCGAATTATGGCTGTTTCTTGGCTGTGAAGTGAAGACTATAATATTTTTTTTCGCCTTTACTTTGCTTACTTTTACTGTCGACAAACAACCTGTGCAGCTGTAAAGAGAATAACACTACACGAAAATAGGTTTCCAGTGCTTGATTTCTGTTTAGATACGATTTTTTATTATTGTTATTTAGCGTCGCTTATCTGTTACTTTTTGGTAATCGTGACGACATGGATGAGTGATAATTGGATGAAGTTTATGAAGGATAACTCACAAAGAACACCCATGCCCAGGTAGGAATTCGAATCCGTGACCTTTGGCGCCACAGCGCGCTGTGCTAATCACTCCGCCACGGGGTTCAGTAGGTACAAATTTATGAAGAAATTGAAAAAAACTTGTGTGATACCGTACATATTTTCTTGCTATGTAAATAATATTAAAGGACTTAATGTTGTTTTGTACTGTTAAAGATTTGTAAAAGCTTCTCAATTTTCCATAAAATTCCTGCACTTCATTTGTTCGAACAAGCAGCATACGTAACAATAACAAATTCTTCAGAAAAAGAAATTTGAAAGCTTAATTTTCCATTTACATATTGCTTTGCCATTGTAATTTCTAATGCGTATTTTCTCCTTCAATTCTACTCATGTGGTTGCAATAACGTACGGAATATTTTGGGGGAAATTAAAGCTGGACACTGTTTTACCTGTAGCAAATGCTTGTAAAATTATCAAGTACGAATGAATTTGCCCATCCTCTCTCTCTCTCTCTCTCTATCTTCCTCTTTCTGTGTGTTTTCTATAGTGTTGCCCACGAGACGAGACGAGACGAGACTTTGGTCTGTCCCGTCCCGTCTCGTGAAAATGCTGTCTCGTCTCGTGTCTCGTCTCGAAAATATTCGTTTGTCCCGTCTCGTGTCCCGTCTCGAAGGGGTCTGTCCCGTCTCGTCTCGTCCCGTCTCGTTTTGTCTCGTCTCGTCTCGTAAAAGTGATCCGGGATATCATGCCAACAAAAGTCAAAAGTAGCAGAAAACCGAAATATTTTTCCGGAAAGTGGGATAAAGCTCCAAATATTTTACCCATTGCGTGGTGAGAATAAATAAGGTTCGTTAATCATGAGGACATTAATATTAAAAATACAGTTTGTTGGTTACTGATTGCTAGGTATCTTATGAAATCTACCTTGTGGTTTTTCTGGCTTCCATACAAGAGTGATCTTTTCATTACTGCTATACCTTTTGGAAGTTTTGAAATGTTTTCCACTAGACCTTCTTTCTTTCTGAATGTCGAACTATGAAAATGTATATTTCTTCTTTAAATTCTAAGCTTGGCGCTCGGGAGCAACAAAAAAGTTTTTAAATGTGTAGTACGAACACAAAAGACTATTCAAAATTTCAATACTTAGTATATTACAAATAGAAAGCATTTGTTGCTTTTAATATTGTTAAACATCTTCTATGACATAAGTTTCAAAAAGTGTTTCTTTGTGATATTGTGCTGTTTCTTATGCTCAGCTTATGACGCACATACTTCTTTGTTTTCTCTTTAGCCTCTAAGTCAGATACCACCACCGCTTGATCTAATTTATCCTTCGGCAGGCACGCATCTAGAAATATATGTCGGGGGAGGGTGTCTGAGCCAAGTGTTTCAGAAAAAATGATAATAATAACATTAACGACAACAATTAAGCAAATGTTTAAATTAATACATTAATATAATTCATAGGTCTATTCACTTGAATATGTAAATTAATCAATTCTATTATTGTTATTACATGAAATGTTACAAAGATTGTAGAAGAATAGTAATATAACAGCACGAGTATTACCTAATATCTAGCTTACGTTTAGTTAAGATCGTGTAAATTTGCATAAAAACAACTGTCCTGTCAAGAAGTTTAATGTCAAAAAAGGTGATGAATTGAATATTTCCTAAATAACCAAAAAGGATGTTAAGTCCACTTGACGAAGAATAAAATTCCTGATTAATATTTTTTTCTCATTATTATAAGTAGTAGTGTACATAAATCTTCATTGATACTGTCAATCAAAGCCGTATGATCGCAATAAAATCCTTGTTCGGCATAAAAAAGTAACCCTCGATTATGCTAAAGAAATATATTTTTGTTTAGCTAGAGCAAGGCCCCAGGAGGATGCAAGAAGCCGTTCCTTCAAAAGTGTATGTTGTACGAAGCGAAGAAACGTGACAAAACCACCACGTACGGAAGGCAAACCTGCATATATTTTATATCGCACGTTTACAGAGCCGTGCCTCCTGAAGTTATAAAAATCCCAACTTCAATGATTCTTTTAGACATGCTATAGTTGAAAAAAATATGTTTAGATGCACCAAAAGTGCATCATTATCAGATTATACATATAACGTGTTATTGGAATCAACATATTTGTGTAAATTGGGTGCCTCCCCGATTACGTAGTAATAACGTCGAGGTCTTGTAATCAAGGGTCCCCGCGTTCGATACCCAATGGGGGCACAAAGTGGATCGGATCGCACTTTAAACTGTAGGTCGGTTCGCGATTTAGCCTATTTGTGAATCAAGTGGACTTAAAACCCAATATCAACCTTAAGAATATTAGAACCCACTAATTCACCCGCAGCTAAGTCAAATTTCACATATCCCTCTTCATCCTCGTTCATAGACTTCCTGCAATACTCTTGTGCATGTGGGTTGCATCCCACCAGGTGCGAGAAATGTGAAGAGTTATTCTTTCCCTGTACTGCGTTATTTCTTTTCATAAGAGTAAGGCTAAATTCTCGTTTTATCTGAAATTTTAAAAAATGTGCAAAATACGTCTCTATCTTTAAACAACCACCCTTTCTCATGTATGTGTAAAATAATCCCACTCTGTCTCAGAAAACCTCTTCCTACGATCAAATGAAGGAAACAACTCTCAACAATTATAATTCTTTGCTTAAATTTCCTATAATTTATACAAACAGTAGCATACATCACGTCCTTTGGTGCAACACTGTCAACAGTTAATGTTACTTTCCTCGTCCTAATCAATTTACTTCCAACCAGTGACGGCGCCAGGGAAATGTGACTGGGGGGGAGCGGAAGACTGGCAACAAAATATTGTAAGGAGGCAGTCACATTAAAACGCCCGAAAACACTACACATATATATACATATATAATAATACTTATAATAATAATTATAATAATAATAATATTAATAATAATAATAATTATTATTATTATTATTATATTCATGTATGGTGTTTTGTGTTTGTCTTTTATTTAGAGTGGACGTTTACTGCCTAAATTTACTTCTGGATTACGAGTTTATCTCCACATGATTCGTTTTAATAAAGACATTAATTATTTTTTATTGATAAGTCTCTAGTGGCCTATTTCAGTATTGGAAGACATTCATAATTTTATAATTCATCGTCTTTCTTGAGATGAAACTACTGATATAAATATTTAAGTTATAAGATAATAATATAAATGACGAAAAAATGCTTCGAAGAGTTTAATTTTCTTGGAAAATAAACGTTACGTTGGAAGAAATTAGTCTTCTTAAGTATTAGAAACAATGTGAGGCACTTAGTGAAGTGCAATTCTCCTGCAGGAGAATTCTGCTCTATGTGCTTTGGAGAACACATTGCCCACCTTTGGTACGTCCAGGACTTGACATTTCTTCTCAATGGCAAGAACAGGCAAATGAGGCAGTTTGCATCCAGCATCCTGTTTCGAGCAAAACCTTTTCAATGATTTTAAGGACAACCATCTTAGTAATGATGAAGAGTTTTGGGCAAAATTTGTGTTTCAGCTTTGATGGAAATGTTATCACAGGATAAAAAAATCAGACAAAGGTTACAGTTATCTCATAATTCAAGAAATATTCTGACCCTGGCATTACTTACTCTTACTCTACCACTCCAACGTATGTCTGTGCTACACAATTACAGGCACCTATGGTGTTCGTGGGAAGAAGTTCTTCGATTTTGATATGTACGAGAAAGAGCGAACCTGCATCTAATGATTGAAGAGTGGCAAATCCTAATAAGCATTCTTTTACCTGCCCGCGATATGTTTTGAATCGAATTTTAAATGTAATTCGCATTTTAAGGTTCACGTTCAATACATTTCCAAATAATATCCCCTCATTAACTTCAAGAGTATCGAATAAATTCCCTTTGTTACGGTTTCCTCAGACTCATCATCTCGAAATGCAAGTCCCTGAATAGTAAGAAACCGCGATGAATCCACAACAACTGACATGTAGTGTCGGGTTTCCTTCGATCACCTTTGGTCCTGGGTTCGATACCCAGTGGAGGCACTTTAAACTATAAATCCAATCCCGATTGGCTTTTCTGTGCATAAAGTGGACTTAAAACATCAAATCAACCAACCAACCAAATCTTGAATCAACTTTGAATGTATTTTAATAATAAGCGATGTCACTAACGACCACGATTAGAATAATTTGCCCGTACTACAGATGATGTCTTGTGGTCCTGAAAATATTCGTGTTGTTTTAAAACCATCCACATTCAACACTTTTTCCCAGTTCTTAAGACTGGTTAAAACTTAGGTTAATCTCGGCTATTACAGGACATAAATGAATGAGGAATCACCTATGCCCAGGTCGGCGCTCGAATCTTGAACGAAAGTCACATACACTTAGCTATATATATACTAAACAAATTAATATTTGTTAATCAAGTTGGTATTGTAAGCAGGAAAGTGATATCATGCAGAATACACCACTTTGAAAAGGTGAAAATTGTCATACTCTCATAAATGAACTCTCATATTATTCGATATTTAATTAACTTCAGTTGGAGGGCCCGGGGGGGCGGGGGGCGAAGTGTCTCACATGGGGCGTCCCCCTGCTTCCTCTGGCGTCCTCACTGCTTCCAACCCTCTAATAACTTCGCTGCTGATAGCCTCACCTTCGAAATGGAAGCTTGTGTGTCGGCGAATAATACAAAGCACTCGTGTTCACTGTCGCTCTTTCATTCAAAGTCTGCCGTTTTCCTTTTCAGCTTTTCCTGCAAAACTTCCTGTCAACAAGCAAAGCAAATTACAGAATTTTTATTGCCCCTCCCTTACATCAACCTTCATTCCTACTTTAGGCCTGGATTTATGGCACTTACCCGCTACTGCAGGTCAACCTCGCCCATATGTTTGGTGTTTACCCCCTGAAGCGACGGTGTCCATTGTTCAAAGCGAAACCTCTGTCAGTGAGGAACGGCGAAAAATAGTCTCGGAATACATCCTGGCCGTAAACAGGCTCCCGCCACCCTGACATTGGTGTCAGCTTCCCTCTGAAGTTTGATAAAACTACTTTGTGAAATTTGTTTAGTAACGATTGAAAATGTAGACAGTACATACTACATGTACTGCTCATGTACATGTATTTTGCTCGTAAACTTGAAGGCTAAATTCACAGAATAAAAAGAACAGCTACAACATTCCTTCATCTGATTTACAGAAAGGCTAATCGGGACTAGACCCACACTTTAAAGTGGGATTCAAATCACTATGTTCCTTCACCGGGAATCGAACCCGGAACCCCTTGATTACAAGGTGACGACGCTACCACTGTAACATCGGGGAGTCCCCATTGAACAACGTTTCCTTCTACGACGATTATACAGAACTTAGTGCACTTCCTTCATTTGAAATCTATTCTATATCAGGCTCAGTATTTCGTTATTACAATCCAAGGAATAGTATTCTCCTTAAATAAGAAATAAAGAAATAAAAAAAAGCATTGGGAATAATCTTCAAACGGGCGTAAAAAAATCGAATCCAACCACCTGTAGAATGCCTGAGGGAAACAACAAGAATTTTCTCAACAAAGACATTTCCGAAATTTCCATAACATTGTAAAAATTTCGCAACCCGTGCAAATAATCACGTGGTAAAATCTTGTCATGGTTCCCTGTAAACACTAAAATCACCAAATTAGTTCTTTCCATAATACCCGTATTTTCTTCTCCTCTTTAGCTCTCAGCTGCTCGGAGTGGGATAATGCAAGATTATTTGTCCCTAATTATCTCCTTCTCTTAGTCTTGCTAATATCTTGGACTCCTTAATAACTTTCCCAACAACTCCTTATCAATTTGAACTGCCATGTTTCCCACAATGTTTTTCCTACTTCCTAATAACATTCACTTCTGTACACCCTTTGATGTAAAAATTAAATAATAATAATAAACCCTATCCGTCGGTCCGTTTATCTTTCCAACCTATAGAGCTGAGACTATGTTTACAAGATAAATCTCGGACTCAGATACTCCACGATCTTTTGGCCCCTCCTTCCACCTTCTCTACCTGCCCTTTTACTTGATGTTATTCAGAATTGTATTAGTATCTGGAGTACTATCGTAACATAAAATTATTAACCTGGAATGAATTGAAAAATAAAAATGGGGAGTAACCCTGTGTTTCGAAAGAGTATTGTTAATAAGTTTAGGTATTCATTCATTCATTCCCCTCTCTAGAATAGTCTTCTTTTGACTTAACACGAGCTTATAAACGTTTCTAATTGAAATACCTTTTTCCAAGCAAACAAGTATTTGCAACTGATTAAATATTTTGCTTTTATTTTTTCGAGAAAGGCATTCCGTCTCGTCCCGTCTCGAATTTCGAAAGGCTTGTCCCGTCTCGTGTCTCGTCTCGAAAACGAGACGAGACACGAGACGAGACGGGACATGTCCCGTCCCGTGAGCAACACTAGTTTTCTAGCCCTTAGAAAATCAGATAACAACTGTAATGGGATTCAATACGCTAATATGAAAGAATTTAAACTACTTTTCAAATGTAATAGAGGTAGTCAGAATTGTGATAGTGTATGGTTAAAACTTGATTTTGCATTTTCCGAAAACAAAGAAGAAGAAATAAAGGTAAGACTATCATGATGACGAGAATTAGTTATGATATATGAAATCCATGAGAGAAAACACTGAATGGAGTGTTCACTTCTGGACTAGATGTGGAAACCCTTCGCTAAGTCTTACACTCAACATGCTTGGACACGAAAATTCCTGTGTGTGTAAGACTAATGGAAAACAAAGAAGAAAGCTATGCACTAAGCTCATGCTGACCAGCAAAGCTGAAAAGAGATTTATTACTAAACGACATTTTTCCCAACATTGTATTTGATATTTGCAAGATACCCACATTCTTAACTATTCCCTTAATTCTTTCTCATTTTTTTCGCTCGTGCATTTGGAGGGCTGCAACCCCATCACGCCCCCCGTTCGGTACATTATTATATGGGGCCCGTCCCGAAAGTCGCACGGGTTTAACGCGTTAAACGAGTTATGGTAACTGGCTGTCCCATAAGTGCTTCCGTACGTTTCGTGAGTTTGATTATGCTGTCCCAAAAGTCACATTCCGTGCGTTTCGTGCAAGAACGAGATTCACCAAACGCACGGGCCAGGAGGCTGGTTTGTTCCATGAGAATTGTCTGCTGGTTCCACACAACGCGCGTGCTGATGGATTCAAACTGCACTAGTTCGGAAAATGTATTATAATTTTAACAGATAGCGATATGAAGCAACATGCACAAGATGAGTGTGTCTATAACCGTTCTTAGAATGTGATTAAAATGAGTAACAGTGCCCACAGTAGAGTTAATTTTTGCCATAAGGACATGCCTTCCGCTGGACGCCATGTGGAAACTTTCTCGAAACAAAACGCCGCGCCTGCGCTTTCGCCTAGAGTGTCCCGTAAGTCTGTAAAATAACTGTGAGTCTGTAGTTGAAATTGGTTTTACGAATAACGCTTCACTGTAGACCGAACGGACTCCCCGTCGTCCTCTCCGGCAACGATGATGACGTCAGTCGCCGGAAGGGAGAGTTTTCAGGATCTGCTTGCATCCACGAGCATACCTCATCTGACGTCAGAACACAAGGTTGCAAAATTGATGTGCGATGAGGAAGACCGAATTCAAGGGCATTGGTTATTTCAACCTGCGGGCAATACATATAAATGGTTTGCAGAACATTCACAAAATAAGAAGCTAGTGTCTGCTTCCACGTTCTTTTTCTGCTGGAACCTCAAAAAAGATGCGCATTGCAGCAGACTCGGTCTTTGTCTTATCGTGATTTCATAATGCTATGTATGCAATTACGTCTGTATCACATACTGTGAAGTTGTAGCGATTACTTTCACAAAAATGTTTTAAGATTATGTCCCTTAGCATTCTTCTAATAATAAACCTAAATGCTTTCGTAGTTAGGTTAGGTTCTGTTAGCATTAAAATAATATCGCTAAATGCTGTCTAAAGACAAAGGTTCTAAATTACGTGTACATTAATTCCCACTAATCATAAACTTGCATTTCTCTCGTTTCAATCTGTTCTTAAGATTTGTAACATCCTCTTAGCAGACGAATTACGTGGCAGGAGCAAATTTGAAGCTTATTCCTACTGCTGACACGTGCGTGGCAGCAGACTCGGCCAAATAAGAACGGCCGTTGACCAAAATCGACACATATGTTGATAGGGTCATAAAAATTAGAAGAAGAGGATGTTGCGACGGATATAACTGATCGCACAAAACTCCAACAGCTTTTGGGACATGCCCCGACCACCCCCGACCTTCGTCTTCTGACGTAAGTATGTAATTGTTTTGTTGTTATGTTAGGCTTAGTTCTCTTAGCATAAATACCCTTCGGTGTTCACTAAATTATTTTCTCTACGTCAACAGACCTAAAACTAACAAGCCTAACCTAACAGCGAAGGTATTTTTCTGACGTCAGAAGACGAAGGGTGGCACTTAACCGGAAGGTTGTTTCAGTTTTGTTCGATAAGTGAGGCTTGTTGCCGACGTCACGCACAGATTATACTATGTACGCCGGCAGTGTTGCCAGGTCTACTGATTTCGCAGGAGATTTCCTGATTTTCAGCACGGTCTACTGATCTCCTGACAAGTTTCATGAAAATGTGGAAATCTCCTGATTTTTTGCTTCCTTAAATATTTATAATGAACAATTATTTTTAAAAAATGGAAAGTTTATTTCAAATTTACATATTCAGCTGAAGGAATGCAAAGATCCATGAATATTCTGCAGAGAGAGAGAGAGAGAGAGAGAGAGAGAGGTAGGTGGTGGTTATACCAGGCTTGATGACATTGGGAAAGACGCGCCGCTTCTTGAGCCCATTGTGCATTGGGAACTCCAACACGGGTGTCCCATCTGGTGCGGTTTTTGTCAAAGGGGAGGTAACTGAAAACTGGTTACAACTAAATACCAATGTTGCCACCCACACATAGGAACAAGTTTTCCGTTTTATGGTAGTGTTTATTGCAACTCGGATAAAAAGGGAGTTCACATAACGAATGCAGCTAAAGGTTATGGTTACAATAGCTCTTAGTAAACTGTCGATTGATTGATTTGGTTTATTTTACTTCGCATTTCTGCCACTTTTGATTAATCGCGAAGACGAGGATGAATGATGATATGATGAAATTGATAAAGAGATAACCGTGCCCAGGTCGAGATTCGATCCCGAAACGGCCGGACCCTGGGGTCGAGTGGTTAGCACATCGCGCTGCGACGCCAAGGTTCCCGGGTTCGAATCCCGCTCGGGCTTGGTTGTTTGTGAATGTCCATTCATCAATTTCATCACTCATCCCCATCGAATTTGCCAAGAAGCACAAAACGCGAAGTAAAATAAACTAAATCAATCAATCAATCAATCTGTGCTAACTACTCAGCCACGGAGGTCGGCTTAGTAAACTGCTCTTCCAGACTTATACCTATGCTTGTACGTCGCAGTCTCTTAACTTAGAAATAATAGTTCAGGTTTTTATTTAAGCCATTTCTGAGCGTAACTGCTACTACAATTGTTCTTATGTACCTTTATACTCAATCAATACTGTGGCGGTAGAAATTCTCTTTCCCGATTTTATACCAGATAATCCTCGAATGCAAAAGGCGATTTAATTAACATTTACATTGTCTGGAGTGACTGGGAAAAAAGTTGAAGAAAAAACCTGCGACTTGTCTGATACTGGTTTCCGGGTTCGAATCCCGGACTGGCATGGGTGCTCTTTGTGAGTGTCCCTTCATCAATTTCGCCCGACCCTGTGGCCGAGTGGTTAGCACATCGCGCTGCGACCCCAAGGGTCCCGGGTTCGAATCCCGGTCGGGCTTGGTTGTTTGTGAATGTCCTTTCATCATTTCATCACTCATCCCCATCTTCGCAAATTAGCCAAGAGGCACAAAACGCGAAGTAAAATAAACTAAATCAATCAATCAAACCCTTCATCAATTTCACATCTTTATGATTAGACAAATGTGGCAGATGCGAAGTATAATAAACCAAATCAATCAATCAATCTGTGTAATACTGGTTGGTTACCTTCCTTGATTGAAAGTAAAATTTTAATTCAAGGATATTTCGGGGGTTCAGGCATGATAGCCCTTCTCCATTACCATTAATGCGAGTATACTTTGAATGTGTTGTTAAAAAAAACTGTGGGCGTTCTTACATCCTCTAACTTTGTCTAATTTTAAATAAAAGCAAGCTAAGGTGTTATCAGGTAGAGTAATTCAAAAATATATCCCCGAATGCGTAATGGCTGAAGCTCTAGTCTTAGTTAACACAAAAATCACGAAATGTTTCCATAAACTTTTAATCGCCAAGTACATAAATCCACGCACAGCCACAACCATTTATTTTAGAATACTTCTGAGAGATGAACAGAAAATGGAGGTCGGATTTTTTCCAGTACTGTCACTTGCACCCCCCTCTGTTTTGGCACTCGATCATCGCCACTGGTTGGGGGAAACTGTACCTTTACCTTAAGCCCCTATCACACGGAACTGGATTTCTAGTTGGAATGCCCTAGTTGGCGATGAACTGACTTTCTGGGTAGTAATCATGGCCGCCTGGCTGACTGCTTGACTGGTTTTGAGGAATAGGACATGTTCTAATTGCTACTAACTTCTTCGACTAGATTCTGTGGAACAGCCAATCAGAGCAAAGTTTGCCCATGTGAAGATAATCTGTGAGTTTGCAAAGTAGCCTTTTTTGTCTGTGGTTTCCGAGTACATACAGCACGAAAGGCATGTTTACAATTGAAAAATCTAAAATATTCTTCCATACGTGTACAGCAAACGTTGTAAAGTATGTATTTAATCAGTGCCATTCTTCTCTACCTACAACCATTTAATACGAAGCGATATTCCTCTCGGTTGAATAATTATCGTATTTTAAAAATGTGAAGTGATACGTTGTTTACTTCTCGCGCGGCCGCCATTATGGGAACGAAAGACTATCGACAAGTACGGTATAACAAGTATCGTGTGAAGCGAAAACTAGCAAATGGGTAGCCAGTCCAGCGTCAACTAGAGCGTTCCTACTAGAAATCCAGTTCCGTGTGATAGGGGCTTTAGGTGAATTAAGGGGGTAGGGTTATCGTACCACTTGAAGTACAAATTCATAATAAAATTTGTATTAACATAACAGTATTATCTTTTGGCATCTAAAATTAACAATTAACGTACAATAATGATAGTGGGAAGCTTTTCCCACTCAACCCCCCCCCCACACGAACGTTGATAATACGCTATTATTAGTTCTTCTGATTTTTTAAGCAGATCTCCTGATTTTTCAGGGGACGATCTCCCGATTTTTGAAAATATGACCTGGCAACGCTGTGCGTCAGTCAGTTGTTATTGTTGTGGCGAATCGTCTCGCCTCTGTACTTGTGTCTGTTCTCTGTCCTAATGTCATTAATGTAGTATTTATGTGAATGTGCGATCATTGAAGTTATGTTAAAAGACAACTGCCATGAGCGAAAGCGAAACTCCGTATGGAACAACACTTTCGTTGGAATCTATGAGAGTTATAGCTGAAAGTATTGGAATTGCAAATTTACCGGACGAAGCCGCTCGTGATTTGGCTGAGGATGTGTCTTACAGACTGAAACTAATAGTGCAGGTATAAATATGTGTCAAATTCCTAATAGTTTTATAAACACTGTAGTTTTAATATTTTAAATAGCACTTGTCCGATTTCAGCTATCTACTTTGGTTCATAGCGTCATTTCAGCATTCCTTTTATTCTGCAGCCCAATTATATTAATGAGCTTAGGTTGCAACTTTTATGTTAAGAATGTATAAAATCGATATGGACATGTCTTACTCTTAGATAACAGTGCTTGGATTTTAAATCGACAGAGTAGCGATCTGCAACTATTCAATTGAATTACATTGAGGCCCAAGTTCCGATTGTTTAATTCCGAATTAATCATGGTACACAGGCAATTCGGCCCAAGTTCGTTTTGTTTTATTGCGATTTCATCATTCTACGAATGCAATTTTTTACATGGTTCGATTTCGATTTATGTCTGAAAGCAATGGCAATTGTGTGTCGGTGAGTTATTTCTCTCGAAAAATACATGATTTCCCGGTCAAATAGATTCCACGATGAAAAAAATACCTCGACGAACGTTGGAAAGCTTGCGGAAACTCATTTCCATAAATAGTTTCGGTAAAAATTTACTATCCTTCGGACACCTCTATTTTTTTGGTTTCGTCAATTTTTGACATTGATACTTACGTATCTGCTTCGCGGAACATTCCTGAAGGTGTATTAACGTTGTTTTGATGAAATTAATTGCAATTTTTCACATTACCAGAACGTCTTTCTGGTAGGTGTTTTTCCTTGCCTGAGACACAATATCGCGAGTACACCTTCCCACATAATTGCGCGTCCGGCTTCTCTTTTGCCAAATTTTTGACATTCGAACTTACGTATCTGCTTCGCGGAACATTCCTGAACGTGTATTGACGTTGTTTTGATGAAAGTAAGAGCAATTTTTCACATTACGACTACCTCTTCCTCCTACCTTTCCGTTTGCCTCACACACAACATGGCGCGGACACCTTCGTAAATAATAACGCGTAGGAATGACGCATCGGCCTTGTTTTTTCTCGATTTTCAATTGTTATGCAGTGTTTCAACCTTCGGAACCCAAGAAATGCCCGTCGACAAACTTAATCAGATCTATTTACGAATATTTTTTTCGAAACCAATTTTTAACTATTGAAACCTTTGCGTGGCCCTACTAACCTATCCACGCGACAATGGTTCGTGGGGCTAGCACCAATGGTTTGTGGGGCTAGCGCCAATGGTTCGTGGGGCTATCTTTTTCACTATTGAAACCTTTGCGTGGCCCTACTAACCTATCCACATGCCAATGGTTCGTGGGGCTAGCGCCAATGGTTCGTGGGGCTATCTTTTTCACTATTGAAACCTTTGCGTGGCCCTACTAACCTATCCACGTGCCAATGGTTCGTGGGGCTAGCGCCAATGGTTCGTGGGGCTATCTTTTTCACTATTGAAACCTTTGCGTGGCCCTACTAACCTATCCACGTGCCAATGGTTCGTGGGGCTTTCTTTTTAACTATTGAAACCTTTGTGTGGCCCTACTAACCTATCCACATGCCAATGGTTCGTGGGGCTAGCGCCAATGGTTTGTCCACACCCGGCACAAACTTTACAACACACCCACCACACGTCATTCTCCAAACCCTCGATCCACAGTTCTAACTCTCGTCGCAAACGCAGGCAGTTCGAAACACTGGATATCAACAAAACACAATCACGACACGTCATGATAGTCGTCACGACGGTGTATGAAGGTGATGGTGTATGAAGGTGTACGAACTTCATGGTATACACAGATGTACGCGCCAAACGCTATCTCCGTCGGAGAATTACTTTTCAACGAACAACATGAATTTCAGCTCTGAAACATTCCCAAATCACACAAAACACCTTCCTGATGTTCGACAATGCTACAGGAACTAATTACGGTAAGTAGTTTCTTCTGTAAAAATAAATAAATGTGTCCGAAGGATAGTAAATTAGTACCATAGTTTCTTCTGTAAAAATGAAGAAATGTGTTTCCGATATACGGAACTGTTACCCAGAGTATTTTTCATTACTGACTGCATCTTTTCTGGAAAACGATTTTCGGCCCAAGTTCCGTTTGTTTTATTGCTATTTCATCATGCTATGTATGCAATTTTTGCATGGTTCGATTTTGATTTACTCCTGTTATAACATACTGCGGAGTTTTAGTGATTACCTACTGCATGTTTCCTTGTGGGTTTTCACTTTTATGTAATTCTGTATTTGCCAGCAGCTGTTTGTTTACTGTCGTCTTGGTTACGATCTGCACCTCCTATCTAGGTCTTCTTATTCTTCACACGCGTGAGGTACGAAGAGGTTTCCGGTATTGGTTCAAAGATTCTAGTCATTTACCGTGCGTTGTTCGGAACTTTCTTCCTGATGACAAAATGTTTCAAGATTTCGGAGATGTACGGATCTGATACAGGCTACGTGAAACTTTTTCTAACAACGAGACAGCTTCTCAGTGATGTGTTCACAATGGTTTTCTGCACACATTTTGTGCTTGTCCACATCATAAAGAATGATGTTCAGTATTTTTGTTCACATTTCTTACATACTTTGAAATATGCTTTCATAGTTAGGTTAGGCTGGCCAGGTTTGGTTCCTTAATAATAATATTATTTTTAGGTTAGGTAAGGTAAGTTTGGTTACGTTAAGTTGTATTAGCATTAAAAAGTGACATCCCTAAATGATTACTACTACAGATGTTGCTGCTGCTGCTGCTCTCAAACATGAAACCTTTTCGAGTGTCCTGCAAACATTCAGGAAGAGGAAAATGGCCACCGGTAGTAGTAAAGTGTTTTTTTCAACATTAATAGTCTACTTTTTTTAAATCTTAACATTGCCCATAACTTTATGGAATGTTCAAGTTTTGTTTGACAATGACTGCCAATATTCTACAATAACACTGGCCACGAATGATTTTGTTAAATTAATCATTTACACTGATTCTGAATATGAAGTCAGAATTTCTCTATTGGGTTCGATTTTTTTGTAATGTGTTTACATTTTTTTCTCCTTGTAGCCCATTTTTACCATAAACCTCTATTAGAGTAGCAAAAGTACAAGAATTATGAGTTCCAAAACATGAATAAAAGGGACTTGCTTTGCTTAAAATGTTTCTGCGCAAACCAAACATTGATGACAACAATGATAAAAATACTTGTTTATTACCATCAGGATAAACAACAATGGTAACATGTCAGTTGAAATCCAGTTCCCTTATGTTTGTGAGATAAATAAGTTTGTTGCACTAATTTGTGTATATTTTGTGTTTTATATATGTGTATATGTTCAAAAATGCCTCACCAAAACAATTTTTGGGTATGACTGAAGATGACCGGACTCCTCTCCGATGTTCTTCATATTTGGCATGCTTACTAATTGAGGCCTGCTAATGACGAATCTGAAGTTAAAATTTGTCGGAAACTTCTAGAAATTGCAAAATAATTGCGAACCATTGACGTGTGGTTAGGTTAGTTTCGGTTAGGTTAGGCAAACATAGTTAAAATTTTGTGTTGTGGTAGTATTGCAAAATAAATGCGAACCATTATCATCGTGGTAGGATCAGGAATATATATATTTGCTTGTGAAACAAAAAAAATCGCAAAAATCTACTGTTTCCATTCCGAAAACTAACGCCTTATTTTTGCTTATTTTGCAATTTCTAGACGTTTCCGACAACTTTTAACTTCAGATTCGTGATTAGGAGGCCTCAATTAGTGAGTATGCCAAATATGAAGAAAATCGGAGAGGGGTCTGGTCATCTTCAGTTGTTCCCAATTTTTGTTATATTTGCGGTGAGTCAGTGGCAGATCCAGAAGTTACAGTTGTGAGGGAATAATTTCAGTTGGCTACCTCACTGGGAATCTTTTCTAACCTACACTTGCACTGTTTTATATAAGCAATTTATCGTAATGTAAAAAGGAACCAGGCTGACTTCCATGTTCCAAAGATTAGAGTATTGTTTCACAAAAATAGGTGTCCAGGACTTGAATAGATGGTTGTTATTGTGTGAAAAAAAAAAGTGAGTAACGTGCATATTTTTCTAGAGCGTATTTATTTATTTCTTGAACTTATTTGAATGGACCATCAGGGGGGATAGAGCTGTTCTCTTAAGGGGTCCTGGGTCCGATCCCCTTTTGAGGTATACTGCACCGTTGTTCAGATCCAAATTTGAACTGTAGATCCAGCTGCTATTGACCTATCTGAGAATAAAGTTGATTTAATCAAACTTTGAAAAATATTCTCGACATTAAACTTGGAGATGAATTTGAGCTTTGAAAAACTTTGGGCATAAGAATATACCCAAAAAACTTTGCAGATGGGTCAGGTAGTTCCTATATCCCCCTCATCGTCAACTTTAAAAAAACAAAAAAAAACTTCATTGATTGTGAAATCACGTGAACTTTATTTTGGCTGCAATAGGTGACCAGGATATATCTTGGGCCCCTCATGTCTGCTATGCGACAAACTCAGCATACCAAGGGGATCACTCCAAGAAGTTGTAAATAATATCCTCCGAAAACACAAGGCAGATAACTTCAAATGACTACAGAAATTGGGATGTAATATGTCCCTAAAAATCCATTTGTTGCTCTAACATTTGGACTTATCTCCCTCCAACAATGGCAGTGTAAGTGACCAACATGGAAAACGTTTCCATCAAGAACTATATGCACAATGGAATACCATTACCAATGTTAATGGAGCCCACAAATGTTGGCCGACAACACCCAGACTCTCAAGAGAGATGTTACTTACGCAGGCTAAATACAGTAGAAAATACTGAAGTACATTACCGACGCTGACACATACTGACGTAATCAGCATACAGAATATGAAACGCATGTTAGTTATAATAAAGCACAGCTATTCCATTACAACAAAAAATATTTGCCCGATAGAGAAAAATGTAAAAAGAAATTTGAAATCAGCGAAAAGAACACTAAGAATCACCTTTTCTTTGTTGTCCAGTGTAATTAGTCTTTCTGATAGAAAATTTTGAAAGAATTATAAAACAATCAGAACCGTTACCACATTTTCCTGTCCATACACTCCTATATGATATTTTGTTTAAAAGCATCCATTCGTTTAGTTGTCTCAAATACAGACTGCTGCTGCTACCTACTTAACATGTGTGGGGTGCGAAGAGATATTGCATCACTAATTGCTTTTGTTGATTGATTTGCTTCATTTCACATTGCTTTTCTGCCACTTTTGGTTAATCACTAAGATGAGGATGAGTGATGTTATGATGAAGTGACCCTCACAAAGAACACCTGTGCCTAGTCTTTGATTTGAACCCGGGACTCTAGTGTAGTAGCATGCTATGTTAACCAATCTGCCATTGAGGTAGGCAAATCTGTTTGTTGTTAGGGTTGGCTGGTCAGGTTTAGGACTCTTAGCATTAATAAAACATCCCTAAATGCTTCACGTAATCACATAACATTTGGTCTCAAACACAAAACTTGTTTCTAGCCTCATGTAAAAATCTGCTAAACTTCCGTGTGTGAAATGACCAAAAACCAAGAACTGTTGCTCGCTGAAAAACTCATGTCTTTCTTAAGCTACTTTGGTTTTCAAACCAGAATTGCTTCAGTAAATTATGATTAGTGAAAATTTTAACTTTGGGAATAAGTTTCTTCAAACGTCAGTTGTTCCGGCTCAAGTTCTGATTGTTTAATTCTAAACTAATCATTGTACACATGCAATTTTAGCATGGTTCAATTTATATTCACGTCTTTACACAAATTCTTCCACAATTACTTACTGCATGCTTAGAATTAGGGCTGAGCCAATACCAATGATTTTGAACGGTGAAGAGAAACAACTGATTTGTCAAGATTTGACTTTTTCAATAGGTCCTAATATGAAGGCACCTCGATTTTTTGGTGTTATTTTTTTACAAAATTGTTCCCAAAATTCATGTTATTTTAGCACACTTTTTGCCAAAACATACCTAACATTATAGTTTCATTGTGCTTTTAAACTATTACATATACAAGTGTTCCCCTGTGCATAGCACCACGCCTTGAAGGCGTATAGGGGGTGTGGGGGTAACGCCCCACACTTTCTTGATCCGGTCGTGAGTGGGGGTGATGTGATCAGCATCACGCCCCTGACCACCTTTACCCCCCAGGGTTTCCCCCAGGTACCCATGTTATTCGACGCTGGGTGGGCGCCGGGACCGCTTCCACCGTTAGAAAAGTTCCCGGATTTGAACCGGCCGGGGATCGAACCCGGGACCTTTAGCATGGTAGTCAGACGCGTTACCGACTGAATCACCGCGGCCTAGGCAACACTTTACATTTTTTCGATCTTAACGTATTTGCAAGAAATCAAGGTCTGTAGTTATAAATGATGGGCCAAGCTCATTTCACCAGGTGGTGAGAGCAACAAGAGGAGCAGCTTTCATCAGCAGAAAAGGTTGTCAAGTACTTTAGCATTTTTTTGGGGGGGGCATTGACCCACCGTACCCCCTTGAGAATTATCTTGATTTCTTTTTTAATTGACAGATTTTGATGTTTCATGCAATGTAACATTTGGTTCCAGCATGTTTGTATGTATGTGTGGCTGGTGTAAGTAAAAACCTGCCATCTTGGAGTACTTTCACCACTTTTTATTAGTAAAAATTGATTGTATGCCCACTCAAATAGCTAAAGAACATGTGCAAGGATAACATCATCAAACTTAGCATTCCTAACCGAACAAAAATGCCGAAACCTAACAACATAAAATTATAGACACCAATTAATCTCACACTCCTAATGAAAATTTCGCTTCTGGTTTGATTTCATAAGTTTTCACTCTATGTATTTGATTTACTTTATACTGAAAACTTTCATAAACAGCATAATCTTCATAAACCATTCCAATTATTTCACTTTCTCGATCGAGTACAGAGGTTCAAGGGTATCTATTTTTGCACTAATTGTCATTAATTTACAAGTTAAATCACTCCCCATGTGGACAATTCTAAATTCTTCGCTCATTAAACTGGTTAACATTTTTAAAGAATAATCAGTTGTTTCCAAACCAATAGATGATTCTGGAAATATTTTGAATGCTGATCATGGAAATTACATCCATTTTTCCCTTCACGTCAGGATTTTTCACGATCAAAATTCTCATATTCACCATTACAGAACCCCCACAAAATAAATTTATGCAAGGGATTTTTCAGTTGTTTTCAAACCAATAGGTGATTCTGGAAGTATTTTGAATGCTGAACACTGAAATGACATCCATTTTTTCCCATCACGTCAAGATTTTTCCCGTTGTTACCAAGGTCAATCAAGCCACCATATTATAACATTGGCTTTTGCACATTTTGTGAAGAAAATTCTTTTGAGGGACTTCATAAATAAAACTATGTAACCAAAATCCATACAATTTTGATGTCATGGGGAAGATTCATTAAATGTTTATAATAATTCTATATTTGTTTATAATTCAAACTTGGAAAACGTGTAATGCAGAACATTAATAATTTACCACCATATAAACAGAGCTATCTATTGGGGAAATAATGGAACTACACATTAAGACCGATTAATATATTGCTGTTTTCTGAAAAATTAGACATGGTGTGTAAAAACAGATTTTATTTTTGGAACCAGCATGCCGAAATTATTCAGACACAACAGTCATCTGCAAGACAACCAAAACCATGTTGACTAGTGTTATAATTTTTGTAATGTTGCGCAGCTTTAGGATCTGAAGATTCTAAATCTCTGGTAGAAATTTTAAGAAGTCAAATATATGATTAACAAATTCCAAGTGAGTTCTGTAAACACTACCAAGCTTTGCAGAACTCACCTGGCCAGTATCCTGATAAAATCTGTTCATCATACAACGCCAGGAATGCAAGATTTAGATGTAATATAATTTTTACAGGTTTCATAGTTATCAAGTTAGTATTTATACTTTGTATATTCATTCCCCAGGATGCAGCCAAATTCATGCATCATGCCAAGCGACAGAAGTTGCTTACTACTGACGTTGACAGTGCCCTGAAAGTGAAAAATATTGAGGTAAGTTGACAAGCACACTATTGGGTATAGCATGAAAGATGGAAAATGTGTAATACCATATTTGCTGGCGAATAAGATGTGTAAAATAAGTCTGATGAAGAGGGTGAGTCTCAGATGCCATAACTCAGTTTTTAATTTCTTTCATTTCTGGAAATTTTCTCTGAGTTAGAAGATTTCTTTCTTGCTTTCTTGTGCTGTGTGGCAAAGAAGATTACAATGCATTCTCTCCTAGTTAGATTAGGCAAATCATTTGTTGAAAGTAGACCTACATATTACTTTATTTGAAATTCTGTAAATTAATTATAAATTCAGAGATATAGCTTTTTCCTCAAAATGTCTACGAAAAAGTGTCTTACATGCTGGCTAATATGCTAATTGTGTGATATATGAGGTCAGACAATAAAGTAATGAGAATGATTTTATATTGTGAAAAGGAAACAAAATAATTGAACATTGCTTGTTTATTACTAAAAGTACACCCCTCCTGCATCAATACAGCAATTGGCACGGTTGGCCAACGATCGATACGACATCTGCAAGTCTTCATGTGGTATGACTTGAAGATTGGACGTCACAACCTGTTGACTGGTCCTGTGCTCATCAAAAGTGCATAATTTCAGCAGCAGCTTCACTTTCAGGAATGGGAAATAATCACGGGGATAAATCTGGGGAGTAAAGACGATGATTCAACACATTCACTTGTTTTTGTACTAGGAATGTATAGACAACCACTGCTCTGTGGGGCCGTGCATTATCGTGGAGCAGGAACCAAGTGCCTGGTTCAGGATACTGAAGTGTGATATGGTCAGTTCTCTTTCATAATCAATCCGAGCACTACGATAGTAACAACCAATTACACTTTCACCCTCTGGAACAATTTCATGATGAATAATGTCTTTGCTATCATTAAAAAAACACAACATTGTCTTCACCCTTGGCTTTTCGAGCTACATTTTCTTGCCTCTTGGTAAATTTAGTGACTTCCATTCAGCAATTTGTTAGTTCGTACAAGGACCGTAGTAAAATGCTCTGTTTTGTCCTCCACAACAATAGAATTCAAGAAATGTTTATTCCAGCAAGCAGTTTTCAGAATGTCCTTCATGAAACTGATGTTCACTCGCTGCTCCCTAGCTTTTACGTGACGACACCCTTGCACCTCCTTCACGACATGGCGGCATAATTCCCAGCATGCCTATCGCAAGTTCATGAGGTGTTGCCAGGTTGTGGATTATGGACCGCACTACATCAGGAACGCGTTACTTCAGAGATATTATGCACATGTGGGACAATATAAAATCATTCTCATTACTTAATTGTCGATCCACGTATATATTATGAATTTTTTACATGTAATTACAGGGTGTTCACAAATTATTCACCCCAGAACAGATCAAAATATCTTTGATGTAAAAAGTATCTTGGAAACAATACACATGAAATACATTCATTGTCTCAAATAATTTTTAGTGAACATAGTTCTCATTATTAATAAACCTCTATATACACACCCTGAGTTGCGGATCATGCCCACGGTGATTGATGCCACAGTCTCCTTGATCCTGGACTGCAATACTACTTGCTGTAGACGATGCCCTTCACGTAACCCCAAGTAAAGAAACCAGGGGCATCAGGCCCCCTTTTGGTGTAACAAGCTGCCAGTCCTGGAATTGTTTTAACTATCGGTCCAGCGATTGCTTCTTAGGTTTATAATTCGTAGTACTTTTTCCTGTAACGATGCTGAACAGTTACAGGTGACTTTGTAACGATGCTGAACAGTTACAGGTGACTTTGTTTCTGACAACACATATTGCCTTTTCCTGCACTGTTGACATTTTTACCGTTTTGTCGCAATTAGGGTGACCATACATCCAGTTTTGACCGAAATAGTCCCGGTCATCCTGTCCATATTATTAAAGAGTTGCTATTTGTCCCATTTTATACAAGTCTGGGGGTTATCTTGAAAACCAAGTCTTTAAGTTTGGGATCTCTTTCCCTTTCCAGAAAAGATGCATTGTTATTAGAGGCACATATTTTTGGTAAATAAAAAGGCAAAATTTCGGTACAAAAACTGAGTCAATTTCGGGTTCAAAAGCGGTAAATAAAATAAAATATCGGTGTTATAGCGGTGAAAAAATGGATGAAAAGTGGTATATAAAAAGACATATTGGTTTTAAAATTGTGAAAATAATCCTAAATTTGATTTAAAAACTACACTTATTCCACAGAATTAACATTTCACTTCTAATAGCACATTTATGTAATCATCAGAGTATTAAGTTTATTTCTGTGTAAAGGAGTCCATTTTTGCTTCTCCAATATTAACAGCAGAATTAATCAATTTTCCGGGAATTGCATAACTCTCAGGATAATTCAGACCTCGGAAGGTGTCACGGCGGTGAAAAAAACCTGAATTTCGTGTTTAAGAGTTAATTTCGCTTTTTGCAGTTCATTTCGCATTATTTCGTGACAAAATATGGTCACAAAATGCACCTCACACCTTTCAAAAACATGAAAAATTAACACTACAATGTGTTTTTTCAAATTTCGTTTTTTCGTCAAAAACGAAATATGCATGCCCCTAATTGTTATGTATGTGTTCTGTTATTGCAGAGAAGAAACATGCAGTTTCTTTACGGAATTGCAACAAGATTGTAAATTTCATGCATCTGAACACAAACTCGAAGAAAAATCTACGAGTTGTGTGTTAGATATGTGGGGTAAGGTTTTCGGGGATATTTATGAACGATTGATAAAGAATAAAGGTGCTCTCAAGAAGATTGGTTCTTCTGCTAAATGCTTCTGGCATTACTCAACTTCAGCATAGGACTAACATCAAAGGTTGATCAGAAAGAACAAGAAATGCTATGTAAGTCATGCCGAGATTATAGTAATTAATAATTTTTGACAATGGGAGATCATATTTCATTTGTTGTTTATGATGTATCATTTATGTGATCGATCCTTTAATAAAAACAATAATCTTATGATTAGGCCTAACTGATTTTTCATCTCCTTGGGATGTCCCGTTTTTGGGTCAATTATTATGGTCACCCTAGTCGCAATGCATGATTTTTGAGATGTTCTTCGTGTTAATACTAATGCCCTCTCTACGTGCATAGAAAGTTTTTTTATGAACAACATTTATGGAGTGAATGATACCTAGACACGCTGTATTTCTCCTGTAGTTTATACAGCTGTCCCCAAGGATAAAAACACAATTTTTGTTGTAATTTTTTTGGGAGAAAACACATATTTTTTTTTAGTTTGATTAATGATATAGTTATTAACAGTGGGATATATTTAACAAGAAGAAAGCCTTTATAAAATTGATCTTGTCATTAATGTTACATTGTTGGAACATTGCAATTTAACTGTGAAGCAAGCAGTCTGTTTTGTGTTATTTTATTATTATCTACAAGTAGGTACACCAAGACGAAGATGGAGGGATAATGTTGAGATGGACCTAAAGGAAATTGGTAGGGATGGAAAGAGTGTATAGATCTTGCTCAGGATAGGGACAGATTGAAGGCCTGTGTTGCTGCAGTCATGAACCTTCAGGTTTAAGAAGGCTAGAGAGTTAGTTATCATTATTTTAGATTATGATTTTATCAAATATTTATTATGAATCCCAAATATGATCCGGCAATTCAAATTCTTCTTTACTTTTTACAAAGATTCTTGATCTCTTCCATTATATTAAATTTCAAAGATGGTGAGCCATTCTCATCATTCAATTTCTTCCAGTGTTCTGTGATGAACAAAGCTCCCAATAATTCTTCTAAAAACCCATTCTTGGGTTTAAATTTGTAATGTCCAAAATCATGTTCATGCCATCTTATTGCCATTTTTCTTAATGTTTGCCCTAATATTTTGAACATGAATAAAATATATTATATATTCCTGTGGATTCCACATGTGGCACTTTCTAATTTTGTATACATTAAAAGTACACTCCAAACTTCTTGGTGAATTAAAAAGCAATTGTGAAGTTAAATCTAAAGACTTTTGCATTTTTTTATGAAAATACCTGGTGGAGGAGACTACAGACGAATTTCTTTGCGACAGGGTTTTTTGTCCTCTGTCCTCTCAAATCTTGTCGGTTCATTGTGTAACTTTTTTTGTGCAAGTACAGCATGAATTCTGCAGTAGATTGACCAACCAGACACCTTGTCATAAGCAAATGTATGTGTGGCATTAGAAATTCGTCGAAGATGGTTGCATGTGCAATGGGAAAAGGACTGGTTACCGCGGACGTCCAATGAAAATGTCAAGTGTATCCGAGAGCCGTAGATAATCTGGGCATTCCTCAAAAATCAGTATGCTTGCTACCCTTCAAGATGTAAAACAGTTCTATGCTTGCCTGTGCTGTGTATATCCAGCCGTACAAGTGGCAGTTAATGCAGGCATTGTATCCAGCTGACCGTAACAAAAAGTTTGAATTTTGCATTAACTTGCACATTGGATTCACACGTTGCAAATTGTAGCACACAAAATTACATTGTTAGTGCATAAACAAAACCAAATGTCTTACAACAAAACTTTGAACCTAAATCTATCCAATGATGTGTGGTTTATGTTTTTGTCATGTATTCTTTGTAGGAAATAACATTTTGAAATCTGCTGCTTCTTTTTGAATAACTCAGTATTTTTCTTTTCTAGCCATTGTATGGATTTTACACAGCAGACAGCATACCGTTCCGGTTTGCATCAGGCGGAGGGAGAGAACTGCATTTTAGCGAAGAAAGAGAAGTTGATTTGGGAGAGTTACTAAATTACCAAATTCCAAAGTTACCACTTGATGTCACTCTCCGTGGTAAGTAGAAACAAGCACAGACGCAGCCTGGTACTATCTTGTGCAATACGCAATAACAGCTTTACTTTAAAAAAATGAAATAAAACTTTGATCACACCTTGTGCGAATATCGTCGTATGGGATGTACTCACTCACTTTGGTACATGGTAAGGTTGTAATTCTATACTGCTTGTAGAGGACATTCTGTAGGAACCACATTATTTAACCTTCACTTTTTACATTAGTACTGAACCAGTGGATACCATTTTTATATACATTTTATCACTAGTTTCTCCAACATGTAAGTGCTCCTGTTTTAAAATCTATCTCTGAGGAATTGATTGAATGATTTATTTGCTGTTCATTTTATGCAAAGTAAGGCTAATCAGGACTGGACCTACAGTTTAAAGTGGGATCCAAACCACTATGCACCTCCACTGGGTATCGAACCCGGGACTCCTTGATTACAAGACGATGACACTACCACTGCACCATCAGGGAGACCCTACCCCTGAAGAATCCTATAGAAACTTGGTGAAATATAGGTTTACAACCTTGCAGGTTTACAAACTTACAATATGCCAAGTTCAGGACTTTTTAAAATTTTTACTTCTTCTTACTATTGCAATTCACTCATCAACCTTAGCTTAAAACCAATGGCATATTCCGAAAATTTTATCTGGATTACCGTAACAATTTCTTACTTAATACACCCCATTTAGATTACATAGTTATAATAGTTATTTACACCAATGCAGGTATGCAAGTAAGACAAAAACAAACGCTCAAAAAAGTTCAAATTTTCCCGCAACTCGTAAAATTTCCCAGTTTAACATAAAGTTGGACCTGGATTTCCCCACACCCAGGGAATTTTCTCTTCATATAGCAACACTGCTCCTGCCAAGCATGGCACAGAAAGCAGGAAGGAATGTGCAGTGTTCTCTTGCCAGTGGTGCTTGCAGCGGTGGAACTGAGCATGAACATCACATGTTTTTAATAGTCACTCGCTTCGGCTTCCTCGCCCTCCCTGCGTTGGCTTTCTTATCCTGTCTGTGAAAGAAAGAAAGACTTGTGTCTGAAATATTTTTAGTCTTGTCTACCCTTGATGATGCTAGAGGCATGCAAATTTCGTTTTTGATGAAAACGCGAAATATGAAATAACATGCTGTAAAGTTTATTTTCATGTTTCTGAAAGGTGTGAGGTGCATTTTCCTACCTTATTTTGTCACGAAATAATGCGAAATGAACTGCAAAATGCGAAATATACACTTAAACACCAAATTTACCGTTCATATACCGATGCGACACTTTCGGAAGTCTGAAGTATCCTGTGAGTTATGCAATTCACGGAAAATGGATTAATTCTGCTGCAAATATTTGAGATGCAAAAATTGACCCATTTACACAGGAATAAACTTAATACTCTGGTAACTACATAAAATTGCTATTAGAAGGGATAAGTTCATTTTGTATAATAAGTGCAGTTTTTAAATCAAATTAAGGATTATATTCACCATTTTAAAACCAAAATGTCATTTTATATAGCAATTTTGATGTGATTATTCACCGCTATAACACCGAAATTTTATTTTATTTACCAAAAATATGTGCCTCTAATGATGACCCTTTTTTTGTGTGTGTATGATGTAATTTTTGTCTTTTCCAGCACACTGGTTATCGATTGAAGGAGTGCAACCGACCATACCAGAGAACCCTCCCCCTATATCCAAGGAACAGCAGAAGGTGGACAGCATAGACCCTGCAGCGAAACTGGCCAAGGCAAAAGAAAAGGGAGAAGGGGCAGGAAAACCTATGGCAGGGTAAGCAGATTGCTCCTTGTACAGTCACAAGTTGTAGTCTGGGTTGTAACGATTCGTTACAACCCAGATATGTCCATGACTGTACAGGGTCAACAATTTTAGTAATACAGTGATGCACTTGTTTTTCATTCTTTGTACAGGTTGTAGCTTATGGCTTTAAGATAGCAGAAATTAAACAAACATATTTCACTAGAGCATATTATGTAAATGTAATGAATTCTACACTTCTTGGGAACAATTCAAGAAACAGAAACAATTAATATGTACATTTGTTGGAGATTAATTCACACAACAGAAACATGCACACAAACTGGTACTAACCAAAAGTAATGCCTTTCAAGCAGTTCCTTTTGGTGCTACACGGTATTGAAGTTTAACATGGCACACTTCAAGACATCCTTACCAATACTTGGGTCTCCCAGATAGCATACTGGTAGAGTCGTTGCCTTGTAATCAACAGGCCTCGGGTTCGAATTGGTTTCGATCCCACTTTAAACTGTAGTCCCAGTCCCAATTAGCCTATCTGTGCAAAAGTGGCCTTAAAACAAAATCTCCTGCTCCTTCCCGATATTCTCAATGGACCATATTAGTGTTGACGTCACAGCAGACTACATAGCACGATTTGAGTCCAAAGTGGCCATGTGTTTTTCTCCTATTCAATGCCATTTCATTTTCCATCGGAAGGGGCAGCTTTAATGTTTGTGACAGCAGTTATGAAACATAATTGTGATGTGTATAATGCATCCATGTAGAGATGAGATTTCAAAGAATATGTCTATATATATCACATACCTTACAGAGGATAAGGTAAAGATTAATCTGAGTAAGAAAATCATGCATTTTGTTAAAAATATTTGGATATTCCAGTTCTGAGCACAGCAGAAATTGTTCCTAAGCTCGGCAGATCTCAAGTGTAGTCACGCTGCCGTTATGGATGATGGAATAACTGCTGCAGCCTCATGTGACTGCAGTGTAACTGCCACCCATTGGCTGCAATTCTGGGTCGGATACACCGTTAGGAGCATTCGCTTTACTCAATTTCCTACTCCATTTATTCATATTCATAACTGCTGTCACAATTCTTAAAGCTACCCCTCTCGATGGAAAATTCAATGGCTTTGAATAGGAGAAAAATATGTGACCTCTTTGTTTGGACTCAATCTTCCAGCATATCACACTAATATGGTCCATTGCTCGCTTGATAAGACTCCAATAATGTGTAGCATCACAAGGTGACCCTTGAAAGACAATAATTTTTGGTTACTATCAGTTTGTGTGTTTATTTGTGTTGTATGAATTAATCTCCAAAAGGTGTACACATGGATTGTTTCTGTTTCTTGAATCACTTTCCAAGAAGTGTAGGATTTATTTAGGGCTGAGCCGATACCAGTGGTATTGGTATCGGAAAGTATCAGTTGAAATTCATCTACCTTTACCAGCCGATACAGCAAAAATGCAGCTCAATTATCCTAGAAATTATGCAAAATTCAAACTTTCTTCTTATTTCACACTCATTTTGCACGAAAAACTATATTTTGTGATTACATGATATCTATTTTAATGTTCTTATGTATTTCTTGAATATTCTAAAGTCAATTTCTTGGTAACGTGATGCATGTAATTGGAGAAGAAAGATTAGAAACCAATATTGATCAATATTTTGAACAAATTTTTATTGCAATTTTCAAGTATCGGTATCAGTTCAAAGTGTTATTGGCTCAGCCCTAGATTTATTCCATTTACATAATATGCTCTAGTGAAATGCATTTGTTTTATTTCTGCTATTTTAAAACCATCATCTAATTATGCTCATTCCTGTACACGCAGCAACATGCTTTTTTATGTTCATTAATAAGCATGAAAATTATATAACAGGAAGGTATAGAAATTATGCATTTATCGCAGTACAATCATGTAGGTTGAATTTTTTTTTTTATTATTATTATTTTTTCAAATGTACTGTATAAAGCAACATACTGCCATAGTGCTTAGCGAGGTGTGTACAATCTGACTTTGGAGTATTCTGCAAAAAAAATATGTTGACGTAAATGATGAGACAATTATTCATTTTTCAGAAACTAGATAATAATTAGAGCTGAGCAGATACCTGGGAAAGGATCAGTTTGAATTTAATCACCATTACTGATTAATACAAAACTATGATAGATTGATACAATGAAAAACATATTGTAAAATGTATAAATATTCTGAGCTGCTTTGTACAATTTTGAAATATCGGTATCAGTGAAAATTGGTCAGAGTATGTCCATGGTATCGGCTCAGACCTAGTAATAACACCTCCAGTTGGGATGATGTAACATGTATACACTCAAAAAAATTGGATGCTAAAGATGTTGTGACTTAAACACCTAAGTCCACTTCATTACTAACAGAAAACTGCTCCTTGACGGTAGAGTGCAACTTTAGGAACCAGTTGGTGTTAAGAGCCGTGGGATTTACTGTTCTTTATATGGAAACAGGAAAGCTAGTTGTTCATCTATATTTACAAATATGTGTGACAAAATATTCCTTATGCAGAACAATCAGTAGTTAAAAATATTTTTAGTACATATTACACTCATTGTTGTTGTTGTTTGATTATGTTATTTTCTGCACTTAATGTTGGTGTAAATTTTTTTTTAATAATAATGGCCTACATATGGCTGTTAGGCTAGCACATGAATAAGGACGAACTCTTTTTATTTACTGTGTTATATCATTTTAAGAATCATCAGGTTTTTCTGCCCCACCCTGTATAATATGTAACATTTTACACACATTTTGCACAAACAACTATATTTTGTGATTACATAATATCTATTTTAATATTCTGATGCAAGTCTTAAATATTATAAAGCAAATTTCTTGATAAATTGATGCATGTTATTGAATATTTACGCACCATATTGATCAAGATTTTGAACAAATTTTAATTATTACAATTTTCAAGTATCCCTATCTTTTGGAATTGGTAATAGTATCGGCACCGGTATTGGTTTAAGGCGAGGAGATACAGTTACGCACCATGTGTGCATTTATTTGAATATCGTCGGAATGGGTAATGCTACTGAAGAAAAATGTGGGGGTACAAGAGAGTATGAATTTCCCCACATGTGGCAGGTTGAAGCATTCTTCAAAGTTGATTATTAAGCTAGAAACGACCTGTAAAAAAATATGACGAATAACAATTTTCGGAATTCCATGTATTCCTTATGGGGAATCAACTTCAACATCTAGTTACGGCTAATCAAGTGGGAGTTTTGACTTTTCTGCTGGGCAATCACTTCTTCAAACTGCCCTCTTCCCGTTGATATCATTTTCTATTCCATTGGACCCGGTGGAGGCACATAGTGATTTGGATCCCACTTTAAACTGTACATCCAGTCTCGATTAGCCATACTATGCATAATGTGGACTCAAAACACCAAATCAATCAATCAATCTATTCCATCGGAAGTTTGATATTCCCAAGATAACAAATAAAAAAATACTCCCATATGCCCAATGCATTTCTCCTTTCCTCCTGGCAGTGTTGCCACACCTGGTGTGCATAAAAGAGCTAAATTTCACCTTAAATGGGGTTAAAACTTACTTTCAAGGAGCTAGATTTACGAAGTGCTTGCTAGAGTAATGTTAGTTGTCAAAGGGGTGGGGTGCAGCTATTACTGATAACTCTAAATTGGTGACAATTTATTCTTAGTTTTCACCATCTTGATCCGGCAGCATCACCCATCTCATGTTCGTACGAAATCGAAAATAAAGGATTCCCTGATAACAATATTATGCCAATTTCAAGTCAACACAGCGCTATAAATAAAGTAGATGGGGATATAAGAGGGGATCAGGGGACGCAGCCAATATAACAATATCAGGTTACGTGCAAAATGTATAATCCTGGCAAAAGTTGGTCTATGTGGGCTGGAACCAGTGATGGTATCATAGTGAGGCACGGGGGCATGCACCCCCGTTCACAGGCAAATGAGTGCACGAAAGAGCCAGATCTGGCTCCAACAGAGCTAAGTTGGCAACACTGACTCTGAGGGAAAAGCCAGACGGAGACTGTCTCGCATGCCCTTAAAGTGCTCAGCTCTAATATCCACCGAAGTGAAACCATGCCTCGTCTGTGAAAAACACCTGATCTAAAATCGAAATGTCCCCAAGAATTAAGTTCTGAGACCATTGCCAACTCTCTATGTTTCAACGGCATCTCCTTGCATCTGACTAATCATGGTAGTTTCTGCACCCGAGGAATTAATTCCCTTCCTTTCCCCTACCTTCCTCAACAAGCACTTTCTCAACGGAACCATACAGGAATCAGGTTACCAGTACAAACTAAATACAAACACAATTGTGTACTCATCAATGTGCGGTCCTGTTTTGAATTGAACACATTGTACAAGTAAAACTCTGCAGCAATGAAAACAATACACTAGTTTCATGTAGCATTTGGTATTTGAAAGAAATGGTTACAATACACGTGCACAATAGATGCATTGTGAATATAGCTTGTCGTTCATTCACAATATAAATGCATAACAAAGGACAGGCTATGCCCGTTGCTCATCTTGGACAGTAGTTGTATGGCAAGTTAAGCCCATTTAGAAAGATGAACCCAATGTGGTAGACATAATGGATATTTAGTAATGCAATCAATATTTGTTTCTTCCAGAAAAGTACAAAAACTACGAAATGTCGAGACCGTTCATGTGAAGCAACTGGCAACACATGAGCTCTCAGTGGAGCAGCAGTTGTATTACAAGGAAATCACAGAAGCTTGTGTGGGGTCTGATGAAGGACGTAGAGCTGTAAGTAATGTGACAACACATTGTTATAAATTGATCAAATGGAACCTTTTCCTTTCCACTTGATTTTTATGAGTGTTTCCTTTGCAGATCATTCAAAGATGGTATAGTTGTAATGCTATTGCCTTGTAAGTCAAGGGGTCCAAGGTTCGATTCCTTATGGAGGCACATCTTACAGCAGTTCCGATCTCACTTGAACTGTAGTCCAGTCCCAGTTACTGTACCTGAGCATGAAGTGGATTTAAGATCAAACTTTGAATTTTTTCATAAATTTTATTGAAAACTCATAGGTTGTGCTCAATTTTTAGAAATTACATTCATAAGAGGAGTTGTTAATTATTTATTATAGTGTGTGTTACTACATATTGGCACTTTAATTTTTACCTTTCTATTTCTCTCTCATGAACCGTGCCACTGCCCAGAGCGGCAAATATTCAGGGTGGCCAAATTTGAAGAGAAGAAAAATATAAGCCTATTGAAAACTTGAAAGCTATAATATTATATTATATAACTTGGAAGTTAATAATATATGCCAACCCACAGTTTTGAAGGAACATGTCAATAGTCTCGCTTTAAAACCACTGAGAGCCACAAGGTGGGAAAGCAGATTCGATGCCTTAACTCCGTTGAGATACCAAGTTGGAGAAGTCTATGATGCGCTCCTTCAAATAATTGGCACAATAAAACTGTATTGCAAACCAGTTGTGTGGCTTTACATTCCTTTGCTCATTAGTTATCTGGTATGACTTTTTACTCCACGTAATGTAAAGAGCAAATGTATTCAAAACATTAATCTACGATGTGTTAGATGATTTCTTGCAAACATATCAACGTTTTGAAAAAAGCAGGAGTGATGAAAATTTTTTAAACTTTCTTAGATGCCACTTGGCAGCCTGGCAGGGCCTCCCTCCCTCCACTCGTGGATGCATCAGGGGGCAGCGACCTGTGAGTCCTGGTTGATGAAAAAGAATTGGCATCGAATTTAGATATAGATGATCCAAAGATAGACAACACTGTACAAGGGCGGAATCGAAAGAAGAAGCAGTTTCAGTATGACAAAACTGTTGAAGATCCATCCACAAAATGGTACAAAGTTGATTTTTATTACCAGGTCCTAGACGATTATTTTAGCTCTAAGAGAAAGATTTGAGCAGCTTAAACATCATAGTGAATTTTTCAATTTTTTTTATATTAATAAGCATAAAGACATGCCATCTGATCTTTTGTCTGAAAAGTAGAAAACTTGCCGCAATGTTAACACATGAAGGCTACTGAATTAAAAGATAAACTAAAAGAGTTAATATAACAATTACACCAAAGGTGACCTTAAAACTGATAAAGGGTCATGATTTTACACCTAATGTAAGTAGAAATTGGAATTTATTAACTTTGCCGGTAACCATGGCAAGTGGCGAACGTAGTGTTTTTTTTAAATTAAGGCTAATAAAAATACTATGAAAAATACTTGAAAAGGAGCGGCATCTGCCGCCATCGCACAGGGTGGCAAAACGACTAGCACCATTGGAGAACCTTCTATCTATGCTGCAAGAAGTTATTGCTGCAAGCTTCATAAATGCAACTGCTCCTGATTCCCAAGGCAGGTTTGATTCTCCCCGAGGCATAGTGGTAACATTGTCGACTTGTAACGAAGAGGTCGTAGGTTCGTTATCCGTTGGGGGTACATAGTGGTTCGGATCCCATTTTAAACTGTAGGTCAAGTCCCGATTAGTCTATCTGTGCTTAATGTTGTGCTCAAAAAATTCAACCTCAAAACTCAAACTGCAGGCAGATTCGCAATGGTCTTCCCCCTTTCACCTAACTGTTGTGTCAATGGGGGAAATAGGTGACGTGATTGCTAACTTACAAGGTTGTCTTTCCTACTCGTTACAGCAGACACTCGAAACAGCTAAACTGCCAATTCCATATTCTTGGAATCTTCCCGCACGCTTACACTGTTGGAGGCCGGGAATAATGCCAGCCCTGTTTTAACAACTTAATGGTATTATAGCTTGGATTCCGTCCCAAAACAGATCGCATTTTTGTTTGATTTGCTTACGGTCCCTTTAATTGTTGTTCTTAATAAAAGTTATTTTTAAAGTTTAGCGAAAGGTTGAAAAGGCGTTTTTCAAGTGAAAATAGGGCTTTTAGGCATTTATAGGAATGTATAGTTCATATAGGCATTTATAGGAATTTATAGTCCATTTAGGCATTTTTATGTCCTATAGAATTTCAGTTGAGGGGTGCTGTGTACATGAAATGCAAAGATCTATAAATAGCATACGTCTAGGAAGTAGCAAAAAAATAGCTATGGATCTAGAAATCCGTTCCCTAAGCATTACACATCCTCATCTTCACAATTTGCCAAAACTGGCAGAAAAGCAACTTATAATAAACCAAATCAAATCAACATTCATGCCTAATGCAACATTCGAACCTAACCCCCCTACCTCATAGCATATTCCACTCCACACTCCACAATGGAGGCTGACATTTAAAAATAAATATAAGACTATCACCATAGCATGCATTTCCTAGTTTGTAAGTTTTGTTTTGTAAGTTTTGTATTTGTCTAGTTAATGTCATCGTTCTACCTCTTGAGCTAAAAGTGACAATAGTGAAATTATGTTATGTAAAATGTATGAATATTAAATGCTGTGAAAGTCCCTGGATGAAATTTAAAAAGAAACTTCAGGGGCAAGTTTCAGTCAATGGTCTTCAGTAATTAACTTTGTTCAGTAGTGAAATGGGTCCTTGTGTCTTGGGTTTGAGACCCAGTCAATGCATGGGTGTACCAAGATGAGCTTCTTTGTAATTATGGCAACTCATGTCCTCAAAACAAGTGATGTCCTCAATCTAGCCCTTAGCTTCACTGTTTTAAATCTTAGGACTGGTTTTACATTGTTGTAGGCTAGGTTTTTATTTTCTAGAAGATTAGACATATACCAAGACACATATTTGTGGTAAATAAAAAAACAGAATTTCTGTACAAAAAGTGACTACATTTTTGGCTCACATTTGGTATGTAAAATGACATTATGCATATTCATGATCATGTGAAAGACATGGAATTTAACAGGTTTTTTTTTAAGATATTCTATTTTTCATCCTATTTTTTTCCACAGAATTAATAATTGTTTTTGTATTTTGCGTAGCTGTCAGTATATAAACTGTAAAACTTCATTATTACATATTCAGTGTTTAATTTATATTGGGACCATCAAGATTCAATGTATAATCTGAGAAAATGTAAAATCCAAGAATGTACAATTGGGGTTCCACTACATTAATTGTTTTTATAACAGATAACATTTCACAAATTTCTCGTTTGAATCATCAGGCCTAATGAAGTTAGAAGGAAAAGTATATATTGTGAATTTCTTAGTTTGCTGAATTAGTTCTTATAATTTTGTCAGTAACAAACGACAATACTTCATTGGTTCTGATGATGCGAAAAATAAGTTTTTGAAACATTACCTGTTATATAAAACAATCAATTGCTGTTTGGAAATTAATTAGTGAATTCTGTGGAACTTTGATCCAAAGTGAAAACCTTTAGATGTGGAGAATGTCAAATTCAGGAATGTACAAGGTGGGACAATTTAATTATCGGAATGACTCCGTTAAAACAAAATTTGCTTACCTCTGCTGTCACCTTTGAAATGCTCTCCTTGTGAAGCTTTGCACTTTGTGAGATGTTGGCACCACTGCTGGAAACAGTCTTGAAAATTATTTTCTGGAATACCTCCCCATTATGTTATCAAGTTGTGTTAGATGTCAGGAGTGTCAGCAAATATTTGTTCCTCCAGAGCATAATGTAATTTGGAAAGAACCAGAAATTGCCAAATAACGTGGATGATTCATGATTCATATTTGTAATGGAGAATCCACTTGTCAGGTCAGAGTTCCTCTGAACACATTCCTTTAACCTTGTTTGCACTTCCAAATAACATTATTGATTCACTGTTTGTCCTTGTTCAATTAAGTCATAGTGGACTGTTCCCTTGTGATGGAAGAAACACACAAATGTGGTCTTGAACATGGTACCTTTTTCAGCCAAGGTGAATTCTGTGTTTTCCATTGCATGTTGTGGCATTTTGACCCATCAGGCTACATTGTGTAAAAGATCAGATAAAATGTGAAGCCGAAATGTTGTTTCTACTTATTTGTCAAGATTTGAGACATCATCTTTGCGGAAATTTTGTTCCACCGACAATATATCATGTACTACTTCCTCTACTACTCGGGAATGAACAGTGTGGCTCATGTAAACACAAGTTGGAACATGTCCAAACATGTTTGGGTACATGAGTTTGCCTGGCTTGAATCTGTGTGATACACTGTGACGATTCGTGGTGTTAAATTGTCACACCTCGTAAAATTGGGGTTCTACTGTAATAATGTACTATCCAACGTCAGGTATGAGACAGTTTCTTGTGTTAATTCCATACTTAAAAGATTTTCTTATGTTTTGTACTTAAATTTGATTTAGTTCATGGCAAAATTTGTTAGGAAAGTTAATATCTCATCTTATAAACTTGCCCATTTCACAATTCTGAAACAAAATATGCATACTCCTAGATATATTCAATCTGTAACATCTCGTTTTCTCCTTTCCTTGCAGGAAGCCTTGCAGAGCTTGGCTTCAGATCCAGGTCTTCATGAAATGCTACCAAGGATGTGCACTTTCATTGCCGAAGGGGTGAAGGTCAACGTTGTCCAGAACAATCTGGCCTTACTCATCTACCTCATGAGGATGGTGAAAGCTCTCCTTGACAATCAGAGCCTGTATTTGGAAAAATATGTAAGTAAAAATGCTACAGCAATATTTTTTTAAAGTGTTCACCAGTAGGTTTTTAACCCCTCAAACCAATGCAATATACAAATACTATTTCAAATTCAATCAAAATGTTTCATGCCAGCCCTCGTGGCTGAGTGTTTAGCATCGCGCTACGACACCAAAGGTCTGGGGTCGGATTCCCAGCCTGGGTATGGTTGTTTGTGAGAGTCCATTCGTCAATTTCATCATATCATTACTCATCCTTACCTTCGCAAATTAGCCAAAAGTGGCACAAAAAGCGAAGTAAAATCAATCAATCAATCAATCAAATTCAATCAATCGTAAGTTACATGGAATTATTGTATATACCATATTTACACATGTATAATGCACACTTTTTTCAAAATTTCTGCTCCCAAAAACTGTGGTGCGTATTATACACGGAGTAATTCGGAAGCCAACATGAAACCGAACAGGGCCATTCCAGGATTTTGTGACACTTGCATTGATTTTTCATGTTTACAGAACCCTATCATGTTATATATCGTAAAGCTTAAATTCTGCAGTTTCTGAATATGACAACAGTATTTCATTCAAGATAGTGACACTAATGTGTAATGTGGTTGAAATAAGCTTATCACAAAATGAAGGAACGTTCTTATTTTTATTGTACTTTGGATGAAAGAAAAGATAAGGAAAAAGAAAATAATAATTATAATGTATTAATATGACATACATGGAGTGTGTAAATGCCTTAATGGAAGAAATCTTGTGCTGCTAACTGATAGTTTGAGTGTCCTGAATGGGCTTCTTATAAATGTTACGTTAGTCATGGTATATACATTTTGAAGTTTCTTTAGAAAAAAAAAACAGGTGACATAGGATGTCATTCACTTTTGATCGGCATAGCAACAGCTTTACGACCTACAACTAAGAAAGCCATTTTTTAAACCTGGATTATACTGAGCGTTATATACGAGATATAATTTTTGTCACTTTTCCCCAATAAAAACCAGGGTGCGCATTATACATGCACATGCATTATACACGCATAAGTACGGTATTTGTATAAAAAGTGATTGTATTAGTACTTTATTGGTTATAGTTAAAAATTTCATATTGCTCCAAATGTAAAGTTATACCTATAAATGCTCTTTTTTTCTTTCTTATAGTTGCATGAATTGATTCCTTCCGTGGCGACGTGCATAGTAAGCAAACAACTGTGCATGAGGCCGGAGTTGGACAACCACTGGGCGTTGAGGGATTTTGCATCTCGTTTGATGGCTCAGATTTGTAAGAATTTCAATACATCGACAAATAATGTACAGACCAGGATAACAAGAATGTTCAGCCGTGCCCTTCAGGGTGAAAAAACTCCTCTGGCTTCGCTATACGGAGCCATAGAAGGTAAGCAATCATTTTTTCCCCCATTGCAGAATTCATTCTTTCTGAATACAATTGGAGATAGAAGAAAACTTGGTTATTTAGAGTAAAGCTCATTTGAAATAATTTCATCAGAATTGAGTTTACCGAATTTATGCATGTATAGAGGCACATATTTTTGGTAAATAAAGAAGCAAAATATCGGTACATAAACAGAGTCGCTTTCGGGTTCAAAAGCGGTAAATAAAATAAAATTTCGGTGTTATAGCGATGAATAATCACATCAAAAGTGCTATATAAAATGACATTTTAGGTTTTAAATTTGTGAATATAATCCTAAATTTGATTTAAAAACTGCAGTTATTAAACAAAATAAACTTAACCCTTCTAATAGCACATTTATGTAGTTACTGGAGTATTAAGTTTATTCCTGAGTAAAGCGGTCCATTTTTGCTTCTCAAATATTTACAGCAGAATTAATCAATTTTCCGTGAATTGCATAACTCACACGATACTTCGACTTCAGAAAGTGTCACGTTGGTATATAAACAGTAAATTTCGTGTTTAAGAGTATATTTCGCATTTTGCAGTTCATTTTGCATTATTTCGTGACAAAACAGGGTAGAAAAATGCACCTCGCACCTTTCAGAAACATGAAAAATAAACATTACAGCAAGTTATTTCATATTTCGTGTTTTCGTCAAAAACGAAATTTGCATGCCTCTACGCATGTATAATGTGCAATTTTTTCCAAAATTTTTGACCCCAAAAACTGTGGTGCGTATTATGCATGTAATAATTTGGACAGCCAACATTAAAACCGTGCATGTTTTCACTGTCACTGCATATAAACAGACGCAAATACAAATTACCAATTTGGATTTCTTTTAGTAATAATATTAAAAAAAAGAAAAAACACTATAAAAGTGAAATGGCTATTTTCCATAATTTTTCACTTTGTAACGGAACATTTTGCGACACCGAGAAAAGCAGCACTGCGCTTTTCTGGTAGAATTCGAGAATGCTCCTCCCTTCACACGGGATGTGTATCAGCAGTATTTATCAGCTGTGAAGCAATAGAAAATAAGTTCCCGAGTGCTGCAAATCCATAACATAATTTTGATCTCACTTTCTTCTACTACAGAATAAACAAGGTGGTTACAGAAGTGAAAGCTTTGGGATGCTAAAGACAGTGGAGGGAGAAGGGGGAGTTAGCGTGGGTTGGTTACTCATTGTATACACAAGAGGATATTCTCCTCTTGTCTTGGTCCACATAGGAACAGGTGACTCATTGAATAGGTATGATGTCATTCATTCTTGATCGGCATAGCAAGAGCTTTACAACTAAGAAAGCCATTTGTTGAACCTGAATTGTACTGCGCATTATATAAGAGATATAATTGTTTGTTGCTTTTGCCCATCAAAAACCAGGGTGCACATTATATACATACACACATTACACATGCATAAATACTGTATTTCATTCCTTAAGGATCGAACAGGATAATGAGCAACAACAAATATAGGCATATTGATTAACTCTACTAAACTCCATGGTGCAACGGCCTTCTAAGGGCCAGAGCCTGCCAGAATGGCTTGTTTTCAGTGGGTGACACATGGTCAGTGCACCAAGTCCCATCAGTTGCTCCTCAATTGTCCTCATGATACCAGGTCAGCGCCAAAATTTTGGAGGATCCCACCTGCAATCGAAGATGGGACCACCTGCAACAAAGGCAAGAGTGCCAACCACTTGGCTAAGCAGGAATCCATAGGCATATTGATATATCACTAAAATTGTCCATAATTTTATTAAGCAGCTATTTCTGAAAATAGTCGGTAATTTGGTGTATTTTTTTAAAATATGAATGTATAATTGTTAGAGCTGAGCCGATACCACTTTAAACCGATACTGATGCCGATAGTCTCACCAATTCCCACCGATACCGATACTCAAAATTATGATATTAAAAGTTTTTCAAAATATTGATTGATATTAGTGTGTTAGTATTCTAGTCTGATTATATGTTTAAATTTACCAAGATTTAAGCTTTAAAATATGTAAGAATTACTTCAGAATATTAGATTACATGTTATGTTAATACAAAATTCAGTTTTTTCACACAAAACTGGTGCAAAATAAAAAGCAACTTCAATTTTTGCACAATTTCCAGGACAAATACACTCCACGAAAGTGCCACACAAACGTCAGAAAAGAATTGGCCAGAACCAGTAAATAAAATCCAACCGATACTATCCGATACTGATACCTCTGGTATCGGCTGATGCCGATGTGACTCAGCCTTAATAATTATTGTACCTTTGTTTTGTAAATATGCCATATCTTTTTTCAAAGTAAACCCCATTGCAGCTACTTAAGCTACCTGTATTAATTGTGGTGAAGAATGAACCAACAAACCATTTATTTTTTTCATGGCATATTTGTAATTTATATCATTGATAATTTTTAAGTATACTTTATCAGTGTATGCAGAACTTTATCAGTCCATCCCTAAAACATACGTGAAGTGCAAGATATTCTGATTCTTTTCATGTATCAATCATTATTGTATGTGCAATATTTTGGAAAATTCAGTGTTTTGAAATCCAATAAATCATTTATAGTAGGGTACATTCTGAAATTTGTGCGTTTACTCACTAAATATATTCACAGTATAAAAAGTATAAAAAACTTACGTGAGTGAGTATAATAATCATAGCACTCCTTGCAGATTACAATTATATGACGTTAGCCGACATGTAGTACTATGGGTACACAGTTCTTTTAGAATTATCTCTTAGCCTACATGTAGTAGCATGGGTACACAGTTCTTTTAGAATTATCTCTTAGCCTACATGGCACTTTTAACGTCATATAATTTTAAATTCTATATCCCAATATCCTTTTTTACCTAATCCTGGATTTATTTTTACATATATGACGAAGTATTTTATTTACTGAAGAGAAATACTTGAAGAAGCGAAGCATAGCTTCGCGAAAGGTCATCTGCAAGGAGTGTTAAGACTATTATACTCACGTAAGTTTTTTATACTGTGGATTTATAGTAGGGATAGGCCAATATGAAATTTTGGCCGATACCGATAAAGTAGCAATATAAAATTTACCGATACCGATAACCGGTACTCTACCGATCCGATATAAAATTCCAAATGCTCCTTGAAGAACCTGAATAGTTCATTGATCTCCGTAATGAATGTTTGTTTCCATGTTCTTGCCATGCAAAAATAGTTGCATATTTAGACATTTACTTTTTCAAAAAGTAGGGCATGGAGATTATCCATAAAAAATTATAATAAAATGGCAGAATTTTGCAGAATTATTTATAGATATATCAGATCGGTAAAATAATTGATAATTTTACCGATAAACCAGTACACCAATATGCCTATATTGGCTGATACCGATAGAGTACCGATTAATTTGTTTGAGACCTAATTTATAGTAGCCCTGTATTATGTACTATGGAAGCCAGTTGCTTCACTATCCATAATGAGGTGTCAATATTGACATTGCTTCACTCACACAAGGAAAAGTGCTGCGATTGTAACTTTATATAAATAAAAAAAATGTCTAATCTTTTCCCGTTTCACTTTAGTTTTCATTTATTTTCTTCTAGGTTTGTCTGAACTTGGAACTGAAGTAGTGAAAGTGTTTGTGCTTCCAAGGGTGAAGCAAGTAGGCGAAAAACTAGAAGGCTGCTTAGAAGGTCCAGTCCTTAGCAACATTGATAAAATTGCTGCCGGACATATCAAACATCTGCTCATAGTAAGTATTTTTCTTTCCCTCATTGCTTACAACCATATATTTCAAAACAATAATATCACATTTATGAAGTAAAAAAGCACTATATTTCTTAAATTGGCATTGTTTCAATCCTCGCACAGTAATTTTATGAAGCCATGTTACTGGTATTCGCTACAAAGTAACATTGCTTATCTTCTACACATGTTACATCTGAACATGTGATTTATCGTTTTTTAAGCATAAGTGCAACAAGCAATACACACAATTAAGTATTATATTCACATACTTCCCCTCTTGCTGGTTACAATTTTCAACATATACAAAGACAACACAAACCATTTTTCACAACCTTTGGAGATTATTAACTGCTTACCTTACACATTAATTCGTTCCCAAATCCAGTTTCTTTGTTCTATATTGTATGCATACATATTTTACCTGAAATATAGCTAAGAAGATAAAATATCTATATGTAAAAGATGTTTTATTATCCCTGAGTTAACTCGGCCTACACACATGCATGCAAAATGTTCATTTTTCATGAACATAATGTAAGAAAAGTTATTTTTACAAAAAAGGTTATAATGTTCTGCCTCTAAATATTGTAGATATGAAAATGAAAGTTTAAACAATTCAGTTTGCTCACTTGTAAACATTATGCATATGTGTACATGTATACATGTATATATAATGAACAAATTTTATTATTCCGAGTATACTCGAACTAATGAAGGATATAAATCTGTATCATCATAATAAACGTAAGCATGTTGCCTTTAAATGTTGTACATATGTTTTTAAAATCTTACAAATTGAAGTTCTGATTCAGAAATTATTATATATTAAATATGCACAGTGAGTTGAACTCTGAAGCACAGAGCTACACATAAGGGAACGTTCCAATCTGGGCAGTAGTAAGGCAATTCACTGCCAATCTTCTTGCCTTTGGCATCTCTCACTCTGCTACACATTCTAAGCATCAAGCTGAGTATGGTGCTGCTTCCAAGTGGACATTTACTGTACTTCGCGACAGCCTTTCACGAGTTTGTATGCGATAAAGGAAATGGAACGAGAAAAAGTAGTTTGGCCGATTATACTCTGGATAATATAAAATGTACCCCTAGTACCTGCCTGAGTTTACTTGTGATAATAAGGCAAGCAGTTAAGGTGAAAACTTTTCTTGGTATTTTTCTAATGTTTTGCTGTACATGCCGTGGTAAAAGTTATTTTATCTTGCATTTATGCAACCAAATAACACCGATTAATGATTGCCACAGGCATAGACCGATATAGAATATTTTCCTGGGAGGGGCACAGAATATGCTCATCATCATCATCATTCACAGTTTCATTCATTGTGAGTGTCCCTTCATCAATTTCATTATATTATCACTCATCCTCATCTTTGCAATTAGTCAAAAGTGGCAGAAAATGCAAAGTAAAATGATCCAAATGAATCAATCAACTTACTGTGTTTCCGTAAAAAACAACATATGCATGCCTCTAGTGATGATATCATGAAATTGATGAAGGGACACTCGCAAGGAACACCCGTGCCTACATCGGGATTTGATCTGGGAAACGTGGTGGCAAGATTGGAACTTAATATGCTTGGCAACTGAGCCTGCCCCAGTCACATGCACTAATACTGTGCGTCCATTTCGATCTTCAGCTGAGAGATCGGGAGAAGCGTGGCGGGCGGTGCTGACGGAGATGCCGACATTTGCGGCCTGTAATGCCCACTTATTTTTATGGACATATGCAGACATTTATATAAATATTGCAAAACGAGCACTAACCTGTGTTATAACATGCAAAAGTTCTGTAATTCATCCAAGTTCTGCCCTTATATACACAAATAAATATGCTTTAGAAACGATGCTAAGAGCCACAGATAAAACATTTTAATCATAGTTTTGACCAGTAATGTCCTGCTTAAGTTTATATCCTTGAAAGAGTTTTGTGTCGATGGGGATCGTTTGGAGGTTTCGAATGTGCAACACTGTATCAAGATTACGCTGCAGACGAAACCGTTAAAAGTCAATAGTTTTCGTGAGCTTGCTTGCAATCCGAAATCTCCGAGCTCGAGTTGTTTGTTTCTTCGCGACTAGATGAAGACAGAGCTGTGAATATAGTGGCGAGCAGATGTAAACCAAGAGCGTGTTAATTTCATACTGTGCGCAATGTTATTCTTGGTTACTTGTCCTTACTTGTTTGTGTTATTGCAGTGTGTATGTGTGTTGTGTCAGTGAGACGATTGGAATGCCAGCCACAAGGTTCACGTTAGAACAAAGAATTTTTATGTATGACAGTTACGTGAAAACAGACTCGTGTCGAGACGTGTGTAGGCAATTTGTACAGAAATCCTCAGGCATTTCACCTCCATATAGAGATACGGTTAGACATCTTGTCCTTAAATTACGAGAAACTGGATCGTTAAATTTTAAAACACCTAAGCAAAAACGACAGATTCTAACCGAAGCAAAACTCGATGAAATTGGTGCAGCGTTAGAACGTTCTCCAAACAAACCTCTACGCAGTGTTTCACAGAAGATGGGCATGTCAAAATCATCAGCACATACAGCCACTAAGCTACTCAAATTAAAACCGTACTCTTATAACACAGGTTAGTGCTAGTTTTGCAATATTTTATAAATGTCTGCATATGTCCATAAAAATAAGTGGGCATTACAGGCCGCAAATGTCGGCATCTCCGTCAGCGCCGCCCACCACGCTTCTCCCGATCTCTCGGCTGAAGATCGAAATGGACGCACTGTAGTACATCATGGAAACAGCATTTCTCCACAAGGATACGTACATGTATCCCAGTGACTGTAAACTGTTTAATTTTGAAGCATGGTCTTTCATTGTAACAGAACTATTTGTTTGTGGGTCCGATACCTGCTGGAAGCAGATTACTCAGTGGTTCAGATCTCACTTTATACTGTGGGTGCGGTCTTGATTTGCCCATCTGAGCATACAATGGGCTTCAGACACACTTCGACCAACCACTGTTTGCTGTGGAAAGTTATGTTTTTCATGGGTGGTTAGAGGGGGATCCCTGGAAGTTCACAGAGAATGAAGATTTGACTTCCCACCAGAAAGAGAGTTTTTCTTTATGCAGATTTTTGCATAAAAATACCTGTTATATAATCAAAGAATAATTTTTCACATAATGTAGGTACAAACTAACTAACTCTCTAGCCTTCTTAAACCCGAAGGTTAATGGCTGCAGCAACACAGGCCTTCCATCTGTCCTTATCTTGATCAAGATCTATATACTCTTTTCCATCTCTACCAATTTCCTTTAGGTCCATCTCAACGTTGTCCCTCCATCTTCGTCTTGGCCTTCCTACAGGTCTCTTACCATCAGGTTTCCCAACAAGAATCCTGTAAACTCCTCTTTCCGCTCCCATTCGTGCCACATGGCCAGGCCACCTGAGTCTTCTTGATTTCATTATTCTAATAATATCTGGACATGAATACAAATTATGTAGTTCTAAATTATGTAACCTTCTCCACTCCCCTGTCTCCTCATCCCTTTTAGGTCCAAAGATTTTCCTAAGGATCTTATTTTCATATACTCTCAATTTATGTTCCTCTTTCAATGTAAAGGACCAAGTTTCACACCCATATAATACTACAGCAAAATTACTGTTTTGTATATTTTAACTTTTAGTTTCTTAGATATTAAACGAGTAGACAAAAGTTTATGTAGATAGAAGTAACATGCATTTCCTGAATTAAGCCTACTTTTTATTTCCTCTTTAATATAATTTTCATTTGTTAATATTACTCCTAAGTATTTGAATTTTGAAACTGGTTCAAACGAGTTGTTATCAATAATTAGATTTTGATTATTACCTAACACTTGGTTTCGGCCTGTAAGCATATATTTAGTTTTCTCTTTGTTAACTTCCAAACCTATCTCTTTAGCAGTTTTGAAAAATATTTTAGCATTATTCTTAATTGTATTCACATCATCCCCCAGTAAGTCTACATCATCTGCATATGCTAACAACTGAGTCACACCATTTAATTTTAGTCCTTCTTTAGTTTCTTTTACCTTCCTAACAGCATATTCTAAGGCAAAATTAAAGAGCAATGGAGATAATGCATCTCCTTGTTTTAACCCATCATGAATTGTAAATTTGTCAGACATATTAATACCCACACGAATTTTACTTTGTGTTTCACAGGTGCATACTTTTATCATACTAACAAGCTTCTTAGGTATTCCAAACTTGACTAATATATTATATAATTTATCTCTTTTGAACGAATCATATGCTTTTTTTAAATCAATGTTGGTACAAAATCAAAGGAAAGTTCAAATTTTGCGTTAGTTTCAGGATAATTAGACTGTGCAAAAGTAATGTGCAGCATTTTTTGCAGACCACGTAAACAATGAAAATCACCTAAATGTATTGGCCTGTATCATTAAATAAAATCCAAACGATATTTTCCGATACCGACACGTCAGCATTAGTATAAGCCGTATTTTTTAAAAAATAAAACTGACTATTATTTTTAACTGTAAAATCTGTTCTGTATTCCAGAAAGTTCTTGCACCTCTTTTAAAAACCATCAAGCAACCCCCGGACTACCTAGAGGAATATAAAGCTGAGTTTGGCTACTTGGGCCCTGGTCTCCATTCTGCGGTTATCAAGGCTCGCTCCCAACCAGCCATTACGACCACCACCACTACTAGTACTACGAGTCAAAGTAGAACTGTAACTTCTCAGCCAAGTATTATCCAAACAAGTAAGTATAAAGTCTATTACAGTAAAACCTCGTTAATCCAGACTAATGGGGGATAACTTGACTGGTTTTTCGAAAGTCCGGATTAACTGGAATAATGTAAAAGAACAGTAGAAAGTGCATTAATACTCCGTTTATAGCAACAAAACACATTTATTATGTTGTATTTAAAGGGCATAGACCTCAATAGACTATACAGTACAGTACAAAGTCTGTGAGAAATGGAATTTCATCAGTGGTTGACTGCCTTTTCTTTGAGAAGTTCCTTTGTTGACTTGTAGCCACATTTAAAACCTTGCATTCTGCTTTTTTTTTTTTTTTTTTTTTTGGCCTTTTGCCTGTCCGGCTTATCGGGGTCCGGATTAATGAGGTTTTACTGTACTTTGTAATGAATCATTGTTGTTTACCTCTTGAGGATTGCTGGGACAGTAGTAATCCAAGTGGTTGTAAACACCTTGAGGAAGGCTAGAATTACACCTGTACAAGTACCACATTGCAACAATTAACATGTCGTTCCTCCAAAACTACATATGTATTATTTTTCAGTTTTATTTTGTTTGCTTGTTTATACAATACCACTTTGAACCGATACAAATCCCGATACTCTCACCTGGGGTAGAAAATTCCAGGTTCCCAGTCACCATGGTGCCTGAATTTTCAATTCAGTTCTAACATTCTTTTTAATGTTTTGAGTTTGCTTATGGATATTTCCATTATCCCCACCCCCACACTTTTTTTTAAATAACGAGTACAGTATGTGTTTTTTAATATGTGTGCTTTCTGTGTCCCATGTATCATTAAATAAGAACAATAAACATACCACTATAAATTTTTCCACTGTTGCTAGTGGAATTTTGAAATCTGCGTCGATATGGTGGATTTGACCATATATTAGCATGTATTGCATAGTTATTCATGCTGTTACTAGTTGAGCCTTCTTAAGGAAGGCCATTCGGATGCAAGAATTATCATATTTACTCATGTATAATGCACACAATTTTTTTTCAAAAATTTTGCCCCCAAAAACTGTGGCGCATATTATGCACGGAATAATTCAGACAGCCAACATGAAACCGTGCAGGGTCATTCCATGATTTTGGCACACTTGCATTGATTTTTCCTGTTTACGGGGCCCTATCATGTTATATATCATTGTAAACTTGAATCCTGCAGTTTCTGAATATGGAAACAGTATTCCATACAAGATAACGATACTAATGTGAAATGCGGTTGAAATAAGTTCATCAAAAAATGAAGAAACGTTCTGATTTGTATGGTACTTTGGAAAGAAAACATAAGGAAAAAGAAGATAAAAATTAAAATGTATTACTGGCCAAATAATATTACATACATGGAGTTTGTAAATTCCTTAATGGAAGAAATCTTGTGCTGCTAACTGTTATTTGGAAGGTCCTGAATGTGCCTCGTATAAATGTTACATTAGTCATGGAAAGAAAAGGTATATATTTTGAAAAAGAAGGAATGAGCAGTTGAATAGGTATGACGTCATTCACTCTTGATCAGCATAGCAACAGATTTACAACCTACAACTAAGAAAGCCATTTCTTGAAACTGGATTGTACTGCGCAATATATACGAGATATCATTTTTTGTCACTTTTACCCATCCAAAACCAGAGTGCGCATTATACATGCACACACACTATACACGCATAAATACGGTAATTACTTTTATTTCATTCTAAAAATTATTAGTAAATTAAGTGTTTTTAGGGTACAATTCAAGATCTGTAGCTTCATCTTAGTAGGATTCATGGCTTTCCTAGTCCCTATTTGAAAGAAGAAGAGGGGGGGGGGGTGGAATTGCTGGCTTCAGAGAAAAGGAGGCTAGTATCTGAATTACTTTTAGTTTTGTCTACCCCTCCTGCTCTCACCGATTTTCACTAATACTGATGCTTGAAAATTGTTAAAAAATATTGATGAATATTAGTGTGTAAAATAATTCTCGAAGTTATTCTGGCGGCGAATATTGAAGAGGTTTTCTCGGGCAATCAGCCAGGTGATTTCCGGATAGGCTTCCGAGCTTTCCAGAGCTAACGTTACTCTCATCTTCAGGGATTGAAGTGCAGAGATAAGTCAGAGTGAAGTTGTATGTATTTTGTGTGGGAGGGACCCGGGATAGGTGGCGGGCCTATCAGGTGGCATTTCTCCGATGTCCACGCTTCCAGTCGACTATCGCTAACCAGGCGAACGGGACCCAGTACTTTTTACATGTAGAATGTTTCTGAATTTGAAATATTTGTTTGTTTTTTAACTTAAGGCAATCAACCTAATCACGTAACTGAGCATTGCAAGTGTTAGATAGGCCTACATTCTAACAGGCACCACGGAAAAATTTTGGAACACTAAGGGCACTGTAAACCGAAAATGTATGGGAACCCCTGGTGCAAGTAAGCTATTCTAATTACAGTTGACTTTTTTTTTTTTTAATTCAAACTCCTAGGGGATATGAAATAAGTTCAAATTATCCAAAATTTGAATTAACAATGATTAGAAGGAAAATAATATGGAGAAGGGTAATTTACTAAAGATCTCTTTAAAGTTCTGGTTTAATGGGAAGGGGACCAGATGGCCCAGATGTGGTGATTTTCTCCAAATCTCAAGCAGTTATCATCCATAGGTGCAATGTGACAACTGATTTTCAGGAACAATACCTCTCAGACAGAGACTGTTCTAAGTACCAAGTAATCTATTTTTACTATTGCCACGTTATTATGCAAGGATCAATGCTGAATCTTGGTAGATTGTAGGTACATGTTCTTACTATAAGAACCGGCTTCTTTTTTTCATGTGTATCAATTAGGGGTCTGGCAGGATAGACCTGAATACCAAAATTTCTAGACACTTATATTTTTTTTTTTTTTTTTTAAAAAATGATTTCAGGCTTTCTTAAAGATATGTAAGGTGGATCTTTCATGGTGACTCTATGGCCGGAGGTCAAAGTATGATGCCTTAGACCACATGGCCACAGTGCAGAACCCTTTTTAGTACATGCCAAAGGAAAAATAGAACGGGACATTAAGTCAGGGGTACACATGATTAAAAACTCAAATAATCTCGACGACAACTTATGTGGGAATCTTTATACATCATGGTACACTTCGGTTCACAAAAAGTGGCACACTCGTTTGAGTTGAAGTCCAGCTTCGTGGCTGGAAGTACAGCCAAAGTAAGTGTTCGGAAAGCAGCAGTGTTGCTTACTGTCAATCAATTTAACCATGTGAAGGGAATTTTGGGTCCCTCAGACTCAAAGAAAAGGGCTAACGGAAAGATTGCAGCGTAAATATTAATGAACTGGAATTTCCACGTCTACAATCAAAGTAATGTAAATGTGAAATATTCCTGAAATTTATTTTAAAAAGAAAAGCGTTTTTGACGTTCGTGACGAAGTAGGTATCACAATTCGTTAGAATGCAAGGGCCCCGGGTTCAAATTTGTCCTGAGCATGGGTTTTCTTTTTCAGTCTCTCTTCATCGTCACGAGATGCCAAAAATGGAGGAAAAGCAACACTAAATAACGAAAAGGAAAAGACGCATTAAGAATAAGCAAGACAGAAATAGTGCTGTTGCAATTCCTGAAAATGATGCAAGAAAATGAAATCTTTCGGAAATAGTGTTATCCTAGTCCAGGAGAAGGCTCGAGGAATAAATAAACTCCTTCCCCATATGTTTTTGCAAACAGAATCGCAAAGTTGGCACTGAATATGCAATGTGAAATCCTAAAGGAAGAAGAGTTTATGTCACAGCCAGGGGGGCACATGAGAGGAGTTACCCCCCCCCCCCACCACATCAGACATCCAGGCTATTAAAAATAAGTCAATGGCTGTCCTCTCATTTAACTTTAACAGTAAATGGATTTTTTGTAAAATAAAAATTGTCAGGCTTTACTTTCTTTACACGTGCACGTTGGTTTCGTAATGGAGCACAATAATAGAATTGTGACTCTTGTAAAATTCTTGTCGAATGAATGAATAGATCTGTAGATTCCAGAATAATTACTCTTCATTTTGAAATAAATAGTTTAAAATAATATAATTTATGTGCCGTTGGTTAATGAGAATCGTCGTCACATAGCAGAATCTGCTTTATTGATGGGAACTAGCGAACAGTAATCATTTAGAGATGGAAACACTAACCTTCCACCAAAGCATAACTTCGCAATGTCTACATTAATTTTCATGCACAAATTTCACTTGTATTTTGTCAGCAATGTGTACAGCATATGAACCCTATCTGATAAAACGTATTGCTTTCAAATTAATGTAATTAGCGAGAAGCGACATCAAAAGTTTCGAGCTGGATAGGAAAAGATGCAATATTATGGATAAATTACTCGAATAGCTTTGTTTCTTCACCGTGGCTTGTGGCCATGTTGGTTAAAAGCCAGCTTTGTAAGCTGAAATCCTAGGTTCGAATCCCCGTGTCTCCAAAATATTTTTTGTTACCAAATGGGTGCTACATAATGTATTTTATTCTCGTCACACCATTTGCAGCCTGAAACTTTGTCATTGTTTACGTGCCAATAAGAACATATGTATTGAAGCTATTACTCATTCAGAGAACGTGACTGTTACTCGAGACTACTTGAAATTGAGATTCTTTTAGTTGCTGCTAAGCCTCGATATTTACAAGTGCTAAAATTGAAAATTGTTGTGTGATAACACATGCCGTTAATATTCTCAAGGAGAAAACATCTGAAATTAAATGAGTAAGTTGTGAGGAACATCAGCAGATGAATTTTAAGATGTTCCGTCATTCACGTGTCACTCTCCTTGTTTTATACGTGGATAGACATTTACAAGTGACCCACTCGATGAATGCTCGCACCATCGATGAATGCTCAAATTGCACCTCAAAAGCAGAAGTATAATAAATATAATACAAGAATAATTATCCAAAATACATATTTTACAGCTCTATTATAAGTGCCATATGAGTGATGTTTAGGTAAATGATTGTAGTTACTGATTAATTCTGTATTTTTCTGACAATAACATCTACAATCTGTGTTTCTGACAATAACATTTACAATCTGCGCACATCCTGACTTTACAATTTGGACCAGGCTTTTTTCTTTCCCATCTAAAAATTACTCTTAAGGTGCAAGCATTCATCGATTGGGTCACTTGTAAATAACTATCTATGTATAAAACGAGGAGAGTGACACGTGAATGACGGAACATCTTAAAATACATCTGCTGATGTTCCTCACAACTTACTCATTTAATTTCAGATGTTTTCTTCTTGAGAATATTAACGGCATGTGTTATCACACAACAATTTTCAGTTTTAGCACTTGTTCTAAATATCGAGGCTTAGCAGCAACTAAAGAATCTCAATTTCAAGTAGTCTCGTGTAACAGTCACGTTCTCTGAACGAGTAATAGCTTCAATACATATTTTATTATTGGCACACAAACAATAACAAAGTTTCAGGCTGCAATTGGTGTGACGAGAATAATATACATTATGTAGCACCCATTTGGTAAGAAAAAATATTTTGGAGACACGGGGATTCGAACCTAGGATTTCTGCTTACAAAGCTGGCCATAACCGACATGGCCACAAGCCACGGTGAAGAAACAAAGCTATTCGAGTAATTTATCCATAACATTGCATCTTTTCCTGTCCAGCTCGAAACTTTTGATGTCGCTTCTCGCTGATTACATTAATTTGAAAGCAATACGCTTCATCAGATAGGGTTCATCATATGCTGTACACATTGCTGGCAAAATACAAGTGAAATTTGTGCCTGAAAATTAACGTAGACATTGCGAAGTTGTGCTTTTGTGGAAGGTTAGTGTTTCCATCTCTAAATGATTACTGTTCGCTAGTTCCCATCAATAAAGCAGATTCTGCTATGTGACGACGATTCTCATTAACCAACGGCACATAAATTATATTATTTTAAACTATTTATTTCAAAATGAAGAGTAATTATTCTGGAATCTACAGATCTATTCATTCATTCGACAAGAATTTTACGAGAGTCACAATTCTACGTATTATTGTGCTCCATTATGGAACCAACGTGCACGTGTAAAGAAAGTAAAGCCTGACAATTTTTATTTTACAAAAATTCAATTTACTGTTAAAGTTAAATGAGAGGACAACCATTGACTTATTTTTAATAGCCTGGATGACTGATGTGGGAAGGGAGGGGGGGTACTTCCTCTCATGTGTCCCCCTGGCTATTACATAAACTCTTCTTCCTTTAGGATTTCCCATCGCATATTCAGTGCCAACTTTGCGATTCTGTTTGCCAAAGCATATGGGGAAGGAGTTTATTTATTCCTCAAGCCTTCTCCTGGACTAGGATAACACTATTTCTGAAAGATTTTATTTTTTTGCATCATTTTCAGGAATTGCAACAGCACTATTTCTGTCTTGCTTATTCTTAATGCGTCTTTTCCTTTTCGTTATTTAGTGTTGCTTTTCCTCCATTTTTGGCATCTCGCGACGATGAAGAGAGACTGAAAAAGAACTCTCATGCTCAGGCCAAATTTGAACCCGGGGCCCTTGCATTCTAACGAATTGTGATACCTACTTCGTCACGAACGTCAAAAATGCTTTTCTTTTTAAAATAAATTTCAGGAATATTTCACATTTACATTACTTTGATTGTAGACGTGGAAATTCCAGTTCATTAATATTTACGCTGCAATCTTTCCGTTAGCCCTTTTCTTTGAGTCTGAGGGACCCAAAATTCCCTTCACATGGTTAAATTGATTGACAGTAAGCAACACTGCTGCTTTCCGAACACTTACTTCGGCTGTACTTCCAGTCATGAAGCTGGACTTCAACTCAAACGAGTGTGCCACTTTTTGTGAACAGAAGTGTACAACATAATTAAACTGAAAAACTAATCCTCTTTTGTCATCAACCAGAACAAGCTGATACTTACCAACACTGTATGACCGCAATATCTTCTGGCAGGCACAACAAGTAGCATCATCGGAACCTTGGCCACATCTTCCTTGCCGTCTCTCGGCCAGCCCCAATGATGACTCTGGAGTTGAATTTTGGACAGACTAGTAAAGTATCTTATCATGCTGTTTATTTGTTTTTTGTTGTTTTTAACAAGTATTTTCCTCTCCTGATGAGGCCGGCTTCATTTGGATAATGTATATTTTTGATTGATTGATTAATTTGCTTGATTTTACTTCGCTTTTGTGACACTTTTGACTAAGTTGCAAAGATGGGGATGAGTGATGATTGATGAAATTGATGAATGGACACTCACAAACATCCATGCCCAGGCCAGGATTCGAACCCGGGACCCCTGGCATCGTAGCATGATGTGCTAACCACTCCACCACGGAAGCCAGTAGGTGTATATTTTTTGAGTTTTGTTTCTCTGTTACATATGCTTTTGTTATTAGTAGCAATCATTTTATTATAGCCAATCAACAACAGGCAAGAACGATAGTTGTAAGCGGAACAACACCAAACAGACCAGTTGCTGTTCCGGCGCAGAATCCTCAGCAGAAGTACGTCATTGTAACTTCTAGACCTTCGACTCCTTCGCAAGTATGTGCCTTATAATATTTTGGTAAAAGCATGGTGTAGATAGAAATGATATGGTCTTTCTATTTCTTTAGATATTCTTTACTTAGCAAATTGTACAATAATATCTTTTGAAATACATGACAGTATTGGTGTATTTACTAACAACTCGGCATGGGTGAAAAGGTGTGCATTAATTTTTGTACTGAAGTAACTTAAATTGTGTACCCAGAATATTTAGAGCTCCAATTTTACTATTACTGTACTAATCATAAGATCAGCATGTTTGAGAGTTGATTCATGGGGTTTTTGTTGTAGCAATTCCTATTGTCTTTTTGTTTTATTGAATTGTCATACAATTTTGCTACCAACTTTGAAATGCATTAATTAAAGATACATTTTAAGATATATATTATTAAAAAAAATCTGCATGTGAAAAGCCAAATGTCATAGCTGGCTAATTTGATGGCACTCTTGTATGGCTAAAGTTAAAACGGTTGGGTTAAAAATTCTGGATTTGATTTTCAGTGTTGGAAATTGGAAATAATTAGATCCTGATAAACAGTGCATTTTTTGTGGTGGTACACAACGGCATGCTGTACCAGAACCTTTTAATGAATGAAACTAATAACATTTTATTTTAACGAAAGAAATATGTGTACATGGATATGACCATTTATGACCATGCAACAAAATATTTTGAGTAGTTATGATGATGAATACAATAACAGACCAACTTGAACAGTACTGGAATCTCCCCCAAAGCACTGCTGATAGTATGCATAGATCAAACTTCTATTGCTGGAAAAACTGCAGAAAGAGCAACATGTTCAATATTGCAATTAAATTCTTCTTTACAATTGTCCATGTTACTGTAATGTGAACTTTGATATCAGTGGAAAAAAGCTCTGGTATCCTTCATGGTCAACTTGCTATGGAAATGATAATAATGCTTGTTAAAAATACTGTGGTGTATATACAAATGATCATACATTTGTATATATTTTATATGAGGGTCATTTGGAAAGTAAAGAATGTTTTGCCATACAAAGATATTGATTAGTAATATTGCAGAAACAGAATATACATGTTTTGACCTACTTCTCCACATATCCGCTTTGACATTGAAGCAGTTGCTGTACCCTGACACCAGTTTAACTATCCCCTCCTCATACCATATTGCCACCTGGCGGTTCAATCAGTCCATGACAGCATCGTGTAGTTCCTCCTCACCTGCAAAGCATTTGCCTGCAAGGTGCTCTTTTGTCTTCGGAAAAAAATAAAAGTTCGAAGCTGCGTTGATTCTCTTGAATGACGTGGTCCACCTTTTGTTTCGGTTCATCCGTGATGACAGAATGTCACCCTGATCGCTCCACGTCATGAACAACTGTTCACCCATTCTTAAACATTATGCACCATTTCCACATGAACAGGTCAGTGTCACCAACTACACCTACATCACATTGAACACAGCGGACGAATTATCGGCTGCAAGGAAACAGTTGCACATGCTGCATGCACAAACGTTCTTTATTTTCTGAATGTCCTACGTAGTTCTTAGTTTTTAGTTTCGCTATGAATAAAAATATATCTGTACAACATACAAAAGCACTGTGTGGGCGAGTGTATATGAAATAATAAGGAAATAGGATACACTCACCAGACACTGGAAAAGGTTACATTTTTCCCACTGTGAGCTTCATCTTCAATCTTAGAAAAAATATGATGTAAACAGAAGAGTGTTTGACCTTCAAAGTTATCAGGTCCAGATCAAAGATAGAGTCGGTATGGAAAACATGGTTCTCTCTTTAGGCTTGTTGAAAATTGTGAGTGGTAGGATGTGGTGTGTGTTGTCAGGGGGTGAGGAGGTTGGGGGGGGCAATGTGAAGAGAAGAGGGAAGAGGTGGAGATGGGGTTGGTTGTGGAAGTTACTGAGTGGTCTTATTCAGGCCAGGGGGTGAGGTTGCACTCGGCTGATATGTAGACCCTTCTCACCTTTTTTGTATTGAGGTATTGGTGAATTGCGATAAGGTGTTGACTGAAAGCAGTCATTGCATGGGATAATGTAATTGCTGGTATGGACAGTGACAATGAAATCCAGGTTTTGGGTGGAGGAGTGGCTGTTGCTCCACACGTTATGTTACGTTATATTGGGTCATCCTATAAGCAATGTCGTTTTCTGCAAGGCCCAGGAAAGGACGCAATGCGACAACAAATTACAAACTACTCCAAGGCCATGATACCATCAATGGATTGGACAATTCATTGTGCATCCATGCACGTGAGATCAGTTTGCAGCAGGTTGTGTGGCAGTGACACGTGTTGGAACATGGCTGTGTCTGAAGAACAAATATGGCATGAGTTCCATGAGGGCTATTTAGCGACCGTAGTGGTACAAACCATCAATGTCATGTATGGTCATGGGACCCTTAATTTCAGCAAATGTCAAAGACGGTTCGCAAAATTCCAGTCTGGAAACACCAGCCTCAATGATATGCCACGATGAGGGAGACCCGTCAAGTTGGATAATGCTGTTCTGAGAGCAACTGTTGAGGAGAATCCACTTCAGATGGTTGAAGAATCGGCCCCAGTATCTACCTAAATCGCTCATCCCATAGTCATACTCACCATTCATGTGACTAATCAGAGCTATTTCTTACCGTGACCCATGATGGTACCTCAAGATGAGGCATGCTTGTTTCCTCCTCGAGGCACCATCAGAATCTTGAATTCTAGATGTGATATACTAGATCTGATATCAGTTTCGTGAAAGATTTAGGGCCAGTGCTGGTTAAAATCTCTATACATAAGTACATAGAGAATTTTTGGGCATGAGGCGTTGATAGTTCAAATTAAAATTAACATGAATAGCCTATTTGATGTCCTGTACTGTGGCCACGTGGTCTAAGCTGTCAGGCTTTGCGCTTAGGCTACAGGATGCATGCTGCTTCAAGTCACCTTAAGGGAATCGTAAGAACTTGTCTCCCGAGATTTCATCCAGTGTATGGAATCTATGACCACCCACCATCGCGAGGAAATTTGGGAGCTACGGATGAGTAGCGTAACTCGGTCATGGAAACCTACAACGATGACTGGGGGTTTGTTGTGCTTCTCGTAACTGGTTGAATAATCTCCGACCTCTGCTGAGGCATGTGGGAGTGAGGCCCTGGCCCTCAAGGGCTGTTGCACCATGGGTTCGTCATGTTATGTTAATTTAAGCATGTGTAGCAAAGAAGTTTTTAAATGAATAATCAACATATGATAAGTGTATTTCATGTGAGGACTAACATGAATGCACAGTGAATATGGAGAGAACACATGAGCATTTAATATGTAATTTGCAGTACATATGTGGATTGATTGCATGCATGTGTGGTGGTGTGTGCATTAATTTAAGGGAAAGGAAAGAAAATTGTTTTATTTTTCAGCTCTCGTAAGGAATCGTGTACTGTTGATCAGAGGTGTGCTTACAAAAAAGACATAATTTATATTTGAAATAGAAATTGTAATGGAAGTACAGTGCCAGAGATGCATTATCGAATAACGTTGTTTGTTGTCACAAAATTAATAACAGTTGTTTGACCTTCTAGTGGTGGTGATTTGACAAACAACAAAGTTGTTCTGCTTGTCCTTTCTCTAGAATTGTTTGTATTACATTTCCAATCTATTTTGTTCCCTGATTTCTTCTTATATTTGGCATCCTGTTGTTCATGTTCATATTCACTGTGTGTAGCCACTACAACATAAATCTACACCCAGGCTTAGTGTAATTGATTATTTATTTACTGGTGTTTACAATAGCGATACTTCATCTTTATTAGTCTTCTGTAATGGTGCACTTTTTAAATTCTCTGTATTTTAGTATTTTCAAGGAAGTTATTTTCATTATTTATTAGAATTATTTGCATGATATATCAATGCACCTAGTAGATACATTATTCCTTGTACAGATTTGATTGTAACTTGTAGAACTAATATATTTTGTAGAATATTTTCCATAAATTAGTAATATATATGTAGCGAGAAGAAGAGTAGAACTGGATTAATTTAGTAAATTACCTTAATATTACAAGATACCGAATAGCACCATCTTTAATGTATTTTCTGGTGCATTTTCTTGCTGTGTTTATTTTTCATTATTATTTGATCAATAATATTCTCCTTTGTAGCTAACGATAGCTAAATGTACATTTTTTCCTCTAAAAACCATAATTTGAACAGGTTTTCTTCAATTGTTATTATTTCCATAAAAATATCACTAAGAATAAATGCATCACTCTGCTTTCTGATGATTTTTTCACTAACGCAAGAGATTTTTATATCGATGTGTATTGAATAACAATTGTTTCCACTCTTCAAACTGTTGTAGTCTCTTCAGACTTCTACAACAAACAATTCGGCAACTGTTGTTAAGTTTGTGACGCAAGCACAGACTGTTTCTACGCAGAACGTGGTCATGGGGACCCCTCAGACGGCCAAAGTAGTAGTTGTGTGTATGGCAAACACCAGTGTCACAAACAGTACATCTTTACTTGCTCAGGTAAGCTTTACAATGCAGGTTTGTCTATTGTCCAGTGAATGTTGTTATTTTTTTTAGACATGCTAGAACTGGTATGTGAAAATATTGAAACAAATGTGAAGTTTTTAATTCTATGCATTAAGGAATCAGTACAAGTGGATTTGCATAAGTGGTTACAAAAATATGTAGAAATTAAATATAAAAAAAATAGGTTTTGGCATGATTTCTGGAGTTCTATCATCGTACATGTATGTACCATGCTTTGTGGAGTCCAAATATATCGGAAATAATGCAAAAATGAGCAAAATTTTGTTACAAATCACTAGAGCCACATATTTGTGGTGAATGAAGCATCAAGGTTTCGGTACAAATGCTGGACACATTTAGGGATCAAAAGACATTAGAAAAAAATGGCATTTCAGTGTAAAAATGGTGAATGAAACCTTATATTTGATTTAGAAATTACACTTATTACACAAGATAAACATTTTCCTTCCAATAGTACATTTATGCAATTAAGTTTGTACGTGTTTCAACGAGTCCATTTTTGTTTCTCAAATATTTATAGCAGAATTGATCAATTTTCCGTGATTTGCATAACTCACATGATAATTCAGACTTCAGAAAGTGTTGTTGTCGGTAAATAAACACTAAATTTTGTGTTTAAAAGTTGATTTTGTTGTTCATTTTGTGATAAAACGTGATAATAAAACATTATAATGCTGACCAAGGCAAAATTTTATTGCATAAAAAATATACACTAAAAACCTAACATTTCCACCCTTCTTCTTCAGACAAAGATTCGTTCTACTTTTTTATTGTATATTTTTTATAAAATGAAATTTCACCTTGGTCAGCATTTTAATGTTAACATGGAAACAAGGCTTAACAGTGCTACCATAAAACATGATAGAAAGATGCACCTCACACCTTTCAAAAATGAAAAAACATGAACATTATAGTGTTCTTTTTTTCATTTCCAAATTTCATATTTTTATCAAAAACTAAATATGCATGCCTCTACAAATCACTTAATGAAAGTTTTGTGTGTCAAGCTATTTTAGGCCTCCCCAATGGCATAGTGGTGCACATATCGTCACCTTGCAATCAAGGGGTCCGGGTTCAATGCCCAGTGGAGGCACATTGCACAGTGTTTAAACTGTAGGTCCAGTACCAATTAGCTTATCTGTGCATAAGTGGACTTAATACGATTCAAATCAAATAAGCTATTTCATGTAGCTAGCTCAGTTGAAATTGTATTAATGTTCATGCCAAATTTTTGCAACTGTGGTTAAAAGACAGTTTATTCAGGGTTTCCACTGACCAGGAAGACCAAACCCTGCCATCCCCAAAACAAAATCTGACTTTTTCAGGTTTTTGGATCTTTTTTCGAAATTCCCTTAATTTTTCCAGGATTTTTTTCACTCGTGGATTGGTTTCCTCCGCAAAATTACCACTGAGATCTTCATACCTGAAAGTGCTGCTACTTGTACCATTCACGGCAGAGGCATATTGCACAGTCCTGCTTAGCCTACCCAAGTTTTAAGTGGACTTAAAACACAAATTCAAACTTGTACCGTCACATTGTCGTTGTTAGCAATTTCAACATATGAGTAACATTTTTTATTCCTCACACCAGGTTGTTCCCGTTTTTCCTGCCTTTCCTATTCCTTGTTCCTCAACATGGGGTGATGATATTATATATTTAAGAAAACCCTGTTAATGCCTGCCTATTGTGCACTGTGTTCCTGGTACTAGGTAAGATTTTTTGTGCATCTTTTGTAAGAAATTAGTAAATTTGCATCTTGTTTTTATGTTTACAGGATGATTGTAGTAGGGATGGGACCGATTAATCGGTACTCTATCAGTATTGGCCGATATAGGCATATCGGTTTATCGGTAAAATTACAGATTATTTTACCGATCCAATATATCGATAAATATCTTATAATTTAGTGCAAAATTCTACCATTTTCTTGTAATTTTTATGGATAATCTCGATGCCCTACTTTTTAAAAAAGTCATTTTCTAAATATTCAACTTCTTTTGCACTGCAATCACCTCGAAACACATATTTATTAAGGAGATCAATGAACATTTCAGGTTCTTCATGGACCATTTCTAATTTTATATCGGTTATCGGTATCGGTAAATTTTCTATCGGTAGTTTATCGGTAGTGGCCCATCCCTAGATTGTAGTATGTGCTATTGTTTTTCATGATATTTTGTTTGTTAAAAGTAGGGCTACATATATATTTTGAATAAAAGTGTTCGAGCCTCCCACGCGTGAGCGTGCACAGAACCCTGTCTGTTTGGAGGTGTAAGAGAATGAAAGATATTGTGGCTTTTTCAATCCATGTGACACAAACTGACAGTATTTGCTCGGAAGGTCAGGGATGACACAAAAGTGGCCCGGAGAGAGGTCGGTCTGACGCTCGAACCAGGCAACGCAGACCGGTTGACGTTGCCACACAGTGCGCGGGAACTAGCGACATATGTTCTGCTCTCCCTTTGCTTTTCCCATATGTGGCATCAGCGCAATTCTGCCCAGCTGGCTATTTTCATGCCCGTGTGTTTAAACTAGATTTGAACATGGAGATGATTACTATTTTCACTCATGGTGGCTACTTACCGGGAATTCCTTGAATTCCAGGAATTATGTGTGAATTATTATCTCCGGAAATTATGTGTGAATTCTACATGAATTTTTCTCCATAGACGTGAAAAATTGCAACTTTTACTAATCCAAATCACATTGAGTTTATTCACATTTATAAATGCCCTAAGACAATGTTTTTCAAATTTAGCTTTTATTTTTATCGAGAAAGGAAAAGAAAAGAAAGCTGCGTGGAAAATAAATCAAAATTATCTCAAACGGTTTGCTTCATTTAGTGTCCTTTGCAGAACAATAAACTATCTGACAGACGGAAGATTATTGCAAGATAATATAATATCTTGAATTTGATTAGGTAAATTTGATTTTGAAATTCTTATACAATGAACATTTTCGTAGATTAGTATATCCTGTAACATTTGTGATTTGTGACTCGTGTTTGAAGATGTATTTCGATTGATTGATTGATTTTATGTTTTAAGTCCACTTTATGCACAGTAAGGCTAATCGGGACTGGACCTACACTTCAAAGTGGAATCCGAACCACTATGTGCCTCCACCAGATATCGAACCCGGGACCCCTAAGATGTATTTCGAGTCTGAGGATGAGAAATAGCATATGTAAACTCCACACCTTAAATTAAATATTTTATTATATACCGTTTATTTTAATTGAATCAGAATTTTTGGATACATTGGAATCACAAAGACACTTTATACTGTGTGTGGGAAAAGGGGGGGGGGGTGAGAAGTGAAATAGAGAAAACATTTTGTAGCCTTGAATTTTTGGAAAGTTCTCCTTGAACACCGGGAATTATACTTGAATTTTTTCATAGTCTTAGAGTGGTCACCCTGTCACTTATGTTCCAACTTAATTGCATCTTTCACCTCATGATCCATATTTGAGGGTCGGTCCGCTACCACAGACAAATTACGGTTATACATGTAGTACTGGGCTTCAAGCGCATACCACTCTTTTTACCTGTTTGAGCGTTGTTCTCTCGAGTGAAGAAGCTCACAATTCTGTACGCTATCTACCGTGGGAACTATTTGTCACTCTGGCACAATCCTCTTACTGCAGCACTCTACTGGTCACATTTGAAGATTAAATGGCATTCTGATGTTATCATGGTGAATATCGTAGATTTGATTTAAAAAACTATACTTATTACACAGAGTAAACATTTCCTTTCTAGGAGCACCTTCATGTAGTTGTCAGAGTATTAAGTTTACTCCTGTGTAAAGTGGTTAATTTTTGCTATTCAAATTTTTACAGTGGTTTCGCCGATGGCGCAGTGGTAGTGTCGTCGCCTTGTAAACAAGGGGTCCCAGGTTCGATACCCGGTGGAGGCACATAGTGGTTCGGATCCCACTTTAAACTGTAGGTCCAGTCCTGATTAACCTTTCTGTGCATAAAGTGGACTTAAAACAACAATTCAATCAAATTTTTACAGTAAACACCCAAATGTGAACCTCACTTCCATGTAGTTCACCCTGGACTGCATTTTGCGGACTAGTGAAGCTCTGGCATCTGTACCAGTATAATGCTCTATGGAACTTTTGTGGTGTCCTGTCCACATGTGTTTGTGATTGTGCGTTTATCTATATTATCTTATCATCATTCATCCTCATCTTTGCAATTAGCCAAATTCAATTCATATGTTTCAAATTTTTACAGCAGGTTTAATCAACTTTCTGTGATTGTGCTTAACTCACAGGATAATTCATACTTCAGAAAGTGTTGATTCCCTAAATAGTATGTTGCATTTTATTTTGCACCATTTCATGACAAAACATGGCAGAGAAAAGCACCCCACACCTTTCAGAAGCCTGAGAAATGTGTGTCGTTTCACATTTCATGTTTCTGTCAAAAATGAAATTTGCATATATCTAAAGTGTAAATGACCAACCGTGAGACCTTCTGGAAACAAATGGTCTCACCAATTCGATGTATCACTCCGCGTCAGCTGATCCATGACCGCAATCATCTGCTGTTACACTCATAGTTCGCTGCACCTATTCATTTTATATAAGAACCTCTGAATGTGAGAACCCGCTCTCAAAACATCAGACGAATATGCAGCCGCATACATTGTTACTTTCCCGGTCATTCTCTCTTTCATAACCCTTAAAACTGCAGACACTGAAATACCACTGCACTGGGATACCAACTTAACCACTTCTTTTACTGGTTTCTGAGGATACCACTGACAGAACGTTACATAAATATTGAGTAGAATCTGTTTCTCGCCCCTTTGGTGCTTTGAAATCAAGCTCGGAGAACACAGACCTTCCCACACGCATAGAACTCGCCATGTTATTTTTCTGAGGACAAGTCAGGCAATATTACTAAGTGGCACTACTTCCTTGCTGTTCACATGATTATTTTTAGAAAATAACCAATGTTATAAAATATCATTATGTACACAAATCTCTAAGCTCATTGAAAGTTACAATGCATATTCGTACAAAATGTTCACACTTATCTTACCTTGCCATGTCACCAAGTTATTTTACGAAGTGCACTTTATTTGGCGGAACAAAAATCGTTATTAGGATGCTTGTCAAAGTTTCCAACCGCAATAAATTTACGAACTTTTTTTGTCTTGTTTTGATCATCATCATCAATATATTTATTGGACTTACAGCATTGCATATGGCTGTTTATGCCCATTATATATTTTATTTACATAAGATACAATTTACATAAAATCTACAAACAAATTTCAAATACACTCCTATCTATATCAAACCATAGAAATATACAATACCATGTTATATCATTTTGTCTAAAAAATGCAAGTAAAATATATTCAATTCACATGCAAGAACGAAGCCAAATTTATGGGAAATGATCAATGGTGCAAAGAGTTAACCATAAAGGTGAAGCAATAAGTACAAAAGAAAGAGCATTGGGTTTAAAGTGAGACGTCATTTGTGGCAGCGTATCCCATACTACAAATTGGCCGTTGTTTTACCTTACATAATGAATCCTGTAACAACGCTGGATTTTCGTGTGGATTATTTTACTTCTATGAGTTTGCAATGCTTTCTGCATGCACGTGGTTTTGTTTACAGAAGGTCTCAGGGTTGATGATTTACACTTTAGGTATTTGAATAGTTTACTCATATATTTAAGAAATGAAATTAGGGGTGGATCCAGAGATTGGCATGGTACCTCAGTGGTAGAGCATTGGCACAGAATGCCATAGACCCGGGTTGAGCCTCAAATTTTCCTTCACTTTTCAGTAATTGCTGTTGAAATGGTCTCATCATCTTCGGGTGTGTTACTTAACTGAAGTTGTGAAACTTTAGTTATTTTACAGACTTAAAGAATGCTCTAGGTGAAAGCATCAGTCACAATGTTTTGTTTATAGAAAGTGTTCACATGGCATCCAGCGGAAGGCATGTCCTTCTGGCAGAAATGAACTCTTCTGCAAGCATGTTCATTCATATTTCTCTCTGTTCAAATTAGGTTGTATTTTCCAAACTATAGCTCTTTTCCAGTCTTATGGTGGGCACTCTGTATGCTGACAAGGGAAGTGGGGAGTGGGGAAGCAAGCAATCCAGCACGATAACAAACGCAGCAGCCTGTAGAATGAGGTGCATGTAGTAGTTCCTCGTAAGACTCGGAGCCGCCGTTGTTGTCTGGTTGGTCTGCTGCGTATTCCCTGCTCCCCACTTCTCTTGCCAGCATATAGAACGCCCACCGTAAGAGTAGAAAAGACTTATAGTGCAGTTTGAAGCTATCATGCACATCCATTGTCTGCAAGTGACATGATTTTAACTGAACAAACTAGCCTCCTGGTCTATGCATTTCGTGCGAGAACGAACTTCACACACTGCATGAAAATCGAGTTAAGGAATGCCATAACGAACTTCACCAAGTTCACAAAAGGACTTGTGAACGGCCAGTGGCCATAACTCTAACACGTCAAACTCTTGAACTTTCAGAACACACCCTTCATCTATGATATTACCCAAAATTTATCCTGTTAGGTAGCTCTACCTGCCGTGCCAAATTCATTGGGAATTTCTTGAATTCTGCATGAATTTTCTTCACTTACTCAGTTCAAAAGAACTGCACTTTTAGCTGTTTCCCTTAAGCTTCATTGTAGGATTATGTTATTACTCTTGAGACATTATCCAAGGGGAGTCACTTCATTTTAGACAACAAAAAGTGGGAGGCTATTTACTGTTCCCTTAATGAATGCTTTATTATTACTTGGATGTCAAGTAGATTTCAAGATGGAGGGTAATCACCTTTTTCCAACTTTAAAAAATGGTGATTGACGATATTACATTAATTGATTGTTTTCTGTTAGTTTTAGATGACTCTTGAATTTAAATGTCATGGACATAAGGAAGAGATTGTCTTTTAGACATCCAAGAGGAACAGAGTCATTGATTGCCATTTAACGTGGTAGGATGCACACTCTTCACTAGGACGTAAGGGTACATGCTGGATAAAAAATACCCCCAAGCAAAATTACTTCTTAAGTCCGAATTTTAATTATCTTAAAGCATGCAAATGATAATGCCTTCATTTATTAATCTAATTTTATTAAGCTTGAACGTTTTTGTTCCATTACGGAAAGATAGAATTGAGATAAGCTGGGGAATAAAATGATGGTAATACAAGTGCTCTCTGCCATAATGTCGGGATATGCACTGGGTAAAAAATACACAGAAGAAAAATTGCTTCTTATGGCTCGACTGGATCTTTTGCCAACTAACAGAGCAGTTTTTTTTTTGTTTTTTACATATATTCATCCCCTTTTGAAAAACCACTATGATATTCCAAAATCTAAAAACCTACATCAGTTTGGAATTCCTTTTAGAGCATTTCTTTTGCTGTTGCTCAATAGTTTAGTGATTATGTAAGTCTGTTAAACTATTGATAATAATCTAGATAACAAGGAAAGCAAATTACATGAAGATTCATGCCAATGCTCTAGAAGAAATTCTAAGCATATATATTTTTTTCAGATTTTGTAATATCATAGCAGTTTTTCAAAAGGAGAGGAAAATTTAATAAAGAAAGCTGCCCTGACATCGGGCAATGATCCAGCCGAGCCTTACACCCGAATTTTAATTGTTTTGATTTATCTAATTTTAATCATTTTGAACCTTTGCAATTGAGTCACACAATTGATAAAACATGTTTAAATACCAAACTGAAATACATGAGTGGACGTTGGGTGAAATTTACTCAGTCAGTGTTTCTAGGGCCATGAGAACAGAATAATGAACTAAGTAACAGCCAATTCAATGTCCCGCCACTCTGAAGAGTTCACTGGAAAGGTACTGAGAAGGGTGGCCTCAGACACTCATGGAAAGTGATCAAGAAATATATTTCAAATTCGGCTAGGTGATTTTACCCATACGCATGTCCTTATGGGTTAATCTTATGTTATTTGAGAGGAGGGTGAGGGTCCATAAATTACATTCATATACTTAGTGAGCTGTATAATGAACTATTTCTAAATGCTTAGTGTAAAATTAATAAGTTTTATTGTTACAGCTGCTATTATTTTTTGCTTTGAAAGCCTGAAATTGTACCTGAATTAGCTGACATGGTCATAAATTAGAGCACAACAAGCCTTGATATGGATTAAAAAAACAAAACAAGTATTAACATTACCATGAGCAGCATATTTCCAAACTAGAAATTTCTACATCTTTTCAGTTATTTCACTGGCATTTTTTGCACTGTCTTACAATGTATTGTGCTTTTGAGTTGTCCATAACTAATTGTTGTGCATTTTGTTGCAGGCCGGTCAGTCAAATTTGGGTGTGAAGTCTGTGTTTATGCCTTCCCAGGTAAAACTTGAGTCACAGGTAAAAATGGAACCATCCCATGTCAAAATAGAAGAAGAATTTCAACAGATACTGCCGTAACATTTGTACAAAATGCAGGAAGTGTTTTTTTTTTTTTTATTTGTCACATATGAACTAATGAGATTCAACATGATAATGACATAAGGACATCAGGACATTTATTAAGTATAATATTTTGCATTATATATGTGTATTTTTTTTTTATTATTCAGTGTTATACTGTCTTCTTTACCAACTTTTGTTTGACTTCAATGCCTTTTTCTAATGGCATATGAAAACATAAAACTGAATAAAAAGAAATTATTTTTCCTTACTTTTCAGTAATGATTTTCACACTTGCATTGTAATCAATTATTCCAGGTGTGGACAAATTTTAGTGCTTCTTCGAAAATTGAAATAATCACTACAAATTGTTTATTGCTGGAAATGTTCCAGTTCTTTGCAAGGTTCAAAGGAATCAAGAATGGCTAGAAAGGAAAGTGTACGGTGCATGTACAATATTGTAACTATTATTAATTCCATTTGACCTTATGAAAGAGATATCAAAAGTCTGATATGATAGCAATATATAATTTTAGCATGGGTTTTAGTCATTTCATTTATTTGAAAATCAGAAATCATTGACAGAATACAGCTTAACCCTTAAATGTCTGTGAGGTTGCTAAAGTCAAAGTCCCAAGGAGCATTTTCGACTTCTGGAACATACCACGACTCATATAATGTTCGAAGATACATATTTGAGTGCTGCATGAGCCATGAGGTGTCTCATTAGTAATTAGTAAAGTTTATTTTGATTCTGACTATATTTGGTGGAGTGGTGGGTTAAATTTCCTGCCAAAAAAGGAACAACTTGTACAGTAGAAAACATATTTTTCTCAGAAAGTATCAGCAAAAAGTCGCCTACGTGGGGCCAAGTTCCAATTCCTTTTAAAAAAAAAAAAGTTGGTTTTTTTTACTTTCTTCTTCTTGTAATTCATAAATATTTTTTTTTTAACAGAGGCTTATACCCTATTGTGTACTGAACAAAATGAGGAAATATTTGTAACTCTAGCATTTGTAGTTTCCGAGATATAACATTTTATGTTAAAACCTTGCAGAATTTTAAATTTCCTGCTGAAAACACATCCAGCTTTGGCTGTGGGGAAAATCAGCCTCAACGTTCATGGGTTAAATGCATTTGCAGCTGGCAGCTAGTGTGATAGGGAGTGGCAACATGATCAAGAAATCACAAGAAAATTCGGCCAGTACGTCATAGAAATCTAACGAAAGAGGGGTCAATCCATATGAAGTGGTACACCATGGTTGCTTGGCCATTTTTAAAAAAAGTTTTATTTTTTGTGTGGTGTGAGCCTCATATGTTGACAGTTCAGAACCACTGTTATTTTATTTTTACTATCACCGATTTGAAGATGGCGGGCATTTTTTTTATCATGGCATGCGTTATTTTCTCCATCAGTGGCAACTTTTTTATCTCAGCTCTGGTAAGTCCTACGACAATGAGACAAAATCTGTGATGTTAAGCACATTATAGGCTACAATTATATATGTGTGTAATTTTCTAAATATTATTCCTTCATAATAAATTTTAAGGTTAAAATTGTGTATTTTAATCACTCAAAATGACATTTTTGAACATTTGTTTTAGGGGAAAGGCAGTTTGTTTGACACTTGAATTTTTTTGTGGAAGTACCTGTGTACCAATAGTGTGTGTCAAAATTATTTGAAGCTTGAAACTTACCCTTTTTTTCTACAGGGTCATAAACATGTACTTTTTGTTAAAAAAAATCCAAGTTCAGGGTTAAATCTCTCTGGTGGGCAGTTGTTTAAAAATCTGAAATTTGTCCTCAATACAGTACTCCATGATAAGTAACTTCAGTAAAAATTTTGAGTTTGAGATTCAATTGGTTTAAGAGAAACCAAACTCATGAAAAATTCAATATTTTGCATTAAATATGGTATGCCTAATTTGATTTCTTATTAACATTTTGTGTTAAAATTGTGCAAACTGTAATTTGGAATGTCAGTCAACAACATTACAATCCTGAAATGGCTCTGCAATAAAGTATATACGAGGGCATGCTGAAAAGTAAAGCTTCCTATGTTTTTTTTTTGTTTTTTTTGTTATAAACACATTTTGGATTTTGAGTACCCATACATTGCACTTATAAGACTTTTCCACTTCTCCATTGAAGGTTTCAAACTTCTATCGCCAGGGGGTGCTGAACTATAGCGAGTAAAATGACAGCATGTAACCATGCAATGTTGGTGGAGCACCTGAAGTAGCGTGCCATGATTGACTTTCAACTGCAGAAAATGTGATACAAATTAACATTCATCTAAGACTGAAGGCTTTTTATGGGGATGAATGTGTAGACATCAGTACTGTGCGATCTTGGGCTTTTCATGCTCGTAAAGAAAACCCCAGCTGAACACGATTCCGATGACCTCCATCAGTTGCAGTACCTGGCCTTCCACTCCATTCTCTCACTTACGCTGGCTAGTAAGAAAACATATCCGAGGCCTCATTTCCATCCACACTGCCCACCTGCTTATTGCTTGAACACGACCTTGAACGAACCTGATAGACACAACCTACAGGAGGAAGGGGGAGGGGGTATTTAGATTTGTTGATATTTACTGAGAAGCGTGGATTTCCGTTCGACAGCCGAAGGCATCACGTGGTTGATTTTCAATCTTGCCACCGAAGTTCCCAGGTTCGATTCACGGCTTGCACATGGATGTTTTTTGTGAAGTTCCCTCGTCAATTTCATTTAATTATTATCCATCCTGATCGTCGCGTTAGCCAGAAGTGGTAGAAAAGTGACTCTATATAACCAAAAACACAAATACATTAGTGATGCGGTTGCAGATATATTCACATACATAAATATCAGTTTGCGTGTGCCCACCCGTTAATGTGTTCTGATTTTATTTGTGTCATCAAATATAACACTATTTTCTTTTTTTTTTTTGTTACCTGAAAACAACTTCATTCGATCTACTAATTGCGACTTATCTACAGTTAATTACAGGATCATTTCACTGTAATGTCACCATGCTAGGAAAATAAGTGCGGCTTTACAAATGCAACACTGGAATGAATCTACATGTATCTGTGGGAGTTAGGATTTATATATGATAGTGACAAATGTGTCTCTCTGGTGTTTTTCTGTGTGTGTGAGTTTGCTCACACACGTAATCTCTTAGATGAATTGTGTCAGTTGAAAAACAGCACTTGACATATTGATCTTGTTACAAAAAATATGTTTATTACAACTAATGTAGGGGAATTAGAGCCAAATAAAGACATCTGAAAACAAATGGACAACGTAATGCGTTGCGAAGCCAGAGGTCCCAGGTTCAAACCCTGGTCAGTCATGAATGTTTTTGTGCATCGTCATTTCATCAATTCATCTTAGTCGAGATTAACATGAGAGATAGAAAAGCGACGATAAAATAACGAAAACCTTTGCTGCCTTAGTTGTCTCTTCACGATCTTGTCGTCGAAGGTTCCGGGTTTGAGTCTTAGCTTGGACATAGGCATGTCCATTGGGAGTGTCCTTTCACAAATATCACCCAAGAATCGTTCATTTTTATTCTTGCGACTGGGCAAGAGTGGCAGAGAGAAGCAACATTAAATAAGAAAAATGCCAGTTTCTAGAGAGATACAAGGCATCTCAAAGCCTGGTCAAGGGTAAATAGTAGTAGTGTGTGTCATTGTAAATTTTAAATATATACCTAGGTAACCAATGAAACGGAAAACGTATTCAAAACAAATTGTTGGAAATTTTAACGTATTCCATGGCTCTACAGCCCTGGAAGGGCTTTGGTCTATCTTCTGACTGCCAGTCTCCGTCCCACAATCCTACCTAGAAGTGTGGAGATCTTCAACCGGTAATGGGGGTGACGTGGAGTCAGCACGTCGAACCCTCAGCCGTTAGAGGAGATTTTTATGTTACACTATTCACTTGTAGCTCCCCAATTTCTTCACGATGGTGGGTTGCCACCGGTCCTATACACCGACCAAGAACCCAGAGGCAACCTAGGCAGACTCGAACCCATGCCGTCACACAGCTCCTTAGATAGCACGGTCACGGAGGATTGTTGGAAATTTTAGGCTCTTTTTTTTTTTCCCCAGAAATATAAGAAGGCATGGACTGGTTGATCTTGATTTAGTTTATTTTACGCTAAATAACGAAATCAAATCAAAATTAGTTTTTTGTGTTGAGTTGCATTATATTCCATTATTAGCGTTACTTCGTTTATTTTCTTAATTGCAATTTTAACCACATGTTAATTTTAATAATAACAGCAGCTAAATTCGTTTCTTTGGATGTTATTTAAGTCTACTTTTTAATCTGACAGACTAATCGGGGCTGCACCTACAGGTTAAAGTGGGAACCGAATCACTATGTGCCTCCACATATCGAAACCGAACTCCTTGTTTACGAGGGACGATATTACAACTGCAACATCGGAGAGGCCTGCATGTTAGTTGCTTGATAACCTTTTTACAAGTTTTTCGTCATGAAACGAATGTAATTGGGAAATCATTAGTGCTTTTCTTCTTCTCTTTTTTTAAATTTATTAACAGCCATTAGAAGACCTGAGTTCATTTTTTGGTGCTACGTATGGAAAAATGGTCGGTGGGGATTAAGACTGATTGATTGATTGCTTTTGTTTGTTTTTGTTGCTTTACTGCCACTATTGGCTAACCACAAATATGAAGATGAGTGACAATATGGTGAAATTGATGAAGGGACACTCTTAAAGAACACCCATTCCCAGGTGGCCGGGAATCGAACCCGTGTCCTTGGCAACGTAGTGTGCTCTGCTAACCACTCCTCCACGTATGTCAGCAGTGTGGTTTAAGAGTTTGACATATGAGTCTGAAATTTCGATGAACGCGTGCATGTCTCTCTGCTCCCTACCTCACCCCCCTCACCCCTCTCGTGCACACAACACACCACGCTGACGCATTCACGCACCTGATAATTTCATAGCTATCACGGCGTGGGCATTGGTATCGCTCATGCTCTCAATTAAAACAAGTGTATTGCGTATTGACTTGCAACTTATTACAAGACGTAATCCAATGCAAGGAAAAATGAAGGAAAGCTAATTTGTTCTCGATATCCAGGAGTCTTCGCCTCAAGGATGTGCACCTTACAGTAGTTCGATAAGAACCTGTGTCTCTTGCTTCAATCAGTGTTGGCTGTCTTGAGACCTTAACCGTGGTTTTTCGTTTAGCCAAGGCTCGGTTCGGGAGGGGGAGGGTAATGTAGAACTTGATGAGGCAAGTGTACTTGCCCAAAAAAATTCAAGTGTCAAACAAACTGCCTTCCTCCTAAAACAAATGTCCAAAAATGTCATTTTGAGCGATTAAAATACACAATTTTAACGTTAAAATTTATTATGAAGGAATAATATTTAGAAAATTATACACTTATATAATTGTAGCCTATAATGTGCTTAACATCACAGATTTTGTTTCATTGTCGTAGGACTTACCAGAGCTGAGATAAAAAAGTTGCCGCTGATGCTTACGAATGGAGAAAATGACGCTTGCCATGATAAAAAAAAATGCCCACCATCTTCAAATCGGTGATAGTAAAAATAAAATAACAGTGGTTCTGAACTGTCAACATATGAGGCTCACACCACACAAAAAATAAACTCTTTTAAAAATGGTCAAGCCAACCATGTTGTACCACTTCATATGGATTGACCCAGAGGTAATTTAAATGGAATTCTGTTTAATAAAATTTACAAAGTTTCAGAGTTTCTAATATGAAATTAATCTGATTCATCTTCACTCGCTTCACACACTTATCAGACACTTTCACTTTGCTAAAACACTGAACAATTAGAAGCACCAAATCACACGTGGAATTCTCACCTTGTTTGTTACAATTCTGCAACCCCATCACGGCACATCAACAATCAGTGTCACCAACAACTAAAATATGATAAGGAGCTAGAATTCCACTAATATCTACTGAATCAAAGGTGGATGTAAAAATTGTAAAATGCAGTGCCACAAATTGAATTCTATCTCTAAGTGAAATTCACATATAATTATAGATTTTCAGTATGATTTTGTAAAAATATATATATGTCAAAAATCCCCTGGTGATGCAAGTTTGCTTTTATATTTACACAATTTTGTTTTACAAAAAATACATAGATTTTTTTTTTTTGAAGGTTGTAGTGCGTGTATCTGTGTGCATGGGGAGAGAAGTGGATGAGAAGAAGTGATATATATTTTCTAATGAAAAGCCTGAATGTCCCTTGAGATCCATCTATCCAAATGGTTACATAAATTTGGGAAGATATTATGTTCTTTCTTCCCAAAGTAGCCAGAAAAATAGATACGTTTCTCACAAATTACTTGTCCAACGGATATTCCAAATTGGTTAGAATTAGTGACTTCTCTCTGAAAACGAGAATTGATTCGGCTGGTGTTTCACCTATGGCCAGCATAGCTACTCCTACCACCTCCTTCATTGCTAGTACGTTTTCAAGCATCTGCGCATGCGTCAAGTGTCTCGAATCAAGGGTAGGAACAGCTGGGATTGCTGCATGGAGATTATGGCACCCGTACATTGGAACATTGAGAGATTAGAATCTCCTTGTCCATAAATGTATTAATTTAACTGTTGTTTTGGTGAAGTCATGGCACGGTGGCTTTCCCCTTAGAGCCTCTGCTGGTTGAATGTGAATCCTTGTGGATAACCATCTACATCATTCAAAGTCTTACTTAATTCTTGCAATGTAGAATAAGTGCACATACATTTTTCTTTAACATTTAAACCGAAAGATGAATTTTGTTACATAACGAGAAAGACCCGGTCTCTGAGACCGGTATGAACGGTTTTCATTATTTCCTGTTTAAGCTTTGATATTTTACTGGGAAATAGATAAAAAAAAATTCAGCAGAGAACACTTTATTACCAATTCAAACCAAAGTGAAAATTGTTTTTAACTTTTCCAAACAAAATATAGTCTTTACACACAGTCTGGTGCACAGGTTATACAAACCTTTCTGCTGCATTCCAAGCATATGGGCAGAGAACACTTGATACATGTGTATGCCAGCTTTCTTTCTTTGGCATAGTGACACTTGCTGCATGTTTTTCTTTTAATCAACTTATCTGAAGGAACTCCTCCTGGGTGAGCTTGTCGATTGTCTTCATTTAGAGTCTTCCTGATAACTTCTTTGACATCATGAGGTAAGTTCAGGATAGAAAGTCAGTTCCTTAGATGGGGCTCAATCAGTTCTACGGCAAGTCTCCTCAGAAATTCAAATCTTGTTATAAGTGAACCCCGTTAGCTCAGGTACAAGATAAATGCATTCATGCTGCATACATTTATCAATCTGTAGACACACTGATAACGGCCATCGCCTTGTCCTTCTACCAAGGATATGCCTTGGTAATCTAGGGGTATCTAAGTTTTCTTCAGAATGAATTGGCTCACCATCTAACAGGGAATCCTCATCTTCTGAAGACGACTGCTCACTAGCATCTTCTTCATTGCTTATAACAAAGTCTGGGTCTGCGTCTGAATCGTCAATCACATCGAAATCGCTGACACTATCACTATCACTACTATCACTGTCTTCCAGAATAACCGTTGAACACGTTTGTCTATTGAACAAACTCTGTCCCTATTACCCCTTGAAGTAGAGGGTCGATCCATTGCACCTTACAAAGACAGCAATTGCAATATAAAACAATATTTAGAGTAATATTTACTTATTTACACTAAACACAGTTATGTTTACAAAACTTGAATTTAAAAAACAGAAACTTGAATGGGAAAGACCCGGTATAAGAGACCAGCATGCACTTCACGCTAAGCGAAAGATCGGTCTGAGAGACCAGGTGACATTTAAAAATCAATATCTCAAGTCACAGCACCAAGTGTCAACTGAATGGGAACAGGTTTGTTGTGGAGGGAAAGGTACTGGGAGAGCGTGCACTGCCACCCGCTCAGTGTTGCCACTATCAAGTTACTAATTTCCCATCAGGTCTCACAGACCGGTCTTTCGGTTAAGGTGTTAACCTAATTACAGGATGTCTCATAAGTCTGGAGTCGCAATAGTTTCACAAACATTAGACTGGACACTCAGTACTAGTGGAATGACCTCCAAGGAGTCCAGATCTCACGCACTGCTCAGTTATCATTTGTGGAGCCATCTGAAAGCTGTGGTATATGAGGAGAATTTAGAGCATTGTGCTAGGGTGATCTAGTGTGATCTATGAAGTGTTGCTGGAGCGAAGATTTTCATCTTCAACTGTGTATGAACATAATGGTGGACACTTTGAACAGATTCTGTACTTGTATTTGTTTTTCTCCTTTGGCTCTAGATCAGCGGTTCTCACCATTTTTCAGTCCAGGACCAACCTTGAAGGATATTACACTTCATGGGATCCTTAAGCATAGGTGCCAGCAGAATTACTTGTAGGGGTGTACACCCAGTTTATAATCATACGTATTTTAGCTAACATCGAGTACTTTAAGAAGACCTCTTTTATGCTTGCGTAAACAAATTGCACACACTTCATTCTAGAAAAGTAAATATGTAAACTGCTGCAATTCATTTGTTCATAGGTGGTTAGCTTTGTAATCCAAGCAGTCTCAATAGCAATAACAGTTGACATCTCTCAGCAACCACATACACACACACAGGCAGTCGGAAATATCAAGCAACACCTTAAGTCGACATGCATGTGACACACAGGTAATAAAGAACTCATTGCTGCGACCGAAATGAAAACGACAGACATCTGATTACCTTGAGTTAAACAACAGAGAGATGCCGGTAAAATGAGAGTAGACTACGTACAACATGGGTTGAATTTAAATTGATAAAACAATACATCTTAGTAATTTAAATGTAGTAGGTTGAGCAGTGGCGTATGCCGAGTCCATGACCTAGAATAGCTCACTATGACACCTGGTTCTAGGCTATGGAGGAAGGGAGAAGACTAGGCTCATTCTTGAGGTCTTCCAACGTCAACTTATAAAAATTCAGGTTGCAAACTCCTAAGAATTCAGGTTGCCAACTCCTAAGAATTCAGGTTGCCAACTCCTAAGTATTCAGGTTGCCAACTCTTAAGTATTCAGGTTGCCAACTCCTAAGAATTCAGGTTGCCAACTCTTAAGTATTCAGGTTGCCAACTCTTAAGTATTCAGGTTGCCAACTCCTAAGAATTCAGGTTACCAACTCCTAAGTATTCAGGTTGCCAACTCTTAAGTATTCAGGTTGCCAACTCCTAAGAATTCAGGTTGCCAACTCTTAAGTATTCAGGTTGCCAACTCCTAAGAATTCAGGTTGCCAACTCCTAAGTATTCAGGTTGCCAACTCTTAAGTATTCAGGTTGCCAACTCCTAAGTATTCAGGTTGCCAACTCTTAAGTATTCAGGTTGCCAACTCCTAAGAATTCAGGTTGCCAACTCCTAAGTATTCAGGTTGCCAGCTCTTAAGTATTCAGGTTGCCAACTCTTAAGAATTCAGGTTGCCAACTCTTAAGTATTCAGGTTGCCAACTCTTAAGTATTCAGAATCTGACTTTTCTTCAGGATTTTACTTTCTAGACTTCAGGCTTCGCAGATAGCGTAGCTAGCCTGAGGTTCAGAAATGATGGTCTAGATCAGTGGTGCCCAAGGTGTGTGTCATGGCACACTACTGTGCAGCAAAACTTTGTAGACTTTGTGATATTGGTGGTAAAAATTATTAAAATAATTTCACTCAATAACACAATATTTATTGTTACGCAAAGAACAAGTGAATAATATTCAATATAAATTTAAGTAATATTCAAGAAATTAACTTATTTTACAGGTGATGATGTATTTGCTAACAGCTAAGCTAAAGCCTTAAAGAAAAACATTTGAATTATTAATGAGACACTTGAGCTTGTTGCTTTCTTAAACAAAAGTTCAATTCGTGGTGGAATTGAAGACGTACACACACACATTTACTGTTCAACTGAAAGAAAAGTCTCCCTCTTCTTGTTTTTGACGTTTGTTAGTGCCGAAAAGCCCAGTTCACACAAGGAGGTGGTTGAAAAATGTAACAGGGTATTAACTGCTTCCGCTGCTATTGCTGGGTGCTCATTCTTTGCCAACATCAAGTGGTAGTTCACCATATTTCAGTTGAAGTGTTCGGTCTGTCTGAAGTTCTGCGAGCTGCTGCTCTTTCTCCAGAGAAAGTTTGGTGGTTGATTCTGGGGGCATAGCATAAGAATAGCGCACCCAATCATAATTGTCACAGTGATGGAGGGGCAATATTGTGCCATGTTATTCTGAAGAACCATGAGGTGATTTAAAATTAGCTGCGATGTAATATTTCCCTAAACTCGTACGTTAGTGTGCCGCGGGATCTCACTGCATAGTATAGTGCGCCGTGACCAAAAAAGGTTGGGAACCACTGGTCTAGATGTACGAGACACCAGATATTACCATTAATGAGAATTGATTGGGTTCATTCAAAATGATAAATTACTTTAGGTTGCAAGACTAAGAATGGCATTAAGAAACTTCTTATGTCACATGCTGGCAACATTCTTGTTATAAATCACACAAAACACACATCAGCATGATAAGAAACACTTTAAAAGTTTGTCCAAGCTTTCGACTACATCTTAAAGTCATCATTGGGCCTGGTTGAGAGACTGTGAAGAAGACACGGTTGAAGTTCCAATGACAGTATTTTAGCTAAGTTTTGAAATAAGAACTGGTTCATGGATTTCAAGCTTACAACCACGAACAACAACAACAACAGTGACTGTTTTTCAAGAACTGTCAAAGAGTTTTCAGACCGAATGACAAGTAAAAGTGACACAGACAGATCCCTCCAGTCTTGAAGAAAGCATTCTTTGAACATATGTGACTACTAGAGATGGCCACAAAATCAGATTTCAAATTATCTGATATCCATTTTGGATGCAACAGATAATCTGGATAATATGAATATCCGAATAATTCAAATATCTAATTTGATGAAGGATTTGTAGAAAATCCACACACTGAAATATGAAAATGATAAATAAAAGAAAATGTGGTTAGCCAGTAAAATTGATAAACAATAAAACTGTCAAAATAATGCACACATTTGGATATCTGAACATTTCAGATAATCTGAATAATTTCGATAATATATACATCTGGATAATCCTAATATCGGATATCCATATAATCTGGGTAATTTGGATATCTGGATAGACAAATATATTATTTCCAGATAAAATTTTATCTGGGCTTCGACATCTCTAGTGACTACCAGAGTGAAGCGACATGATTCACAATATTGAGAAAAGGGCTTGGTTCATGTGTCAAGCATATAGTTTGTTGTGTCACTCATGTATGAAAGGTTGCATTTATTTCTAAAGAAACATTTCAAAGTCATTTCAGTCCAAGAGCTCTCATAAAAATACAGGCCTGAAGTAGAGCATGTAGAAGTCTAATTGTAGCAATGTGCGTGCAGTGGAAAAGAAATACAAAAATTAAGGCTCCATTGAACCTTTGGCCTGTGTCAACCAAGCCATTTTTGAAAAAAACACTATGATATTCCAAATTACATCCTTCTATGAGTATAGCATTTATGTGAATTTTTGTGTGACTTGGTTTCACTGTTGTCTAGATATCTTGGATGGATATTTGTGGCATGAAACTATTAGGAATAACTAGACAACAGTGAAAGAAGTTTCTTGTGAATGCTGTAAAAGGAATTGTAAGCAGATGTATTTTTTCAGAATTTCGAATATCATAGGGTTTGTTGAAAGGAGAGGAATTTTAAAAAAAAGTTTCACTGGCGTCAAAGTCTAGCGTAGTCTTAACAATTAGACTTAAGATACCCTTAGCCACATCTCATCACGTTAAAACTGTAACGATCTTCTTTCGGAACTACTGCTCCGCAATCCACAGAATGGCACAATCCAGCAGAGATAAGCAGCAGAAAAAGACCTGCAAGCTTCTTATATACTCAACAACAATGCAGACTACCTCTGCTCAAGAAGTCATCAACCTATGGACATAGAAGACCTCTGCAATTGAACCATGTTTGGTCCGACCCATTATCTTTCTCACACTACTGATTGCTTAATCAGAAACAAGGAAAATGCCATCTACTTGACTGAGAAGAGCCAATGGAAACCAGACAAGCAACGCTTACCCTCATGCTGTTCCCACTTCTCAGGTTAATTTTTTTCTTAATTTTTATTCATGTCGTACTAAAGAAGTTCATTTTGCTCAGTTTCTATGGAAATGTTTAGTGTGCTCTACATACATTTCTGCAATCCCATGAGCCGACCGACATGGAAGAGTGGCTAGTACAGTGTCAGGGGTCTCTGTTATTAATCCAAACTTGTGCATGAGCGTTCTTTGTGTCTCTTTGTCAATTTAATCTTATCTTTCATCCTTATCATGCCTACATCCATGCTGGAGTGGTTTTCACAGCATGCTATGATGCTAGGGGTCCAGAATTTGAATCCCAGGCTGGAAATGGTTCTTTGTGTGTCCCTTCATCATTTTCATCATATCTTATTCATCCTTATCGTCACAATTAGTCAAGAGTGGCAAAAATGTGACACTAAATAACAAATCGAATTAAATTACTATCCTGTAGCTTATCCATTTTGTGGTTTTCCAAACCTGGGATTGACAGATATCGACAATGGCTCATGATTTATTGATTGATTGATTTGGTGTTTTAAGTCCACTTTATGCACTGTAAGGCTAATCGGGACTGGACCTACAGTTTAAAGTGGGATCCGAACCACTATGTACCTCCACCGGGAATCGAAGGGCTCATGATTTATGCTAGAAAGGTTAATGTTTGGCAAATGTGGGAAGAGCAACAGCTTATGCCAAATTCAGTTTAGTAAGAAAGTAGTCGAGGAGAAGGAACGCACTGATTCATTATATTAACCATGTTTTCTGTACTAGATCACTAAATATTAATTTATATTAACTTGTGGTTACTATGTATTTTATTCATGCCCAACATTGTGGAACAACTGAAGAATGGAAACATGAAGAAATGCATGCAGTATAAATCAGCAATTATGTCGTATAAACATTATTTTATTGCACCGTCAAAATTTAATCCCAAAATGTGTGGCATCTATGACTCTGGAAATATTTCTGCAACAGGAATTTGCTGGAAAAATTTGTTGCTGTAGTCTTTTATTGCTTTAGCAAATGATGCTTCTATGGTTGGTCGAACCTCTTGAAATATTTCGTGTGCGTTTTCATTCAGGAATGCATTCATTGTTTGTTCTGAAAAGAAAAAAATGAAATGGAATACATTTAATATGTAATAGTGTGTCATTGCTGTTAAATTAACATTCTGACATTATACAGGATGAGTCACCTAAAATTACCACCGGAAATATTTCGTAAACAACAATAAATATTGAAAAACTTCTTTCGCAGATATAAAGTTGTGAGAGGGGCTCATGAAATTAGTGGACACAATACATTCAACTACATAAGATTTTTTAAATGCAAACCCCATATTATTTTTAGTGCAATTGAAAGTAGGAAAAAAATCATTAAAAATGGCATTTGTTACATTGTAATACGTCAACAGTGGCGGTGCCAGGATTAATCATCTGGGGGTGCTGAGGGGTGTGGAATAAAATTTAGGGGGGGGGTGCGATGTTGAAAATGAAGAAAATATGAATGCATGTTTTAACAGAGGTGAAACCACGAATTTTTGTCTTGGGGGGGGGGGAAGGTACCAGGATAAACGTGCCAACAATAATATTTGGTCATATTCGTGCGGTTGTTACACACACATTGAAGCTGTAGTTCAAACACAAAATACATAAATACCTTAAGAAAAATATTGTCCATCGCGAGCCACCACTTTCGCCCATCTGTCAGGCAAGTTACAGATTCCGTGGCGAAAGAAGTCCTCATCCTTTGAAGCGATCCAGTCAGAGACCCATTTTTTGATATCTTCAGAAGAAGTGAACCGCTGTCCAATCAAATCGTTATTCATGCAATCGAACAAGTAGTAGTCCGAAGGAGCAACGTCTGGTGAATACGGCGGGTGGGGTAAAACTTCCCATCCGACATTTTCTAAATAGGTTTTGATCGGTTTTGCGACATGTGGGCGAGCGTTATCATGTTGAAAAATAAGTTTATCATGTCTGTTCTCCCATTCTGGTCGATTCCTGGCCAGAGCTTGCTTCAAACACATTAATTGTCGTCGATAACGTTCTCCATTAATAGTTTCACCCGGTTGCAGCAGCTCATAGTACACCACACCTTTCATATCCCACCATATGCACAGCATAACCTTTGCACAGTGAATATCTCGTTTCGGTTGTGATGGACCTGGTTCACCTGGCTTCACCCAGGCCTTTTTTCATTTCGGGTTCTCGTAATGGATCCACGTCTCATCGCCAGTAACAATGCGATGCAAAAACCCCTTTCTTTTCTGTCTTTGAAGCAGCAATTCGCAAATGGTTTTTCGTCTTTCAACGTCTCTGTCTTTCAATTCATGTGGAACCCAATGTGACATATTTTGAATCATTCCCATGGCTTTGAGGCATTTGGAAACTGTTGTTTGATCAACGCTTAATGCTTCTGCAAGTTCTTCCTGCATTTGACACGAATCCTGATCGAGCAATGCTCTCAATTCTTCGTCTTCAAATTTTTTTGGCTGTCCAGGTCGCTCTTGGTCTTCCAAGCCGAAATCACCACTTCTAAACCGTGCAAACCACTTCTGACACGTTCGCTCAGCTAGCGCATGGTCACCATACACTTCCACCAAAATACGATGACTTTCGGTAGCACTTTTCTGCATGTTAAAGTAATGAAGCAGAACACCCTGCAAAAACACTTTATCTGGCACGAACTGCGCCATGTTCAGTTGACTACAAAATGCTGTTGTTGACACGTCAATCAACTGCCCTATACTACGAACGATGCGCACTGATAGGAGTTTTCAACGCATGTGTGGCTACACGGAACTGTGGGACGATACGCTCGTTACGCCATCTCTTGTCCAGGTGCATGAATTAATTCCTAGACCAAATAATAATAATAGTGACATTATTATTATTATTAGTAGTAGTAGTAGTAGTAGTAGTAGTAGTAGCAGCAGCAGCAGTGGTAGTAATAAAAGTAGTAGTATCAAATATGTTTTTATCCTTGTAAATAATGCAAGAAGGGGAGAAGTCGATGCTAAAGCATTTGTGTTGGACAAACGATTTGAAATATTTTTTCAACACGTTCAATTTCACATTACCTAATAATTGAAAACAAGCATACAAACTGTATTTTCGATATACAGAAAATGCATGATGAATATAATTATTTTTGTACATATGACATGTATAACTTTCATGTACGACATATGTTTTATACATATGCAACATGGAGCGACGTAAAAAATGAGAAAATATGTATGCAACATGTTAACACTAAATTGTGTACGTACTCAAAGTTTCTTTAATACATATATATAACATATTATTTAAATGCATTACATAATCAATTCATCTGCCTCATAAAAAACCAACAGCAAAAATGATATAAATCTCCTTTTCATCCAAACAATTGTCCATGCATTTATGACCAAACTGCTTATAGCCTGACAAGTTAAGTCCCGATATGCGCAGATCGCTGCGGAGCACTTCCTATTACGTCTTCCTCCCCACCACTCTTCTACTCACTGGTCTGGCGTTGAGAATACCAGTGGTGCGAACTCAGCAAAATTAAGCTAAAACAAATATGACAAACGATTTTCACTTTTTAGCGTGACGGTGCATGGAGGCTCCTATTATATCAGTGGTTCATTTTATTTAATCCGGCCTTTGAAAATGCGTGCGGTCCGCCGATCGCAAACTGTAGTATTACGCACGTGCGTTAAGGTTTATAACAAAGAGAAACTACAGGGCGAATGACTTCATTTTCTGAATGCGACATCGAGCAGTGGCCTTTTTTTTTTTTTAACCGAGTGGGGTGGTGGTTCGTTTGTTTATCGTTTATCGTACAACAATCACTACGAGAAGGCAATCTGTTAACACGCTTGCCTGTGTTATTTTCTAAAGCATTGAAACTTTGAAAGAGATGGACTTATGGACGAGCGTGTAGATGAATTGATAATTAGACTTGGTGAAGTCGATTCAGACACGGACACAGATTCATCGGTAGACACAGACTCGGATGAGTGGGAGAGTGAAACTGAAGAAGAACTGGAAAACATTTAGAAGGTGAGCTCAGTTCTATCGTTTATATATTTTTTTATTTTTCTATCGTTTTATTTCATACATTTCTTATTCTGGTAAGAAATATCCCTAATATAACTTAATTCATTTAAGGTTTAAAGGGATAATATCAAAATGTATTTAGAATTTAGCGTAATCAATAGGTAGCGTAGGTGAGGGGATACTAATTCATGCATTTCACATTCAAATTTCGTTGAAAATTCTCAGACAATTCCGCTGCCTTCGGGTTGCAACACTGCGAACGAACGTCGCCGCAGACAATGGAGAGGGGAAATGTGATGTGAGGTGCGCAAACAATGGATTGCAGCGTCTTGTTTTTAAACTTGTCAAGTTATAGCAGTAACCATCTGAAGTACATAGTTGGTCTTACTTCTCTCTCTGGTAATTTACAATGCATTACAGGAAAGAATGATATTGCTCGCTTCGCTCGCAAGAAAATTTTTAGTTCCAAATTATTGCAAACTGAAAACAATATTAATTTAATAGGGTGCCGCATTCTGTCTTCTATAACGTTAGCTACGGCTCTGAACTTTTACGAATTTATGAAAACAAATTTAAGAACTAATTTATGAAAACAAATTTAAGAACTAATTTATGAAAACAAATTTAAGAAATATATTTTTATTTGCATAAAATTTGAAATTGAGGATGGTAATCGCCTCTCTGTTACCCCCTTGCAGGTGCCCCTGGCCATCTGGAAGAAAAAAGATATACATGAAAACTAATTCCACCTTGAGTATCCTTTTTGTCCTGCTACTCTTAGATTCTGCTAGCCTTGCTTTTTTTTTACTTCAATGTTTCCGCCCTCGCCCCCATAGAATTGATGTCCGACCAAGGTTGGGGGAGGGGGGAGGTAATGCCCCCTGTGATTGTGCCACTGGCTACCTTCAATCTGCCCCAGATGCTGCGGTGTCAGGGCAAAACTCTAAGTGCATGGCAACTTCATATTTGTTAAAATCCTCTTCTGCCGCACTATCCCCATCAACAATCTGTAACATTTCTTCGCGAACTTTGGTCTCCTGGACAAAGTCTGAAATGGTACTTTACTAAACATATTACGTGGAACACACTAACAGAAACATCCCGTCATGATACAACTCGCACTAAATAATTTCCCAAGCACGACTTGATATCTTGAAGGCAAAAATAGGAACAACAAGTAGGTGGACAATAAAACTGTTTAACAAGAATACCAAAAAAAAAAAGAACTTGCTGAGATGTAGGCAAATATCGAGAAACACAAACAGACCGCTTAAAACAAAAGAAGCAACAATTCTTAACAACAATACTGACAAAAGAAAATACAACAGCCTCTGATCTTTATAGAGACTGCCGACAGTAGAGGAAAATATACGCGGCTTCTCTTTCAATGCTTGGCTGTTGTACAATACCTAACATTCGGGTGCTCAATGTGACTACAACATATAGATGGCACTGTAAGAGTTAATGTTTTCAACATAGTTTTTGAATAGGGGGTGCGGAAGAAAATTAAGGGGTATGTGAGCACCCCCTTTGTGCCCCCCTGGCACTGCCCCTGTACGTCAAGTAGTTCCCAAGTAATTGTAACGTGAAGTTGACGCTTGAAACAAATATCTCAGAAGTTGATACGTGTATTATAACAAACATTCCCCCTATGTGTCAGAGCACATGTTTTACGACACATGAATGACATCATTCGTGTGTTGTATCAAACATGTTTCCCGTTGTAACTGTACCAATTTACAAATAAGAGGGGAATCATATTTGCTACGACACATGAATGACTTCAAAAGAGGGAAATATTTGTTACGACACACATATCAACTTCTGAGATGATTGTTTCAAGCATCAATTTCATGTTTCAATTACTTGGGAACTACTTGACGTATTACAATGTAACAAACGCAATTTTTAATATTTTTTTTCCTGCTTTCAATTGCAAGGAGTTTCCATTTTAAAATAACGTAAGTTTGTGTTGAAAATCCTACTTCCTTACGTAGTTCAATGTTTTGTGTCCACTAATTTCATGAGCCCCTCTCATAACTTTACATCTGTGAAGGTAGTTTTGAAATATTTCTGGTGGTAATTTTAGGTCTCACCCTGCATATGATTACATAATTCAAGAGATATTGAAACTGTTATCAAAGATTGGCATGCAAAAGAAAAGGTTTAAAAGACTCAATTCACTCTTTTAGACGTCTCTTTCTTTCGCTCTCTCAATCTCTCTCTTTTGTCTTCCTCTCCTCCTCTTTTTCTTTTCCTTCTTTCTAGAGAGAGAAATGAGTCATAAGCAGTATTTCTTCACTAATATTTCAATCATGAACTTACCTAAAATCACGTTTCCATTGAAGAGGTTAGACATGTGAACATAATATTTTTCACCTTGTGTTTTCACTGTAATTTTGTCAACTTTCCAATATGTAACTCCATCCCGTACAGTTGGCTTAAATGTCATGTCAAGTGTTGAATGACTTTGATCTGTAACAATTAAATAAAAAATGAATTAGTAAAGAAACATGCATTACATATAGTTCCTACAATGAAAATGAGATACCTAGGTCCTGAAATACTCCTTTCCCTGTGTTATATGTGTTGCCTAACTTTAATAGCAAGTCTACACTAGAAAGTATACACTTCACTGTACAATTAGGCAACATATAACAGGAAGCAGGGAATGAGGATCTAGGTGTAACATTTTATTGCAGGTGATTGTACATATAAAAAAAAGTACCGTATTGGCACGAATATAAGCCGCACCCTAAAATTTGAAGGAGCGAAAAGAAAAAAAAAAGATGAAACCCGAATATAAGCTGAGAGAAGAAAAGAAAATACCGGTAACCATTTACCGACAGATTCGGGGAAATGTAGTAGAAATGAATACCTGTATAAGCTTAGAGAAGAACAAACACAATTTTAATAAAATCAAAGTGTACGTTATCAAGAATGCCGACAGTTTTTACAATGCCCAGTTAGAAACAACAATGCTATTGTTGGATAACATTATGGTATCTACAATGCCATTGTTGCATTATTGTTATTTCAAATGAGAAATCGGCACATTTTTAACAGCATACGATTTGACGAAATGTCATATTTTTTAAGGTCGCGAATATAAGATGCATCCTAATTTTTCACAATTGAAATTTGGATAAGACGTGCGGCTTATATTCGGGCAAAAAAGGTACGTATGTATGTATACAGAGTGGACTTTTTTAAAATTCAAACTCCCAAGGGGCACAAAAAATTTGATTTTACCAAAATTCGAATTAACAAAAATATCACATCATTAAAGATTTCAAGGGGAATAAACTTCTGTTCGAATTATCCAAGCACAAATTAAAAGGAGTCACACACAGTACTTTTTTTCTGGGAGGAAAGGTTCCCGTATTCTTCATGTTAGGGAGCTAAGGGAGATTTCCAACCGAAGCAGCACGCAACAAGAGACATTGTCATACAGACTCTGCACATGTGCTACCAACAGACCGTGGCGACACGGTGCACATTATTGAGAAAACAGCCCAGTACGAGCATATTGTTGTTATATCTGTGTGAAGAATTGCATTTATTTCTGAGGGTTCGTTTCCAAGTGACATGTGTTGCTTGTAGCCTGTCGTGTGTTGCTTTGGTCCGAAACATTCCTTATTGTGTTCAGCACAAGAACTACTAAAAATATTGTGGTATGCTTACAAATGATCGGGCATTCATATAATTACAAACACATTTCTTTTGTCATAATAAAATGTTATTAGTTTCATGCTCACCTGTAAAAAGGTGCTGTTACAGCATATCATTGTGTACCACCAGAAAAATGTTACCAATATCAATATAATACGCATGAAAAAATAGTATTCATAGGAACATTCGATGGGAGTACGTAAAGTTCATACCTTTGGTAGACAGATGAGAGACAAGTAATGGTTATCTTATTTCTTTCTCGACCTTGACACTTTTCAAAGCCGAAATGTGATATCAGCTCTGCTAAACTGTACTTGCTTCTGGTGGAAGTCTGGTGTCATGTTTGATGTTTTTAATATATTTTAATCATAAAGTTTCAATACTTGCTCACAAATTCAAAGTATCCAATTCCTAGGATATACTAAGTGACAAAACAACAAACAAACAAAAAAAAATCAGGGCTGCAACCCCCCATGACATCCCTGTCAATTGATTATTGCTATAATTAATTTTATTATCAGCATCAGACTACAGTGCTATTCACTGAGTCCTAGGAAACACCACATTACACCACAACCTCTCACAGATGGTTGCAATTAGGCGTGCAAAGATCCTCTGATGAAAGTTCAATTGGAGAAGGAACACCCTCATTTCATCTCCCTGTTTTATTCTATTGATTATAGAACAGGGGCGTGTATGGAGTGTGTTTGGACCCAAGGGATATCACTGTATTAGAAGAATTCAAACTTACGTGGCACAAAAGTTCTCTCTTCCCCTCCCCCTTTATGTTCCTTCTCTGTTGTTTAGACTAATTTACATATAAACATGATTTCGTACAGCAGATTCAAAACAACTACACATAATTTATTAATTTCCAAAAGTGACTGTAATTAGGGGTGCTGTTGCCCCCATACTTTATGCCACTTTTGTCCTGCACTATGGCCTCTTAACACTAAGCCTTGTCTGCAAAGCAAAAGTAAACTGTCTCTGTAAAAACCCACTCCACACTTTTGTCATCCAATCACTGCTATTGAGTTCCAATATATGGGCAATTTATTTTGTAAGTAAATAGAGGTAACAGAACTAAGGAATAAAGTGTGGGGGAGTGTTAATAACAAGAAATTTGCTAGAGAACGAAGTTGTATAGTTCAGTTTCATAGAAAATAATGCACCTTTCTCCCTTTCCGTAGTTGCTTGGAATTTTAACCGCCTTGAAAATACTTAATTTAAAAGAAAAACATAATATTGTTTAATAATGGTGATAAAATTCCTCTATACTAAATTTCTAAGTAAGGGTATTATAGGGGGACTGCCCCCTCTTGGCCTCCCGTGTGCATGCCTATGGGTGCAAAACTTTACTTACATGTGCTAATATTAAATCTCCCATTCCCACTAAGCGGCACCACAAGAATCCTTCCCTTAGACTTGTAATGGGCAATGGTAGAGGTGAGCCCAGGAACAGACATGTCTATTCGGAGCCTTCGTTCTTCAGAAGAAAAGCTAGTTGAAACAAAAGAGAAAATGCATTAGTAGACTCACTCATTGTAAGCTAAGATGTAACATTTTTCAACAAATTGCGCACATTGATTAAAACTGAACTCTTTATTTCTTTAGCTTGCATTCGAAAATACATGACCTTTTATGTAGTGAGCAGGTCATAGTGGTCTCATGATTTTTTGCACAAATTAGAAATTAGGTTGAACTCATACCAATACTGGAAACCGTTTTTTTTTTTCATTTTTGTGACCACATTCCAAAAGTCATAAGAGTTTAACATGATAAATAAGTAATATCTGGCCATTCTTAAGTGTTAAGTGTGATATTTGTTATGGTGTTCCAAAAAGTTATTCTTCATAATGTGTTAAGTTCGTTTTCACATGAAACACACAGACTAGAAGATGGGTTTGTTCTGTGAAAATCTTGGCTGCTCAAACTGCAGATCTTAATAAAAAAAATGAACAGAAAGCAAAATGAAGCCACATGGACAGTTTCGTATTTGAGGAGAAGGGGTTACAGGAATTTTCCCCACTGAACATTTTTTAAATAACACACTGCACATGCACCAGATCATTGTGACTGTAACTGATCTCAAAATGTGATTCAAATGAATAATAATGTGTGCAGTAGAGTTTTACTCTACAAAGAAGCACAGTCTACCATTAGACACCATGTGGAAACTTTCCATTTACAAAACACTGTAACTAACACTTTCACCTAGTGAGTTCCTAAAACGGGTAAAATTATTGGTTTCATCAACTTCACAAGCTGTTATTTTCATTCGTTTCATTATGAAGATTTGGGTGTAAATGTGGGTGTGGAGCTTATAACGGCACTGCTTATGCCTGTAAAATACACAGACTGGAAAAGTACTGTAAAACCAATATTTTCCAATACCATGGGAAGTATTTGAAAGGAGACAGTTATTGGTACAAACTCACTGTGAGCTGATTATAGGTATATCAGTAAAATAGCCACTTATTTTATCGATGTGATATTTCTATAGTCTGTAAATTATGCCATTGTGTTACTATTTTTATGAATATAATTCCTGCACTCACACTACAATGCCAGGAACCCAGGTTCGAATCCCAGCCTGGGTATGCATGTCAGTGTTCCTTCATCAGTTTCAACATATGGTCACTATCCTCATGGTCACGATTAGCTAAAAGTTTCAGAAAAGTGACGCTAAGGAACAAGAAAACAAATCAAATCAAAATTGTTATACATGTATTTTGTAATGTAAATGCCAAAATATATAATTTCTTTTCTAAGGCAGACGTTATTGCAGTTACTTATTTAGGAGGTCAATGTAACATTCGTAATTTTGTATCAGATTGATAGAATATTGTTTGTCAGTATTGGTAAATTTTATATTGCTACTTCATTGGTGTAAGCAAAAAATGTCATGTCTGTGCATTCCTACATATATATCTAGGCTCCTATATATTAACTTGACCACATAAAATAGATCAAACAGTTAGCAAAAGAAGAGAAATATCACAAATATGCAGATTCCCTGCTGGAAATTTCTCTTTACAGTAGAAAAAGTTTACTATTATCAATTGTTCCCTATTGTGTCCTCGAAACTCTACTGAAACCCAATGGTTTTCTACTGAACACGTTTAGTATGTCCACGTTACATGTGTAGTAAAGAGACTACAAGTGCAAATATTTTCTTCAATATTATATTTAATATGCCATGTAATGTACTTGCCTAACATGGTGGCTGTAAACATACTTCTCCATTCCTCTTGATTAACAATTTTTATTTATATCTATTTGAAAATATGAATACAGTAGAAGTTTCAAAACATCTATTGATCTACTGAAAATAATACAGTAGAGGAACTACAAGTGAAAATATCCCCTCAGTATTATATTTAATATCTTCCCATTCCTCCCGAACAACAACAATTTATAGCTATTTGAAAATCTGAACACAGTAGATTTCTCAAACCACCTATTGATCTACTGACAACAGTAGACAGAATTTTCATCAAGGATATGTTCTCTACAGTAACAGAAAAGTAGGTTATTGATTTTTAAGATGCACAGAAATGCTTTACCTCACGTCGTTGATGTGTATCCGTGAAGCACCAATGGATGATCCATTATAAATGAAAAGATCAAAGAATATAGCATTCCCACCATGTTTCATGTGGATATTTTCAATATGGAATGGATCGCCAGTTGGCATATCAAGTTCTGGTATACCTGAAAGATGAAATGATATACTTGTGAAATGCTGGTTTCAGGCAATATTTTTTTATACACAGAAGTAATATATATCTAAATAAGATGTAAAGGCCATCACTAACCCTTCATTGGTATATGTGTGAGCGTGGATCTCACCCTAGGATATAATTGTAAGTTTTTCAGGCCCAGATAATAATATCACTTTCTGGTCTTGTGTAGCTGTCATTTGTAATGTCTATGGCTAGATGATATCTATTATAGGTTGTGTGCATTGTTCTCAGTCCACACAGACACGTCATTTTTATGACGGTCAGTCCCGTGTTTTGTGAGCACCACACTCACACATATACCAACTGCATAACCATTTTCTGCACAGATATTTTATTGCTGTGCTCACTGAATTGAGGACTAAAAGTGGTAAACGTTGTAAGTGCCAAAAGTGAAAGTGTTTGGAAATCACATCGTTCCGCACATCAGCCCGTAAGAACGTGCACACTAGTGACCTCTTTACACGCCCTTTGAACTACTTATAGGGCTACCAGCCACATTTCACGTTTACCACATTATAAACCATGGCACATTTCACAGTTTAACGTGGAAAACGGTGTTTGAATTATTGTGGCACTTACAGCATTTACCAATTTTAGTCTTCAATTCGTGTTTTCTCGCTATTTCTAGCTAGAAGGAACTTTGAAACCTAATATTTGTTATGATGAAGTACAGCAGTTCTGAGCATGGCTTGCTAAACTGAGTGATGAGAAAAGAGAAGACCTGGCAGAAATTTTGATTGTCAGGGCCCAGAAGATAAGGTTGCTGAGGGGTCATTGAAAAGTAATAATGGTAGCAACACTGAACAATCTCCTTATGCAGATGAGCCTATTTTTATTTGTTCTTTTTCATCAATATATTGAGTGGGATGAAACTAGGAAGTAGAATGAATGTATATCTCTTTTGTCAACACGTGATACATTATTGAATTTATTAGTAATGTTATGCAAATTAGTTAACATCTAAAGTAAATTCCAAATTAAATTACAAAAATTATTGTTTTTCTTGATACTTTGTATCTCATAATAGGTAATCATTACCTATATCATTGCAATACTAGAATATAATTTTGTTATTATATAATAAATAAGATAAATTCTAACTTATAAAGTGTTATATATTGGGCAATAAGTATTTATAAACTATTTTTAATATGATGAATGTCAAAAGATATTCAAAAAATGACAAAAAACAATGTAATTCATATGTGAACACCACACTCACATGACACATGTATACCAACCACATTACTCTGGAACACGAATACCAATGAAGGATTAGAGGGTACTGGATTAGTGTTGCTTGTATGCATTAATGCTATTGTGAACGTTACTTTTTAAAAGTTACTGAATTACTTTTAAGCTTTTGGGTAACAGAAAAGAACAAAATCTGACTTCCATAGGGAATGACTACATAGTCCCTAAATAAAAGTAGATCTGAAATGCAGAAAGTTAAAAAAAGTAATCAAATGAGGTAAAATATCCAAGTCATAAACAATGAATTATGATCCTCTTAATAATCGAAGTAAGTGGTATTTTCTAATTTTTCACTACAAACTTACCTTTTGAAAAATATGGTATTGCATCTTGAATTGCTTTCTTCAGGCAGGAGTTGATATTTGGATCATTCAGCTTGCACACCTCGATGAAATCAGCTGGAAAGAAAATGATAACTTTTTTTTACTTGTTCCTTAATAGATAGGATCATGTGTTGCAGCCACTCCCAGACTGTTTTATGTGTATTACTCAAGTGTTAATAGCAGTTTTCGGATAGTTATTTTTGAACTTACTTGGTTCAAAAAAATAACAGTTATATACAGTTATGCATTTTAAAAAGTAACTCAGTTATAGTTATTGGCACCTGTCAAGTAACTGCAAGTAGTGATGAATTCAGGGGGTGGCCAGGAGAGGAAAATCCCCCCACAAATTAAGAAGTCCCCTCCCCGAAAATGTCAGTAACTGGGCAGAACAGAAATGCGACACTTCAAATTTTCCGGTAAGTTCTGTATGTCATAAAATCTCCCTTTTTACCTATTTGGACCTAGATTTCTCTGCACTAAGGGAAATTCCCTTTCATGTAGCAACACTGCCTCTGCCAAGCGACACAGAAAGCAGGAAGGACCAGCGGCGTATACTCTGGGTCATCTAGGTAATCGCAGATGACCCGGCTGTATTTCTTTTTTTTTTTTTAAATATATATATATACACACACACACACACATTTCTTCGCAATATTCTTCCAAACCAATTTCGATGCATACATTTCCTTGCTTTAAGCGCGCAAATACTTCCAATCGTTTGCCGCCGAATGTCCGGGAACCTTTCTCCAGCCGGTGGAATGACTTCAGGGAATCTCACCCTGACGTCATTCCTCCCGCTTCCCTTACAACCCTTGGCGAGGAGGGAGGAGAGAGGAAAGAGGGGGAGGAAACACTGCTTCTCAGGCGCGGTGATTCCGTGCCCAGGGTAAGCTCCTTCTTGTGAGAGTCCACCGGTCGCACTCTCAACCTTCAGAGCCTTTTCCATTCCCTCCGCTGAACTAGGGAAAACATACCCGGTAGAGTGCGAAGAACAGGAAAACTGAATAACATGGGCAAACCAATTCTACGCTAATTTTCACTTTACATTTGCTTCTGTCTTGCTGATTTCTGTTACTTGAACATAAATTTATCAAAAGGGAAAAACTTAAATATTGAAGATGAAGCAAACTGAATTAAAATTCAAAGCTTAAGCAATTAAAGCACCTATTTGCTGACTCCCCCCATCCTTGTATTTACAAAAATAGTGATTGTTTCTCCTCTCTAATCTTCAAAAGCACCGAGAATACTTCTTTCACGGAACTGAATATTTTTTAAAGGGAAAGATATCAAAAATAAATTATATATATATATATATATATATATATATATATATATTAGTTAATTTAAGTTGCTATATTCCGCCTGTTTAGATTAATAGTGATGAAGATGAACGAATTAAACATAAAACGAAAAAAAAACACATCAGGCACGTAACCAGGTGGAGGACTCGGGGGGGCTAAAACCCCCCTCCCCGAAATCCTACAAATATCTAATTTAAAAAGTGTATAGTGGTAATTAATTTTACTTCATTAGTAGGATTAAACACTTTTCATAATACGTTGTAATAATCTGAGATTCATCTTCAGGACTTGTAACCCCACTGTTTCAACTTTATGTGGCGGCTGCTAATAAGGGATGATCCCCATCCCGAAATAAAATTCTGGCTCTGACCTGCAATGATTCGAACTTTTAAAAACCTGTCATTTCGAGCTCGGAAAGGGATTTTTTTTTATCATTCATAGGGAATTTCATTCTGAGCCAGGAACACAACAACAGAAGTTTGGCGCGTGAAACTGAATGCGTGTAGTCGTTGGATTCGTGCTGTGCTTCGTGTTTATTATTTATTTTTGTGTTAGTGTTTGTCGTGATAGTGCTGTGTTAAAGGGTAATGGATGTGATACAAGATTTGCTAATGATACCTTTTGGAACAAGATCTATACCTTTTGGAACAAGATCTTTTCAGGAGAAGTTGCAAATTGTTAATACAGGTAGGCCAGTGTCATCGCTTGAACTTATTTCTACACACAAAGACAAAAATCGGGAATATGTGAGGCATTTTCACAAGCAAATTATGACAAAACACCATGGTTAACAGGAAGTATAAGTGTTAATAAGCTTTGCATTTTTGTTGGCCGTGCTTACTTTTCGGGGCTGAAAAGAATGTATGGACGCGTGGCTGATACTGTAATCTTTGCTACACTTGTGCCAAACATGAAAAATCCAAAAGTCACATAACTTCCTTCGTTAAGCTGCAATCTTTCGCACAGACACGTATTGACGTGAACTGGACAAACAGCGTGCTTTGGATGTGGTACGGCACAAGTAATCGGGTCCTGGAGTAAGTTGAATTTTGCACTTAAATTAATATTGCGGGTTTTTATTTCACTAGTGCACGTCTTTCATTTTATATTTCACAGGTTGTTTTTTCGTAGCTTTATAATACTGTCTTGTTTTATTATTTGAAATTCTACACGTATAGTAAACTGTAATAACGAGAATTAATTGATTGTGATCGTAGCAATAAGACAAACATTCCGACACAATATTCCTAAATCCAATATGGAGCTTGACATAAATTGCACGGAAACTTTTGGAGTTTGAGGATCAAAAGGTCGGAGATTACCCACTCGTTAGAACCAGCATACGTCACTGGGAAGGACCAAGAAGTTTTCTGCCGCCAACGCTGTTTGCAGCGGTGGAAGACCACGTGTTTTTTAAATAGCCCTTCGCTTCGGCTCCCTCGCCCTCCCCGGTCGTCAGAAGGGTGCGTTATACAGCGATCAGTGGCGTACGTAAACCTGTCTTTTGTGATATTTCCATCCTATTAATTTTGAATAGAAAAAACGAACATAAACTTTTTAAAAAGAATATAGGGGATTCGTAGTTTGCATTTCTGATTTAAAAAAGGTTAGCATATTTAAGAATATTTCAACTAGCCTATGACTTAGTGTGTATGAAGAACATATTAAGAACGTATTATTGCTACTACTTTGAGAATCAGCAGCGTGTTACTAGAATATAAGGGTACAAGTAAAAGTAAAAGAAGAAAAATTAGAAATAAAAATTGAAATACAGTGTCTAGTATGTTGTCAGTTGAAAAACTTGTAATTTGACATTATTGAATTCCGCTTGAAAAAATAACATCGTTATAAATTATGCATTACACATTATTCTAAGTAAAATTTACAAAATATTTCCAAAACCCGACTGATATCTCAGAAAGAAAATAATTTGGTTAACCTTTCTTGCCTTAAATGAAGCAAATTCATCAATTAACCTGTTAAAATTGACCATGTTTGGAACTTCGTCTTCAATTGACAATATTAGAGATTATTTAACTTTCCTCAAGCGGCTCCGGCGCCCACCCAGCGTCGTATAAAGTGGGTACCTGGAGGAAACTCTGGGGGTTAAAAGCGGTCAGGGGCGTGGTGCCGATCACATCACCCTCCTCCCACCTTCGGCCGTGATCAAGAAAGTGAAGCCCTAACCCCACACCCCCTATACGCCTTCATGCGTGGTGCATAGCACAGGGGAGCACTTATTTAACTTCTCCTGACTCATTGATGATTTTTAAATTTTTTTTTATTCATGACGCGGCTTAGCCATGGGAATTTTGAGGGAGGGACAACATTTTATAGTTTAGCTACCAATTTTACATATCTTCACACAAAAATGGGGGATTGTTTCGTTTCATTGATTTTTAGTTATGGTTATTATGTTTTTCTACCTACCTGTGGGTGATCGCGGCGATGCGGTTGAAATGAAATACCACCTCTCATGCCTTTAGAATCGGCTTGGAAGGGGTTGGGGGTGGGCGCTGTTCACATTAATACAAGGTTAGTCAAGCAGACAAACTGTTAAGAAGAAGGTTCAGTACACTAACAATGGCAGTGCGCTTGAGCTGTTTTGTACGTTCTATGTTAGCAATCATAAAAGTGAGCCTTGCTTTTTCTTTCTTTATTCAACTGCAATGAAAGGTTTCGAATTCGATCGAATGACATGAGCCTTTCGAATGTTGGCATCTCGGCCAGTGGTAAACAATGCCTGGTGTTTACTTTGTGGTATAGAGCGACCACAAGGAAAGAAAACCTTAGACGAAAAGTCCCCGCGCAGCTTTCCCTTCTTCCGTTCCTCTCGGGCCATAAGGAAGCATGGTCCACTCTCCCCCTCCCCTCCTCGCGGGAGTACGGTGCACAGGAGTCGCGGACCTGCGCAGGCTTCTTTGCTTGTGGTTGCACTATACGTGTTTCGGTTTCGACATGCGGACGGACTTAAGTTTTTAGTATTGGATGATTTCAGGAACGATGTGTTTCGCTTGTATGTGTTCCTGTGCTACGACTGACTGGATATTTGTAAAATACTATCAGTTTTCGTTGTCTAAAGCTTACATATTTCGAAAATTTAATTTAAAAAAAAATGAAATCAGATTATCGACATTCAAACATAAATCAATTACTGCGTGTTTATCCAAACTATATGTGTGAGACGAGCAATTATTTTGGGGGGATGACTTTATGGAGGATGCTTCAATGGCTTTGGGGGGGGGGGGGATGGGCACACCTGCTAGGAGTCACTTCATCACTTGAAAACCTTCTTTAAAAAGAAGGTCCAGAGACCCATAAATTCTAATGGGGACCGGGACCTTTTTTCTTGCATAATTTGATTGATTGATTGATATGCTTTATTTTACTTCTCTTTTTTGTGCCACTTTTGGCTAATTTGCGAAGACGGGGATGAGTCATGATATGATGAAATTGATGAATGAACACTCAAAAACACCCATGCCTAGGCCGGGATTCGAACCCGTGACCCCTGGCGTCGTAGCGCGATGTGCTAACCACTGCACCACGGGGGCCGGCTTGCATAATTTGAATTCGCTCAAAGTTGCGTATTGTTTAGTGGAAAAAAGGTTCCTGGATAATATTTAAATTGATCTGGAAAAAAGGTTCCTGGACCGAATTTAAATTCATCCGAGAAAAAGGTTGGGGAGTGGTTAGCACATCACTCTAGGACGCCAGGGCTCCCGGGTTCGAATCCCGGCCAGGGGATGGGTGTTCTTTGTATGTCTTCATCAATTTCATCCTACCATCACTCATCTTCATCTTCGCGATTAGCCAAAACTATAAGAAAAGCTAAGTAAAGCAAACCAAACCCATCAAGCAATCAAAACACATATGATTGATTGATTGAGTTGGTGTTTTAAGTCCACTTTATGCACGGTAAGGCTAATCGGGACTGGACCTACAGTTTAAAGTGGAATCCGAACCACTATGTGCCTCCACCGGGTATCGAACCCAGGACCCCTTGATTACAAGGCAACGACGCTACCACTGCGTTATCGGTGAAGCCCTCAATACACGTAAGTCTACATGTGTTCATTTTGTTACAGTTAATGATCATTGACCGTGTGTAATGTGTTTGCAAGAAAATACCTAGCAGAAAGTAACTGTGAGTTAATTACTTTTTAAATGAGTAACTGTAACTCTGTTACATCTTGAACCTTGCTACTACAAGAGTAACTAAGTTACTTTTAAAATGAAAGTTTCCGAATACTGAATAATAGTGTGAAATCAGAATGATTTTATTTTTGTTATCATTCGTCGGATTTTTCCACTTTTGACTAATCGCGACAATGAGAATGGGTGATGAAATTGAGGACTAAAAGTGGTAAACGTTGTAAGTGCCAAAAGCGAAAGCATCGTTCCGCACATCAGCCCGTAAGAACATGCACACTAGTGACCTCTTTACACGCCCTTTGAACTACGGTATGCGCCAAAATATACAGTACTGAAACTCGCGCACCTCGAACGCGCATGTGCTTTTGTCGATGGGGCATAAGCTCCAGCCGCTCGTGTTCTCAGTAGTGAAAAGGAAGTTATAACTCGCTAATAATGTGTATGTAGTGTTTCTTTCAGGATAAATAAACTCACAGATGACAGCAATGTAATGTTCGTCTTTTAATTCCAGTACTGTATATTTTAGCGCATACTGTAGTTAGAGGGCTACCACCCACATTTCACGTTTACCACATTATAAAGCATGGCACATTTCACAGTTTAACGTAGAAAACGGTGTTTGAATTATTGTGGCACTTACAGCGTTTATCAATGTTAGTCTTCAATTGATGAAGAGACACTCACAAGGTCGGCATTCGAACCTGGGTCTCCTGGCTTCGTAGCTGGCTGTGATAGCCAACTTCTTGGCACATGTTGGCAGTGTGAAGTCAGAAAATAGAATCAGTTGCGGTAGAGCTAGAGAAACTAGTCAGGACATGCTAACTACTTCAGGATATGATCCAACCATTTGCTACTCACGTATCACTTTGCTTGTTGCAGCGTGCGTCCACAGGGCAAGTACGGAAAAGATTACTACATGGGCCACCATATTTGAACAGACTGGTACACACTAGACTATCAGATGGAAGAGACCAGGTGCAAGATGTTTTAAGGAATCCTCTGCGCCTACACGAATAGATGGATATTCCCTTGGAAATGTTCTGGGAAGACCGGCTTTTTGTTTCACGATATTCACGCGATGCCGTATTACATTAATATTTCTCAAGGACGAAGATTCATTTGGCATAAATGGCGATGCTCTTTTGTTGAACGTCTCGGAACTATCAGTTTTATTATTCTCGAAGCCGGTTCCTTGCAACTTTATATTACATCATCTCTTTGTACAACATCCATGTTAATTAATGGTGAGTTCTTATACCCGCACTCGTGAATACGAAGGATTTATTAACATGGGAAATAGTCTGAAAGGGTAACCTTGTAGGCAGGAATCAACAACTCATGCGTTGTTAGAAGGTTCACGTTTGCCAGGTCGTGTAAATTAGTTGCGTTCTTGAAAGAACGGACGAAATGTTTTACTCTTTACTTGGGACACTGTCGAATTGCATCTTGGTTGGCCTTTTGCCAATTTTTTACGACTGACTTGAGAGCGCGAGAGGAAAGTTTCATCCAGAACTTGTTAATTTCCATTTATATTGTAGGCAGGGCCTGGGGCATACAATATACGTGGGCTTTATAATCAACATTTTTCAGAGGTCTTAAAAAATCAAAGATTTTTGTCCTTAGTCTGAACTACAGTTGTCCTAAACAATCACAATATAAGCATTGTCACAACTTATATATTTCGTATTGTTACCTAAGAGCAATTAGTAGAATATATTGAAGGTTCAAGCCAAGAACTATGGGAAGCTAATAAAAATAGGTTTTCTTCTTTTCATTTCCGATGTACCACTGGTGCAAGTTTTTTTCTTAAATACAGGGGGTGCCAAAAAAATGTATACACACTTTAACAGCTGATAACTCACATAATTTTCTGACCTTTTCATGTTTAATCAATTTGAAGTAATGGATAAAGTCAGACTAAGCTTTGAACAAAATTAATCTATCCTAAAGTGCTACTGGAAGTTTGAAAACGAAGATTTAGTGCGAATACAGTTTAGGAGAGAACTTCGTGTAAATCCACTTAAACGCAAATTACCACCAGTTGAATTAAAGCAGATGGAACTGTTCAACAAGAAATGTTCCGGAAGTCCGCAGACATCGACAAACCACACAAAGCAAGAAAAGTTGATGAAAAAGCATCTCCAGAGTTCAAGAAAATCTGTGCGACAAATGGTCCGTGAGATAGGAATTTCAAAATCAAGCGTCCGTTTCATTATGAAGCACTGGTAATGGAAGTGTTACAATCCAAGAAGAGTACATGCTCTCAGTGCAGATGATGTGGGCCGGAGAGTGCAGTTTTGTGAATGATGCCGATTAGATGGATTGCAGGAAGTGCTTACACCACACTTCACGCCACTAGACTTCATGTACAGGGATGCATAAAATATAAAGTTTCGGCAAAGGTTGACGAATTGAAGGCAGGGATTAAACTACAATATGTAAAAATTCCGAACGAAATTATTCTTGATGTTGGCGATTCCATTTCTTCGCGTTTCCAGCAGTGCCTGGGACAGAACAGTCATCAGTTTGAAAACAGACATTGACGAGGTAAAATATTATTTAAAGTTTGAAAATAACCTGTGTTTAAAAAAAACTGACGTTACAATCATTCAAAGTGTGTATATATTTTTTGGTACCCCCTGTATGTTCATTATATTTACTTAAGCAATTTGGTGTGTTCGATATAATCTTTCATTTTACCCATCAAAATGGCAATTCCTATTAATATCTAAAAATGTCTGTCATAATGAAATTTTTCATAAAGTAAATGCCTGGAAATGATAATATGGGATTAAAAATCGACCAATAATTCTTGCACCCGGAGAAAGAGTGAGTCTGGCTTTGACGTACGTACCTTCAGCAATTTCTTCTTAAATAATGATGCTGCCAAATGCATGAAAATGATTCTGAACGGCCGCCTTTACTAATTCCGTCAGGATAAACTATCCTTAACTCAAGTTCAGCAGATACAGTCTACATGCCATATTCTTAACCCAAAAGGCACTTCAATGGCAGCAAACATAGTCTACATGTGACCTTCTCAGCCCAAGAGCTACCTCAAGCTCAGCAGAGACAGTTTACATGTTAAATTCTCAGCCCAAGAGCTACCTCAAGCTCAGCAAAGACAATCTACATGTGACATTCTCAACTCAAGAGCTACATCAAGCTTAGCAGAGACAGTCTACGTGTGACATTCTCAGCACAAGAGCTACCTAAAGCTCAGCAAAGACAGTTTACATGAGACATTCTCAGCCCAAGAGCTACCTCAAACTCAGTAGAGACAATCTACATGTGACCTTCTCTGCCCAAGAGCTACCTCAAGCTCAGAAAAGACAATCTACATGTGACATTCTCAACCCAAGAGCTACATCAAGCTTAGCAGAGACAGTCTACGTGTGAAATTCTCAGCACAAGAGCTACCTCAAGCTCAGCAAAGACAGTTTACATGAGACATTCTCAGCCCAAGAGCTACATCAAGCTTAGCAGAGACAGTCTACGTGTGACATTCTCAGCACAAGAGCTACCTCAAGCTCAGCAGAGACAGTTTACATGTTAAATTCTCAGCCCAAGAGCTACCTCAAACTCAGCAGAGACAATCTACATGTGACCTTCTCAGCCCAAGAGCTACCTCAAGCTCAGCAAAGGCATTCTACATGTGACATTCTCAACCCAAGAGCTACCTCAAGCTCACAAGACACAGTGTACATGTTACATACTCAGCCCAAGAGCTACCTCAAGCTCAACAGAGGCAGTCTACATGTGACACTCTCTAACCCCAAGAGCTAACTCAAGCTCAGCAGAGACAGTCTACATGTGACCTTTGCAGACTACCTCAAGCTCAGCAAAGGCAGTCTACATGTGACATTCTCAAACCAAGAGCTACCTCAAGCTCAGCAAAGGCAGTCTACATGTGACATTCTCTAACCCCAAGAGCTAACTCAAGCTCAGCAGAGACAGTTTACATGTTTGGTTTGGTTTGTTTTGAGTTGGTGTTTTAAGTCCACTTTATGCACAGTAAGGCTAATCGGGACTGGACCTACAGTTTAAAGTGGGATCCGAACCACTTGTGCCTCCGCCGGGTAACGAACCCGGGACCCTTTGATTACAAGGCAATGACGCTACCACTGCGCCACGGGGGAGGCCCACAGCCTACATGTGACCTTTGCAGACCAAAAGCTACCTCAAGCTCAGCAAAGGCAGTCTACATGTGAACATTCTCAACCCAAGAGCTACCTCAAGCTCAGCAGACACAGTCTACATGTTACATACTCAGCCCAAGAGCTACCTCAAGCTCAACAGAGGCAGTCTACATGTGACTCTCTAACCCCAAGAGCTAATCAAGCTCAGCATAGACAGTTTACATGTGACCTTTGCTACGCAGATCAGTAATAAAAGTATTACGTTGTATTATCGCGTAGAAAAGCCTCACATTCTTCCTCATCACTTCGGTACGCCTTGCGTCTGCCTATTATTAGGGCTAGTTGGTCGAATTGCCGCTAGAGGCCCTCAGTGGCATTTCTTGGTTTACGCGATTTCGCATCGAAGGAAAGGCAGTTTTTGCGAAGGTGTAGTTGTGAAGCAGTTTTGCGAAGGACCAGTTTGCGAACGAGCAGTTTGCGAAGGACCAGTTGCGAAGGAGTAGTCTCGACGTGATGGAAGCGTGGGCACATTTGGCAAGACATACCTACTCCTACTCCGTTGACCTTCGGTACAGTGGCTTTCTTTATCTCTCAAACTCGACAAGAACTTGCCTTTTTGGGACTGCATGTGAACAATATGTGAGAGAGTTGGTGTTTCGAGAGATGGTAGCAAGTAGCGGTGATGACTACGCGAAGCCCTTTTGACTGTTGGCGATTTTGATCCTTGTTCTTTCACGGACGAAGTGGAACACGTACGATGAAGACGCAATTGGAGAAGTTCGAGGAAAAGGACACAAGTCGCAGCACAGGAAGTTTGATCGTATGTGGATAAGGACCAGTAGGAAGGCGACGTTTGGCTCTCTAGGTCACCACCACCAAGAAACCACGCAGTCCAATTGTTTCATTATTGAGGTATATACTTTTATGGCCATTCGATAGTGAATAGTGAAGTGTCGTCGGACGAATGTACTTGTTGCGCTGGATTAAAAATTGCAAGTCGAAATATCAAGAGAGATTGTAAAAAGAACGCAAACAAAAAGGGATTTTAGTTGTTTCCTTCGCAATTTCACGACAACGTCGCGGTTGCCCTCATAGTAATGTGGTGTGACGTTCGGTTCCACTTTTTGTTTACGCAAGGCGCATTGGGCTATAATTGGTACTAATTTGGCACAAGAAAAAAGGAATGCACTTACGTAATTTCGAGTCGACACTGTTGGGGTTAAATAGGTACACTACATACCTTAGCAAAACATGTAAGAGCACCAGAAAATAGGGTTTTCTCTAAAATGTCATGTGTATGCCAATGTCAATGCAATGATTAGACGTTTCTAACTTTTAAAAAGTAACATTTGTACAGAATTGTATATAATATAATTTGTCAAATTAGGATTGGTTAAATGGGAAAAATGCATTGAAGTTGTTTTATATTGGGTATAAATGTTAAGTTTGATCTAGTCTATTGTAATACCTTCGGGGAGAGTTTAAACCATTGAATAGACGCTGGTTTCGTCAAGAGAAATGTTATATTGATGTATTTGTTGTTCATAAGAAAATATTAGCCATCTCTTCGTTGCGTGGGTTAATATAATAAATTTGACCACGTGTCGCAACTTACAGACTGCAGTACATATTTATCCTAGAAAAAACTGTACCTAAAATTATAATTGGGCAAACGAGATCGTAATTATTTGGACACCCACCTAATTAGTTACAATGTTACATACTCAACTCAAGAGCTACCTCAAGCTCAGCAGAGGCAGTCTACATGTGACACTCTCTAACCCCAAGAGCTACCTCAAGCTCAGCAGAGACAGTCTACATGTGACCTTTGCAGCCCAAAAGCTACATCAAGCTCAGTAAAGGCAGTCTACATGTGACATTCTCAACCCAAGAGCTACCTCAAGCTCAGCAGACACAGTCTACATGTTACATACTCAACCCAAGAGCTACCTCAAGCTCAGCAGAGGCAGTCTACATGTGACACTCTCTAACCCCAAGAGCTACCTCAAGCTCAGCAGAGACAGTCTACATGTGACCTTTGCAGCCCAAAAGCTACCTCAAGCTCAGCAGAGACAATCTACATGTGACATTCTCAGCCTAAGAGCTACCTCAATCACAGAAGATACAGTCTACATGTGATATTCTTAGACCAAGAGCTACCTCAAGCTCAGCAAAGACAGTCTATATGAGAAATTCTCAGCCCAAAAGCTACCTCAAGCTCAGAAGAGACCATGTGAAATTCTCAGCTCAAGAGCTACGTCAAGCTCAGCAAACGCAGTCTACATGTGATATTCTCAGCCCAAGAGCTAACTCAAGCTCAGCAGAGACAATCTGCCTGTGACATTCTCAGCACAAGAGCTACCTCAAGCTCAGCAGAGACAGCTTACATGTGACATTCTCAGCTCAAGAGCTACCTCAAGATCAGCAAAGGCAGTCTACATGTTACATACTCAGCCCAAGAGCTACCTCAAGCTCAACAGAGGCAGTCTACATGTGATACTCTGCACAAGAGCTACCTCAAGCTCAGCAGAGACAGTCTACATGTTAAATTCTCAGCCCAAGAGCTACCTCAAACTCAGCAGACACAGTCTACATGTTACATACTCAGCCCAAGAGCTACTTCAAACTCAGCAGAGGCAGTCTACATGTGATACTCTCTGCACAAGAGCTACCTCAAGCTCAGCAGAGACAGCCTACATGTGATATTCTCAGCCCAAGAGCTACCTCAATCTCAGCAGACACAGTCTACATGTTACATACTCAGCCCAAGAGCTACCTCAAGCTCAACAGAGGCAGTCTACATGTGTATACTCTCTGCACAAGAGCTACCTCAAGCTCAGCAGAGACAGTCTACATGTTAAATTATCAGCCCAAGAGCTACCTCAAACTCAGCAGAGACAATCTACATGTGACCTTCTCAGCCCAAGAGCTACTTCAAACTCAGCAGAGACAGTCTACATGTTAAATTCTCAGCCCAAGAACTAACTCAAGCTCAGCAGAGACAGTCTACATGTGATCTTTGCAGACCAAAAGCTACCTCAAGCTTAGCAAAGGCAGTCTACATGTGACACTCTCTGCACAAGAGCTACCTCAAGCTCAGCAGAGACAGTCTACATGTTAAATTCTCTGCCCAAGAACTAACTCAAGCTCAGCAGAGAAAGTCTACATGCGACCTTTGCAGACCAAAAGCTACATCAAGCTCAGTAAAGGCAGTCTACATGTGACATTCTCAACCCAAGAGCTACCTCAAGCTCAGCAGACACAGTCTACATGTTACATACTCAACCCAAGAGCTACCTCAAGCTCAGCAGAGGCAGTCTACATGTGACACTCTCTAACCCCAAGAGCTACCTCAAGCTCAGCAGAGACAGTCTACATGTGACCTTTGCAGCCCAAAAGCTACCTCAAGCTCAGCAGAGACAATCTACATGTGACATTCTCAGCCTAAGAGCTACCTCAATCACAGAAGATATAGTCTACATGTGACATTCTTAGCCCAAGAGCTACCTCAAGCTCAGCAAAGACAGTCTATATGTGAAACTCTGAGCCCAAAAGCTACCTCAAGCTCAGAAGAGACCATGTAAAATTCTCAGCACAAGAGCTACCTCAAGCTCAGCAGAGACAGCCTACATGTGACATTCTCAGCTCAAGAGCTACGTCAAGCTCAGCAAACGCAGTCTACATGTGATATTCTCAGCCCAAGAGCTAACTGAAGCTCAGCAGAGACAATCTGCCTGTGACATTCTCAGCACAAGAGCTACCTCAAGCTCAGCAGAGACAGTCTACATGTAACCTTCGCAGCCCAAGAGCTACCTTAAGCTCAGCAGAGACAATTTAAATGTGAAATTCTCAGCCCAAGAACTACCTCAAACTCAGCAGAGACAATCTACATATGACCTTCGCAGCCCAAGAGCTACCTCAAGGTCAGCAGAGACAATCTACATTTGAAATTCTTAGCCCAAGAGCTACCTCAAGCTCAGCAGAGACAGTCTACATGTAACCTTCTCAGCCCAAGAGCTACCTTAAGCTCAGCAGAGACAATCTACATGTGAAATTCTCAGCTCAAGAACTGCGTCAAACTCAGCAGAGACCATGTGAAATTCTCAGCTCAGGAACTACCTCAAGCTCAACAGTGAAAGCCTACATGTGCTATTTTCAGCTCAAGAGCTATCTCAAAATCGAGACCATGTGAATACGATATCTCTGTCCGGTCCAAGATTCTTTCACGTTTACCACGTTAGCGTAATGAAAATATTCTTATCTTCTTGAAAATGTTTAAGAAATTGTTATGATAGACAAGAAAGAATCTTCTTTCACCTTCTGCGCCATCTTGGTTTACTCCTCAAACAGCCCTTTTCATGTTTTCAAGAGATGTAGAGAACGGCCATGAGAATTCACTCATCGTGTCTTCAAAATACATCTTTATTTTCTTAAAGTGTCATCTAGAGGTGACGTTAGGAATTCAAAGGTGACTGTGGTATGTAACCAAATATTTGAGAACTTCTTTAAATCGCCCCTCTACCCGCACAGCGGAGTTTGTGGGAGTCCTATTGTCGCTACTGAATAGAACTATTATTATTGTTTCATTATTGTGTTTTTATATTTGTTGTATCATAGTGCATATTAGAAATACTGGTTGTCCCAGTTAAAAGTAGCTCGGCTCAGAGACATTTGTCTATGAGGCAAATGACGGCTATAATGCACAAGTAAAATGGAATAATCCATTGTAACGTGAACATTGGTAGGTACTCAAGGTCATCAGTACACACATTCATTTGTTTTCATGATCCTTGGCATCTAACTGTTCATCAGAGCCGGGCTAATTTAAACTGGGACACCCTGTATAACCTGCATGCTTACTGCACTTAATGGCAAATGTTAGTAGGTAGAACAGAAGGTTTACCTCGTCCAAGACAAATGAAATATTTTAATTTGAATTACACATAGACTAAAGAAAGTCAATGATCAACTTAATTGTTGTCGACTAGTTTTTAACTCACCAGTGTACTGCTTAATATTTCATAGCTGAAGCCGACACTGAGAAAGTGAGTTTCCTTAAGGAAGATGGTGATCACCAATTTATATTAGCATGTTGCTTTCCTGAACTTGGCATTACGACCTTGTGGGAACCAGTTCCAGCGCGTGTCCCCCCTTGCCCCCACAACTGTTGAGAAACAAGGACCATAGTCTCCAGGAAACAGTGTTCAAGTGTCTGTTACTGGAGAGGATCGAGAAATGGATATGGTTCTTGGACGCTTCGTCATCATCTCGTTCGTTGCATTCATTGGTGCAACGAGAGGCAGTTACAAAGAACAATTGCGTGAGTAGAATTTTTCTATTTTTTTTTTCGCTTTCGTTATTTTATGCAGCTTTTTAAGGCACAAATCTGTCCGTGAGCCGATCTCATCAATTTCATCGAATGATCTCACATCGTAGCGATGTCGAAAAGTTGCAGAAAAGCGACGTTAAATTACAAAAATGCAAAATAATGTGGATCTCTCTCTCGTTCATCCTTTATTTCTTTCCCTCTGTCTGTCTCTTTCTTCCGTTTCTCTCACCCTCTCTTTATTGTCTTCCCTATCTCTTTCCTTTCTTCTAATGGAGGAAAGGATTTTAAGGTGCAAAATTATAGTTGGGAAAAGGAGAAAAAGGTTCTGATTATTTTTCAAAAAGGTGCAAAGAGGCGTGCTGACAAAATGCCTTTATTCAATGCTCTCTTTTCTGCGCCTTCTGTATATATAATGCGCGCGGACCGCAGAGAGAACGGTGGATCTGCCGAATAGGTTTTGTTGAAGTTCGTGTTTTCTCTCCGCGGGTTTTGCTACATTATCTTGAGAACTATTGAGGCTGCAATGATTACATTATACCACTTTATAGCTCTCGTTCTGCTCTACAAACTGAGACTATAGGATTTTATGTAGCTGCTCAAGAAGAGTAAAAATAATTATTTTTCTGTCCAATTTTTTAACAAAACATGAAAGAAAAGGAAGGAAAAAAGGTGCTGAAGCAGGCCCGTACCCAAGGGGGTCAAGGGAGCCATGCCCCCCCCCCCTCGAGCCATGATTTCTTTTAATGCAAACCTGTAAAAACCTACAAAAGTAACATGGGCAATCTTTAAGATTTTGCAAGAATTTCGATTTTCGTTTCATAAATGAATGTGTTGTTTCTGGAGAGAGGAGACTCCAGAAGTCTGCAGTCTACTATATTTAGTAATTTTAGTTTTATAACCATTTATGGGGAGCTACTAAATGTTCCATTTTTGCTCCCTGTTCTGGCCTTTTTCGAACTGCTGTCTTGATGAGAAAATGTCCTCTTTTTTTTTTTTGCTTAATTCACATTCAGTCACGTTCTTCATTCTAAGGATCGTTCCATAGCGTTGGTGGTCACATTCAGGGTACGAATTCCCATGGTAAAAGGAGGGTCTCCCACCTTCCACCTCATTCTATTAAAATCCCCCCCCCCCATCAAAATTTTCCGAGGGTAAGAGTTTGTGTCATAACAACAAAGATAGGCAATTAGTTTTGACTTCAAACATACTTTACTCAGAACAATAAGATAAACACATACAAAGAAGGAAGAACAAAGAATGATGTCTGCCCGTGTTTGAATGTTGCATACATCTCTTGTTCTCTCTCTCTCTCTCTCTCTCTCTCTCTCTCTCTCTCTCTCTCTCTCTCTCAGAAATTACACCGACCTTTTACTTCTCCTTCATGTCTCACCTCCTGTCGTCGGGAATAAAACACAGCACTTACATGTTAATTTAATAGGAAATTAATGTCTTCTTAAAGTTTCTCATTTTCTTGTCCCTCCACCTAGTTATCTTTAATTTGCAATCGAGTTTACAGATTTGAACAATAACACACACTGCTTGAAAAAAGATGATGTGGGATGCACAACCGACTGTCCTCTTATTAGCCACATTTCTTGAATTTTAAGTTTTCTTTTCGTCGGATTCAATGGAAAAGGGTAAGTACATAAAGTTTCTACAATGTCTAAGTATACCAGCTACATCTAGGTAGGGGGGTGGTACAAATTCGGTGCAGGGGTTGCGAAAAATCTATTCTCATCCTGGGCACTGAAATCTCTAGCTACAACTATGATAAGGAAATATTTCCTTTCAAGAGACCATTAATAGATTTACACCATTATAGAAACATAACACCCAATAAAATTATGAAAATTTAATTATCATTATTAATAAAAAGTCATAATTAAATAAAATGTCACATTTAGCTATTTAAAATATTTCTTGACATTTTGAACCAGTTGTTAAAGGAATTAATTTGCTAGTTCATAAATGTAGCAAATTAATTAATTAACTAAAATTACTTAATTATTTAATAATTGATATATATTTCATGACAATTATAAAAGTAAAAGAAAAAGTAAAGTGCTCCCCTGTGCTTAGCACCACGCCATGAAGGCGTATTGGGGTGTGGGGGTAACGCCCCACACTTATATATATATTGGTTAGTGTTGGCCACGAGACGAAACGAGACTTTGGTCTGTCTCGTCTCGTCTCGTGTCTCGTCTCGAAGGGTTCTATCCCGTCTCGTCTCGTTTTGTCTCGTCTCGTCTCGTAAAAGTAATGCAGGATATTATGCCAACAAAAGTTAAAACTGGAAGACATCACAAAATATTATTCCCGAAAGTGGGTAAAACCTTAAAATATCTTGTTCACTGTATAGTGAGAATAAATAAGGTTCGTTAACCATAAGGACATTAATGTAATATATAAAAATGGTTGTATGTGTGTGTGTGTGTGTATGTGTGTATGTGTGTATGTTTGTTCCGGCATAACTCTCGAACGCCGGGAGCGATTTCAACCAAACTTGGTACGCGTATCACTTGAAATCTCGAAAGAAATACTGTGAGTCCCTGGAGGTGGGTGTGGGGAGGGGGTGACATGTAAAAATAATCGAAAACGACCGATATTAGTGTGGAACCTATAGTTTTCGGGGTCTCTAAGTTGAATAGCAACACTCCTAATGCCGTTCATCTCCAAATTCATCACCTATCGGGATAGGGGTTGAGAGGGGGTGAAAATTAAAATGTCAAAAATTGCTAAGATTACTGCCGAATCCATAGTTTTTGGAGTCGCTAAGCTAATTGGTGACATTAACGGTGACCAAACTTAGTACACATATGAACTACACTCTGGAAAGAAATACTATGGGGGTAAGACACCCCTGGCACCCCTAGGGGTGGGGGTGGGAAGGGGTGACATTTAAAAATAATCGAAAACGACCGATATTAGTGTGGAATCCATAGTTTCCGGGGTCGATAAGATGAATAGGGACACTCCCAATGCCGTTCAACTCCAAGACACCCCTGGCACCCCTAGGGGTGTGGTGGGAAGGGAAGGGGTGACATGTAAAAAAGACCCATATTAGTGTGGAATCAATAGTTTTCGGGGTCGCTAAGATGAATAGTGACACTCCCAATGCCGTTCAACTCCAAGACACCCCTGGCACCCCTAGGGGTGGGGTGGGTGGGAAGGGGGTGACATGTAAAACGTCCGATATTAGTGTGGAATTCATAGTTTTCGGGGTCGCTAAGATGAATAGTGACACTCCCAATGTCGTACAACTCCAAGACACCCCTGGCACCCCTAGGGGTGGGGTGGGTGGGAAGGGGGTGACATGTAAAAAAATTAAAAAAATACCCATATTAGTGTGGAATCAATAGTTTTCGGGGTCGCTAAGATGAGTAGTGACACTCCCAATGTCGTACAACTCCAAGACACCGCTGGCACCCCTAAGGGTGGATGTGCGAAGGAGGTGATATGTAAAACGACCGATATTAGTATGGAATTCATAGTTTTCGGGGTCGCTAAGATGAATAGTGACACTCCCAATGTCGTACAACTCCAAGACACCCCTGGCACCCCTAGGGGTGGGGTGGGTGGGAAGGGGGTGACATGTAAAAAAATTTAAAAAATACCCATATTAGTGTGGAATCAATAGTTTTCGGGGTCGCTAAGATGAATAGTGACACTCCCAATGTCGTTCAACTCCAAGACACCCCTGGCACACGAGCCGCTTCCGTATATAGGCAAATATTCACCCCATAATATGCACTACCAAATAACAGACCGAGGCTACACTATGCACGATATTAAGTTTCAGCTATAAAGAACACGAACACCTGGTCGTGATACTTTGGTTCGGGAGGTCACATTTACTGAGTGTTCGATTCCAAGCTGTTGCTTGTCGCTTCTCGCCTGTCGCGTGTCGCTTTGGTCTGCAACCTCTCTTGAGGGAGCGTTCAGAACGAAGTGACAAGCGACATGGTAGTTCACACGTGACACAGGCAACTTCAGTTTATTAGCAAGCATTCACAGTCCGAGGCAACATGACGCACGGTATTCAGAAAACGGTCTAATCCGTTCAACACGGAAGCGACAATCGACCCCGAGCAGTTTGTTGCGTTGCTTCGGTTGCAAGGTTTCATGTAAGGGAGAGTTCAAACCGAAGCGACACGCGACACATGCTGCTTGGGAAATAGCCCATCAACAGCAATATTGCACACCGTGGCGGCATGAGACGCCGTGCAATCCTGCGTTCGATCGGTGGAATCCCCAAGCGATACAAGGGTTTCACACCGAAGCGACAAGCGACAAGCGACACAAGCTCCTTTAGTCTCTAAGCAGGCTTTCCCCATGCATGCGCTACCAACGGACAGAGGCGACACGATGCACTACATTAGAAAACGGTCAAGTCCGAGCGACACGAATGCGACAAGCGACACCTTTCGCTCATGTCGCTTCGGTTCTGAAGGTTATATTTATTACTGAGGGTTCATTTCCAAGTGGCAGGCGTCGCTTCTTGCCTCTTGCATGTCGCTTTTTACTCCTTTGACTTCAGGCAATATAGATTCTTTACGTCAACGCAGAGTATCTAACTATACTGGCCTATTACCAGGTTTTTGGTGCGAAATCTTTAGAGTTTGCAACCAGCAGGGGCGGCCGCTCATAAGGACGATATGGACGCCGCACTGCCGTGTGTAACCACAAGTGAACAAACATTACATTAACATTTATATATTAGCTTTTACATTGCCTGAATTGCAAATATTCCATTGCTTATAGATCGTTGGTTAGTCGGTTCTGTATTCTTCTTCCGCGACAATTGCGAAGTTTGAACGCCACCGTGCGGGGGAATACGGAACTTCGAGAGAAATCTGGCGGGGCGCCGTCCTCCCACTTTACGAGACGTAGAACATTCTCAGGCACGGTCGCGAGGGGAAAGAGGCGAGGGAACTGAGGGAATAACACGCGCGGGATCTGTGGCTGGGAGGACGGAGGGTTTGTCGTCCGAAACCAACCCCCTAGGCGAAACTGGCCCTCTCTCCGGAGAACGGTAAACAATGAAGAGTTGCCAGAAGCAATGAAGTTAACATAAAAAAAAATTACGAACCGTTGAAAAAATTCATTCTGTATTCCATAATCTTACTCACTTATGACATAAGAGTAGAGCAATAAATTACGCAATGCAATTTCCAATGAGGAAAGAGAATATCGGTAACTGAAAATGTACAGACTCTTGCTTGATTTTTGTTATTTACCGTCGCTTTCTGCTACTTTTCGGTAATCACGACGATGAGGAGGAGTGATGATATAATGAAATTGATGGAGGGGAACTCACAAAGAACACACATACCCATGCCGGGATTCGAAACCAGGTGCCTTGGCTTTGTAATGCGGTATGCTAGCCGCGGAAGTCTGCTATAGATTCTTGTTACACGCAAAAGTATCGCATATACGAGGGTCACTATTTATATTTTGAGCCTAGCAATGAAAAAACAGGAATTTGGCATTGAAAACTGCTTTATTGTTTCTCGAAGTATTCTCCTTTATGGTCAATACACTTTTGCATTCGTTCGAACCATTTGTCAAAGCAGTTTTTCCAATCTTCTTGAGACACCTCCATAATATGGTTTTTGAAAGCATCAACGGAGTCTTCCGCCGACGAAAATCGTTGTCCACGCAATTTATTCTTGACATTCGGGAACAAGAAGAAGTCATTGGGTGCCAAATCAGGACTGTACGGCGGATGACCCATCATTTCGATTTTTTGACTGTTCATAAAGTCGGTTGTTAGACGAGATGTGTGACAGCTGGCATTGTCTTGATGAAGAATGATCCGACGGCGTTTGTTTGTTTTCCGTATTTGACCGAAGATCTCTGGCAAACAAATTGTTGTGTACCATTCAGAGTTGACCATTCTACGTTCCTCTACGTTCTACAGTTGCCACATGACCAGTTTTCCCGAAAAAACAGGCGACCATTTGCTTCGATGTGCTTCGAGCGCGAACAACTTTTGTTGGATTGGGTTCATCTTGAAACACCCATACAGTCGATTGCTGTTTACGTTCCGGCTCATATGCATACATCCATGATTCGTCACCTGTTACAATCTTATATACGTCTTTTGAAGCACCACGATTGTATTTATTGAGCATTTGTTTGCACCAATTGACGCGAGCATCTTTTTGAGTTTTTGTCAAATTGTGTAGGATCTAACGAGAACATACCTTTCTCACAGCTAAATGATCATGTAATATTTTCTATATGCTGGTGGAACTAATGCCTATGGTTGCCTCAATCTCACAGAATGTTACATGACGATCTTGCAGTATTAGGTTTTGCACAGCATCAATGTTTTCTTGAACAACAACTGATTTTGGACGACCTTCGCGATTCTCGTCGGTGAGCGAATGGCGGCCACGATTAAATTCGTTATACCAGCGTTTCACAGTGGCAAAGGATGGGGCTTCATCGCCAAATGTGGAAGTAAGTTGATCGATGCACTCTTGTCTTGATAATCCACGTCGAAAATCGTAAAAAAATCATCCCACGAAAATGTTCACGAGTTAATTCCATTTTATTGTTGTCGCGCAATCTCCAAGGCAACATAAACAACACAAATGAAGCTATTGACAAAACATTTGAAGTATGTTATGGTCAATAATGCCAGACGATTCCGTGCAAACGTCAAATCGCGCCTAACTTCAATCAATGTTGCCAAGGCTCAAAATATAAATAGTGGCCCTCGTATGCGTTGTATTTTTTCTGAGTTTAGTGAAAAGTACATTTGGATTACAATGATGTGGAGTACATCATGTAGATTTAATTACATGTTTTGATTAGCACGTTTGAAAAAAAAAATCCTGATAATGTGAGAAAGTTGTCCAATTTCTTTTCAAGGCGGATGTTAAATAAATTAGAAACTCGTCAATTAAACTCACCAAGAACCGCTACAGGAACCTGTGAACTACAAATTTCTTGAAATTTGGCAAAATTGTCTGGCTACCCCGAAGCAATAAAATGACCGGATGGGAAGACGATAGTTTTGACACTTGTTTCTTCGTTTTCCATGGAAAAGTGAAGCTTTTTCGGTACTTGTGTGATGTAGTTGTGCTTTTGTCGCGATGAACAGTGTGGAGAAATTGTTGGTGCGAAGTTTTTCTACCAGAAGTCTGGATGAAAAATAAACATAAAAAACCTAGGCCGAATTTGAATCTAGAATAAGTGTCAAAGAAGGGAGGTCGTGAGTTCACTCGCAAATTTCGCGTTGAAGGACAGAAGGGTGAATTTCAGTTACAAGCATGTTTGAAGATTTCTGGTAAGTTTGAAGTTTTTACTTTAGAGTTTCTGGTAACGCAGATATCACCTTTCCAGTAAGATATTTATTTTGGTACCCTATTTCACATATCAATTAGTCATGTGGGACAGGAAACTTTTTCTGTTTAAATTTTTTACTAGAAACTTTCACGTTCAATGCACGTAAATATTCGTCATTGTGCTTATCAAGTTGTGTAAAAATTCATATCCCTTCTTCTGAATTTTCCCCTCTGTTAAACGACTAAATCTGTTAGAATTCTATTTCTTCTTCCATCTTCTTCGCATTACTGTTAAATAATTATTAATTTATTATAATATGTGCAAACGTGTAAAACATGATATTCGGTAAACACGAACGTATACATTTCTTATCACGTTGGCTGTTATACGAAATTCATCATTTAAACTCGCATTACTAGTAGAGCAAATTTGTGCCGGCCCTCGTGACGGAGTGGTTAGCACATCGCGCTACGACGCGGCCCGTCGAATCCCGGCCTGGGCATGGAGGTTTGTGAGTGTGCATTCATCAATTTCATATCACTCATACCCATCTTCGCAAATTAGGCAAATGTGGAGCAAAAGGAGAAGTAAAATAAAGCAAATCAATAGAGCAAATTTGTGAGCTATCGCCCCTCCACTTTGGTTCACCACGAGCCGCCACTGGCAACCAGTACTGAGTATGAAGCTGTTGATTTTCAGAAGAGGGGTCATAATGAATGAACTGTTTGTGCTGGCGAGAATTTTATGACGATTGTTCCCAATAAGGCTGGAAGAGGACCTACACTAAACAATGGCAGTGGCTACCTCCACATCGTTTGGCGCAAGGATGAATGGAAGGAAGCCCTTGGGGTAGCAGTTGTTGAGGAAATTTCAGGATTTTGCAAGTAAAGATACCTGCAACACGAGGCTATAGTCTGGGCAAATTCGTTACGGACATAACTCGAAAGAGCTTACTAAGGAATCGAAGAAATGTTGGAACATCCAGAAATATGGAGAGAGAATGCTTAACCTACGCAAAAATTAATTAGAAATGAGATGTTGATATGGGCAGTGATAAAAAATAACTTTTCCCAGCGACACGTGCAGCTGGTCGTGCTACTTAGGTTCGGAAATTGACATAGGTTGTTACTTTGGTCTGGTCACTTCTTACTTCGGTCTGACCTATGCGACAAACAACACAGAACAGCCGAGAAGCGAGAAGCGTCGCTTGCAAACGAACCAACAGTAATAAATGCAATCTTTCGTGCCGAAGCGCCGCGACAAGCAGGAGAGGATAACGATCACCCAGGGACGTTATGCCACAAATTGATTACATTTCCTCACAGAATTCAGGTGTTTTCTTGCTCCATTTTATTCCTTCCATGAGAAGACTACAAAAATTGCTTTAGGTCCGTTCCTTAGATGGCACGATTTTATGTTGAATATTCCTTATTCCTTGTGCGGGAATAATCGTGTTGTGAAGATAACAACTATTGTATGTCTCACTTGACTGTTCAGTGCGGTATTTAAGAAATTTCCAGTGGGGGGAAATTCTACTGACTGTCTAGGGACAGCATGAGATAATGACCTTATGCCATATAAAATTTCCCCCATGGATAAAATTTTTCAAGCAGAGGGGGGATATAAGTACCCAGAGGGGGGAAATCCCCCCTACAAATACCACCCTGCGCGTTATAGCAGTAGTTTTTACTTTAAAGGCGTTAAATACTTATATTTAAGCTGCTTTAATGATAAACAAATAATACATTTCGTTACTATGGAAAAGCAAACTAAGCCCGCAATTTTCGTAATTTTCGTCAGGTTTACAATATTTTTCATAAATTTTCCATTCAAAGAAATTATCGAGAATACTTCTCTCACACAATATTTTTCTACAGATAGATATCTGAATCGGTATTTTAGCAAAGTACTTCTATCTGGAGTACTATTACAGCTTAAAATTACTAAGCTTGAATACATTGAAAAATGGAAGTAATACTGGATTTCGGAAGAGTATAAAAACTAAAAAGCCTTTTTTTATGTAATAGACGCTGATTTGGGTTTCCAAAGAATATCCTTTACTCTGAGTAAATAAATATTCGCAACTGATTAATTATTTTGTTTGTATTTTTTTCGAGACTTTCGAGACGAGACGAGACTTTTCACGAGCCGTCTCGTCCCGTCCCGTTTTCGAGACGGGCCTGTGCTGAAGTATTAAACAGGGTAAAAAGGTGATAAATGTGCTATATCACGAAAAGAGATGCAACAAAGTGTGTTCATTTTACTGGATTCCATGTCCTAAAATACATATCTCAAAGGATCGGTATGAAGACAGCTATATTTTTGGAACGGTGCTGCACTTTAAAATCCCTTCCCTAGTTATAACTATACTCTGGAGCAAGGCCACGTATAGCGGCACAGTAGGGATGGGGAATCGAGTGGGCACAACGAAGCAATACACGCTTCTACGAAGGCTGGTAATTCCAGTCGCTCCCCCATCCACGCAATCCCATTCCCTTTCCTCCCACGTGCTCATTGGTGGAGCCGCCTCGTGTCACTCCTTGCACAGAGACTTGCCTTCGTTCGCTTGCTCGAAAGATAACTGGGACAGTGTAGTAGTACAATTTTTCCGCTAGATGACACCACATGCGAATATCGGGAAACAAAATCTTTGAATTAAATAAGGCAAGGAGAAAAGGTAGGTGTAGTTCAAAATTGTTAGTCAATAATAGTAAGTTTAGAGTACAGTAATGCGATAGGACATATGTTGCACATTTTTGTTTAACAGCTTTTTGTTTCGTAACTTCGTTCAAGATAAAAGGTACAGAAAACATTTAGTACAACAGATACGAATTTGCAAGCGAATTTCAGTAGTCTGGCTTTGGGTCACCGTGTGATAATGCTACTTTTTGTGGTCACTATAGATTAATTTAATTGTACGAGTACTTTTCAGTCAGAGTATAACAGTGACTATTCTCCATCTTACCGCGTATCTTTTTACCAGCAGTAAAGCTACTTCTTTCACATACATTTTTACCCTTAGTTTATGGGTAAGTGCTCATTGCAAACTATGAATACAAGCTTCTAAACCAGAATTTAAGTAAATTATTTAAAGAACATTAAAAACTGGTTTATGTACGCCACTGATCGTTCTCCATCCCACCCTTCTGACGACAGGGTTTCAGGGGGTCTTCAGCCCCCGAGCCCTCCCCCTGTCTACGTGCCTGATGCAGATAATTAGGGTCTAGAACAACACCGTACAAATGATGCACATGTTCTTTGGTTATAACACCACGACGCTTTAGCTGGTATTAATCAATACTGAGACTATTTTAATGTCTCTTTTTGAAAGTTCGTATATACCTTCAAAATAACTTGATGAAAGGGGTACACACGTTCTGATTTTGACCATTTCGAATTATATAAAATGGCCTTGCACATACTTTGTTATAACTCGGCACTTTGCACGTCATATTATCATGCGAAAGAACGTCTGTTTTCGAGTAAATCCCGAATCACACGGAACTGAATTTCCAGTAGGAATATCCTAGTTGGCGCTGGACTGGCTACCCATCTGCTTTGAACAAGCTTTTTAAGGAACTTGAGTATCCATATTCATACACGAGATTCGCAGGATTCATCCATTAAAACAATATTTTTTTTCAACTAAATATATCAGCACTTGTAAAAATAAGGATTTTCATTATCGGCTAATCATATTTTGTCACGTATAAATCTCATCGTATTGTATATAACTAACGAGCTGAACACGAACGCCAATCATTTGTTTTATCGAGAGGCGAAGAAAACAACCAACACTCGGAAACCACAGGCAAAAAACTTTCCTTCGGCAAACTCGCAGATTATCTTCACATGGCCAAACTTCGCTCTGATTGGCTGTTCCACAGAATCCAGTCGAGGGAAGCAAGGAGCAATTGGAACATGGCCTATTCCTCAGAACCAGTCAAGCAGCCATCACTTAAGGCCCTATCACACGGAACTGGATTTCTAGTTGGAATGCCCTAGTTGGCGCTGAACTAACTTTCTAGGTTGCAATCATGGCCGCCTGGCTGACTGCTTGACTGGTTTGGAGGAATAGGACATGTTCTAATTGCTACTTGCTTTCCTCGACGGGATTCTGTGGAACAGCCAATCAGAGCAAAGTTTCGCCATGTGAAGATAATCTGTGAGTGTGCAAAAGAGCTTTTTTGTCTGTGGTTTCCGAGTGTTACTCCAGCAATGTATAACGTATACAGCATGAAAGACGCGTTGACTATGCTGAGTGCACGGTGTTTACATTTGAAACAACTAAAATATGCTTCCATACGTATACAGTAAACGTTGTAAAGTATGTATTTAACCAGCGCCATTGTTTTGTACCTAATAATGTTTTATACGAAACGTTATTCCTCTCGGTTGAATAATTATCGGCTTTTAAAAATGTGAAGTGATACATTGTTTACTTCTCACGCGGCGCCATTACAACTGCACTCGTATGGGAACAAAAGTCTATCGACAAGTACGCTGATAAATATGGTGTGAGGCGAAAACTAGCAAATTGATAGCAAGTGCAGCGCCAACTAGAGCATACCTACTGGAAATCCAGTCCCGTGTGATGCGGGCTTTACGGTCAGGTAGCCAGTTCAGCGCCAACTAACTGGAAATCCAGACTCGATGCAAGGAATGGGATTTTAAGATCTACGTAATTCTTTGCAGACTGACAATAATATTGTTTAACAGAGCGCCAGTACTTTCACAGAGCTCCACGGCATTTTCTCTTTGCCTTTTAGTATTTTTTTCGCTTGTTCGGTGTCCGCCCCTCCCGTAGCTAGTGGTATTTCTGGGCACGTTCAGTGGCGCAACTACAGGGGAGACAGGGGGCATAGCCCCTCCCCCCAACCTTGAACGGAAATCAATTCTATGTGGGCAAACATTGAAGTAAAAAAGAAGCAAGACTAACAGAATCTTAGAGTAGCAGGACGAGAGGATACTCAAGATAGAATTAGTTTTCATGTATATCTTGCATTTTTCTTCCAGACGGCCAAGCACGCCTGCAGGGAGCACAGAGGGGCAATTTCCCCTTTCGATTTCAATCATTTACAAATAAAAGTACATTTCGAAAAATTGTGTTGCTCGCTTCGCTCACGATATATGCTTTTCCTAGAGTCTAGTCAAGTTCGGAGTCGCAGCTAGTGTGCGGCGGGAGTCAGGCCTGGGAGCCGAACGATCTACATGAAGAAAAAAAAGTGTAAAAGAGAATGGCGTGGCGCCCAGTGACATTATTTGCGCCCTATTAAATCAATATTGTTTTCAGTTTGCAAAAGAAGATGTATCTAAAAATTTTCTTTCTAGCCTCGCTCACAATTCATTTCTTGTAATGCATTGTAAATTACCAGAGAGAGAAGTAAGATTATTCAGACTGTTGTTGATAAACAGTTTTGTCTTAAATGTACGAACAATTGTTTGTTTGACATTGACATTTGACATTTTATGTTATTTTTGCTGTTAGTTTCTTATGAGGCGGATGAATTGATTATTTAATGCATTTAAATAATATGCTATACATACATACGGAGTGTATGTGGTCACATGTCATCGTAGACCCCCTTTCCATATACTCTATTGAAAGGTCTTGACGTGCAGATTCCGAATCTGCAATCGCTTTCACTCTAGCTCAATTAGGGGCAGAGCGTCCCTTTGAAATTTTTTTGGGTTTTATGAAATATTCACTTTTTTTTTTTCTCTTTGCCTTTTAGTAATTTTTTCGCTTGTTCGGTGTCCGCCCCTCCCGTAGCTAGTGGATATTTCTGGGCACGTTCAGTGGCGCAACTACAGGGGAGTCAAATTTTTTGCGAAAATTTAAAATCGCCATATCTCCGTTCCTAATTGAGCTAGAAGGGTGGTTGATAGCTCGTTGGACTCGGAATGAAGTCCTCTTTCCGATTCTACAATACAAATTGGGGGTTTTTATTTAAAATTTCACAGTTACCCCCGCCCCGCTCCCCAGGGGCCGGGTGTGGGGAATCAGGTGTGATATCATTGAATAGCTTTCTTTCACTTATTAAACACGTATTTTTCGTTTTCCGATTTGATGTGTATTTCTCACGATATGTGACCGTTCCGGGACTTTTGGACCACCCCGTATAAATGTATACATATATTAAAGAAACTTCGAATACGTACAAAATGTAGTGTTAACATCTTGCATATGTATTATCTTATTTGACGTCGCTCCGTAAAACATATCTACTGCTACTAATAATAATAATAATAATAATACCATTATTAGTATTGGCACGTTTATCCTGGTACTTGACCCCCCCCCCCAGATAAAAAATCATGGTTGCAGCTCTGAACACGCTATTGCAATTTTGTAGAAAATATAGGAACTGAAGCAGACGAAGGAAGCAAGGTCATATATTTAATGTTTGTAATTCAAAGCAGCAATTGCGTGCATGAACGATCGAACTAAAAAACAAAAACCAAGTCTTTCTATACGTGACTGTTTCCTTCTTCGCAGCACAGCCTTCGACCTTTGCCTTCAGTACGAGGAAGGAAGTGCTATTGAGAGCGCCACCTAGAAGTTGCTGCCGGTTTAAGATTTCCTCGTATCGTCCAGCGCGTGCAACCTTGATCATTCCACTGAAGAGTTTTGCACACCCACCACGGAGGCCGTCACCGGAAGGGCGGGGAGGGGGGGCCGGGGCTGAAATAATCGTAGGGTAAGAACACGGTGAGGCACAAGGTCCCTTGCTCATCGCACGGAGTTCGGTCAAGCCATAAAAATGTCAGGATATAATGAAGAACCGGCTGTCGGACAGGCACATTGACCACCATTGCACAAGCTTGCAAACGACTACCCTGTCAGGAAAAAGCGGGAAAAAAGGAAGGTGTTTCCCCCCCCCCAAAAAAGGAGAAGTGACCTTGAGTGGACCAATCACAGAACCTTCCACTTGAAATAAGGGACCCAAGATCAAACCGGGTTTGTTCCTGGGAACCTCTCGCGATGAGGGGGCCTCCACTATGCTTTTCCCCATTTAACTCCATGGTTTTGAATTACCGGCAACTTGTCCTCTCGAGTTTCTGGCGATGAGCTTTACTGTGATTTTACCCAGGTCACCTTCCTGCGCACCTAGCACCACAAGAGCATGGCGATACATAAAGGGGGAAGACACTTTCTGCTATGTTATGTTGGCAATCTTGCCCTTTAATTTATTTGAGGTTGGCGCTACTGCACAAGAGAATCATTTCTGGATGTGCACGGATCACATGCTTAAAAAGAGAACAAAGAATGATACACAGAAACTGACCGAGCAATATACTTAAAGGTAAAGTTATCCCCTGCACGTTGGCTAAACAAATAGCCATTGAAGCCGGCCCCAGTGGCGGAGTGCTTAGCTCATCGCGCTACGACGCCATGGGTCCCGGGTTCGAATCCCGGCCTGGGCATGGATGTTTGCGAGTGTCCATTCATCAATTTCATCATGCCATCACTCATCCCCATCTTCGCAAATTAGCCGAAAGTGGCACAAAAAGCGAATTAAAATAAAGCAAATCGATCAATCAATAGCTATTGAAATTGAAACCAAAATAATACATATTCGAGGGTACCATGGTTAGCGAAAATGGGGGGGGGGTATTTATTATAGGTCATATCCAGTCTTACGGCGGCCGGTTCTAGTTTTGGCAAGTGGGACGCGGGGATTACGCCATAGACCAACCAGACAACAGCAGTGGCGCCGAGAGACACCTCGCAGCGGGAAGAAGTACTACGTGAACCTCATTCTACAGGCTGCTGGGTTTCTAATCGTGTTGGTTTGGTCGCTTCCCCGTTCTCCACTACCCTTGCCAGCAACAGGATCGTCCGTCATAACAGTAGAAAAGACCTTTAGCAGCAAGGAAAGGAATTTCCAACACTAAAAACATCCATGTCCTGGCCGAGATTCGAACCCGAAACCACTGGCGTCGTCTCTGTGCTAACCATTCTGCCACGGAGGTCGGCGAAGAGATAAGTAAATCATTTCAATAATTCAAACTCGCAAAATATTTTTTGCATTGTTTACCTTGTTTTTGAGGGGGTCTTTACGGGCGACGGGTGTATGTGTGTGTGTGTGTTGGGGGGATGGGGGCGGAGATTAAGCAGACACGACAATTCGCAATAAATGAAAATTTACCTCTATTTTGAAAATATAAAAGAGAGAAGTCATAGCTTCGATTCCTGGCTAAAATTTCGTGTTTCATATGCTCGATTAACCAATGTCATTTAGGTTCACTGTTTTCTTCTCTGCGATGTTGTTTTATTATTGATTTATCCATGTGTTTATACCCCCCTCATCAGAGGCGTCTCGTGAACGCATGCGATGCATGCTGCGCATGCGTCAATTGTGGGAAAAAGGACAGCTTGCTCTGCGACGACATTCATGAGCATTTCTACATTCTAATTTCTTCATATAGGAGAAGTATTTATTTTTAACGAGAGCGGTGAACTAAGCTTATATTACATCTCTTGGACCTGAAGTGACGCATGCGTCAATTGTGGGAAAAGAATTATTACTTTCTTTCACTTCAGATCCAAGAAATGTAATATAAGCTTAGTTCAGCGCTCTCATGTAAAATAAATGCTTCTCCTATATGAAGAAATTAGAATGTAGAAATGCTCATGAATGTCGTCGCAGAGCAAGCTGTCCTTTTCCACACAATTGACGCATGCGTTCACGAGACGCCTCTGCCCCTCAGCCTGGAGGAGGGAGTGTACAATTTTCTATGATTTTACGCTGGCTGTGAACACCTAACGATTTACTCCACGCGACGCCACTCAGAAGCTCTATCGCAACTCTAACTCAGGATTATAGGAGAAAAAGAGATAGAAAATAGAAGAATGACGAAAGAAACAAAGACAATGAGAAAGAAAGAGAAACAGAAAGAATGAAGATAGCGAGAAAAATATAGAAAGAGTAGAGTAAGAGAAAATGAAAATATAGGGTAATCACAAATTATTGGCCGATTTTATTAAGACCATATTTTCACCAATACTAAACAGAAATACATGATACTACCACCATTTGAAAGAGGAATATTTACAGTCTCACACAGACCTTAAATGCATTCGATGTGCGTCCAATGTGTGGCAGGACCATTGAAATATATATAACATGGAAGGACTGATTTACGGCGGAAAAGTGAAGTCGTTCTCTCGCTTAGTTACGCCAGGCAACGCGGGAACAAAAGATAAGCAGACGAATTTTTCTGTGGCGGCAAATGGATTTTTACGACAGATTATTTCCGAAATAAATGACATAATTTATGAGAACTCATTACAATGAGTACATTACCTGCATTCAGATACCACTCTCTATGCATATTCTTGTTACTTGTGAATAAAACGTGTGTAAAATACCTTTTAAAGGATAAATAACGCTTAACATGTAAAAGTGATAACAAGAAGGGAAATTGAAAAGAAACTGACTGTTGGAAAGAGTTGTCAGGGGTGTGCTTTTACGTAATACTTGGCATATATTTACTTTTGAATAACGAAATCATTTTTTTTTTACATAAAATATCATAATTATAATTGAAACAAACAGCAATAATAAAAATATCAGAGATTTATATAAAGGTGTAAATGAGTTTAGAAAGGGGTGGCAACCTAAAGTAAACTTGATAAAATTGATTGATTGATTGATTTAGTTTATTTACTTCGCGTTTTGTGCCTCTTGGCTAATTTGCGAAGATGGGGATGAGTGATGAAATTGATGAATGGACATTCACAAACAACCAAGCCCGACCAGGATTCGAACCCGAGACCCTTGGCGTCGCAGCGCGATGTGCTAACCACTTTTTTTTTATTTGAAACTATTACATATTATTGTGCATGTTATACATTTTAGGTCATTTTAAAGTGAACATTACATTTAGGAAATTTGCATATAACATATCTCTTTTACAACGAGGGATCATTTGGTATTCCTGGTGCAGGTGATTGATAAATTGGGTGTGAAAATCTTGTTGCCTATGTATGGATACAAAAAGGGCATATTGGCCTAAGAGCCATTGTACACTGTGGCGTTTTGTTCTTGGATAATATGCAAAGGAAGGATACAAAAGAATATCTACTGAAATGTTACGTTCTGATGTACGACAAATTGTACTCACAAGTTTTTTGATATATAACCATGATTTTTGGATTATTTGACATTCACTAAGCTTATGCACTAAATTATCTTGTACATTACATGTAGCACATATTGGAGTATTTAGTAATTTTATATCATAAAGTTTAACTCCAGTAATGAATATTTGGTGTACAATTATATACCACGCTGATCTGACTCTTAACGTAAGGTGGCGGGCCTGTATATTATTCCATACTTCCTGCCAATTCACTCTTGGATTCCGATCTACAATTTTACACTGTTTTTGTGATAGTGAACACATTCTTCCATATATTTTTGACATCTCTTGCGTTGGAAGGATAGGAGATTGTATTAAAGCGTAACTGATATCCACTATTGTATTCTTAAAATACCATAATCTGTCTGGAAGTCTTGTAACATCAATGGGGCCTATAATTGAATGTTGTCCAAGGCGTGTCTCAGAACTTTACTAGTGAGGCTGTTTGGGTGTTGAATCAGTGTCGTTACATCAGCTTGAATACGTAGAGCCTGACTTTTATATTCCACGTTTACAAGGTTCATTCCCCCTTCTGCATAGGGTAAACAAAGCGTTGCGTGATTTACACGCAAGATTTGACCGTTCCAGACAAACCAGTTCACAGCACTCTTGAGCTTAAAAATATCCAGTTGCCGCAACGGGAGTATTTTTGCTACATACCACACCTTGAAGAGAGCGTACACCTGTACAAACGTCACTCTTGACTGTATACTAAGTATTCGAAATTTATTCATTTGTAGAACTGCTTTAACACCATTTATCACTCTGTCATAGTTTAACTGGATCATTCGTTGAAGGGAGCGCGCAAAAATTATTCCAAGTATTTTTATCGATGGAACAACATGAAATTCTCCGCTCTGAGGGTAAGTTATATCCGGGTTTAAATGCATAAGAGTTGATTTTTTCTGATTTACTGTGAGCCCTGAAAGGGGACCAAATTCCTGTAATACTTTAGACGTTGCAGCAATATCAGACTGCGTATTTATTAATACATTGACATCATCAGCATAGGCCAACACCTTTGTGTTTATAGATTGTATGGTGATGCCTTGTACTTGCTTTTCTAATGCAGAAAGGAGGGGTCTCAATGAGATACAGAAAGCTATCATCGATAATGGGTCACCTTGTCTTACTCCCTTGTGAATAGGAAGTTCTCTTGTCATAAATCCATTTATTTGCATTTTGGATGTTGCGTTACTATAAAGACTTTTAAAAGCTGACAAAAAATGTCCACGTATACCGTACTTTTGAAGCACATTAAATATGTAATCATGGTGTACCGAGTCAAATGCTCGTTCAAAATCTATTGCTAATATAGCATTATCATGGTTATTGCTATTGACTCTATAACAAGTAAGCACTTCACGAAGCGTTTGTAAGACATTTGTAATTTTCTTCTTCATACCAAAAACATATTGTGTATCTCCAACTAGTTTTTCTACATAGGGCATAAGTCTGCCTAGCATACAGCGAGAGAATATTTTATAATCAGTACATAAGAGGGTAATGGGTCTATATTGACCAACTTCAGTGGGTTTCACACATTAAACTATAATCCCAGTAGTTGAGGATTTTCCCATTTTATACCTTCGGAACACTGCATTTATTCATTCAGTTAGTGTTTTCCCATCAACGTCCAAAATGTTTGGTAGAGTTTGTTTGGTATCCCACCCAGACCAGGTGCAGAAAACGGCTTCCCCGACTTAACCGCACGGAATACTTCTTCGCTTGTGTAGTCTTTATTTAATTGCTCACGTTGCTCATCGTCAAGGACCTCGGACAAGGATTCCAAGTTATACGTCAAATCTATATTATGTGTTATTGGTTGGGAAAATTGATTCTCAAAATAGTTGTAAAATCTGTTACGTATTTCCGGGGCTGTTTTTATTTAAATTTCAGAATTATCGTTTATTTCGCTAATAAATTGTCTTTTCGCATTGTGTCTTTCTTGCAGCACATGGCTTATAGATGCAACCTCTTCTTTATCAAAGTCGAGGAGTCTGCTGCGAATTTTTACCCCTTGTCGTCTTTCAGCTGTCATCCTCAGCAGTACAGCTTGTACACGTTTTACCTGTGTTTGCACTTGTTTCCCTTCAGTGGCTTCATGAATAAGTTCACGCAGCACACGGTAATAAAAATTATATTTATTATTCCAGTCACTAGAACGTTCCTTACAATACCTAAGACAAAACCGTTTTATGCCTGGTTTAAGAATTTCATCCCACCAGCGAATTATATCACTTTGTCTGGTACGGTGTGCTTCCCATACATTCCATTGGTCCTGAAAGGCTCGTTGGAAATTTGCATCTGTAAGGATAGAAGCATTTAATTTCCAGTAGCCATACCCTCTAGGTACTATTGGTATATCCACATTTATCGCCATGATTACGGCACTATGGTCTGAAAAACAGGTGGGTGTTATACTAAGTGACTTGTTTTGTTGGCGTAAATGTGGTGTTACATAAAATCGATCTAAACGGGAAGCACAATTATTACGAATGTACGTGTACCCTTTCTGTCCAAAATATTTGTCATTCCATACATCTGTAAAATTAAACCCATTTACTAATTTTTGCAAAGAATTGGAGGTATTAAAGCCAGGTCTTTGGTCCTGCGGATGCAGGACACAATTGAAATCGCCCGCGCAAATTATACGTTCTATTGTACCCTGCATTTCAGTAGCGACATCCGTCGCAAAAAGCGCATCCCTCTGTTTCCTAAATTGTGTCCCTGAAGGTGCATATAAATTATATACCCAAACATTAGCTATTTTTGCTGAGATAATTCTACCATTGGGATGGCACATCACATTTGTAATCGGTACGGTGTTACGCACTAACAGGGCTGTTCCTGTCGCTTGAAAGGTCGCATTATTATAGACTAATATGTTTGGGGGAAGGTTAAATGCTGTTATTCCACATTCTTGAAGAAGTGCTATATCTAACGATGATTGTAGGAAAAAATCTCCTACCGCCTCCTGTTTAGTAAAAGATCTCATTTTGTTAATATTGATTGTAGCTAAACGGAGAGTAGTCATCATATATACAATTAACAGAAATTTAAGATATAGGGTTACCCAACACTTTGAGTTATACATTTTGCCCAGAGGACACTAATAGTCGTACACTGTTTTTCCACTCCCTTCCATGCCACGAAACGTAAACCTTGCATATGTGCACGGTACCTCGTGCAAACACGTGACCAAGCATCATATACCTTTACTCATTTTACACATGCTATTTCTGACTTTCATTTTTACTTGCACCCACACATTCACTAGACACACTAGGGGAAACACTGAATTTGGATCCGATCACAGGTTGTAACTCAACACTCGGGGCCAAATTTGTCACGCTTTGGGATCTGGTTATACGCACTGGGGAGGGGGCTATTGCCTGCTGCTTCACGTTCTTCTTGTGGTGGGGGTCAGGTGCCACATTTTGTTGTACTTTTTTCTTCTTCAACTGCTTCTGTTCCTGGAGTCTCTTCACATTTGATTTTCTTTTGGCATTGTCCTTTGTTCCTGTTGTGGTTTCACCAAGCTGAACCTTGTTTTGTTGATCTTCGAGTGTATGGGATCCTCCTGCTTCGTACATGTCAGTCTCCATTTCACGATTACTCGTAGTGTCAGACTCGCGCATCGCTTGATCAGTTGTTTCCAGACTGTCAGTCACCAACACGTTATCCCGTACGTCACTGTGGAGGTTGTCACATCTTCCGCCCACGATGTGCTGTGGATAGACGCAGGTGGAGGTGTTTTCTTCGTAGGGTCCATTTTGTGTTCTAAAACATCAGCTTTTTTCGGCTCTATTTGCAGATTTTTATCGCGTTCATTGTTCACATTTTTTTCTTGCAACTGCATTGGAATTGGCAACACTGTAAATTGAGTGTCAGCCTTTATATCCGTCTCGTGCGCTGAACGTTGGCTAGGTGGTCCATGTACCCTTGCTGCATATGACTGCTTAGGCTGGATTTCTACAGGAGTAGCATATGCTCCAGTATTATCCTGCATCACTCGCTCACCCACAGCACCACGTCGTTGTGGACAAAACCGTGTTGTGTGTTGAGTGTCTTCACATACACTGGCTGACAAAAAAAGTTAAGCACCCAGAAGGAGTGGTTGGACATGAATGAAACTACATATGCTGAAAGTCCATGTACCTTTATTGAACTGATTACAATATAGGATGCAAGAGTCAAGGCCATTGGCAGTTACAGGTGGATGGTGGCGCCAGGTCAGTAGGGTGTCGCACCCCCTCTGGCCGCAATGCATGGTCTTATGTGGTTTGGAATAGTGTCAAACAGCCTTTGGATCCTCTCCTGAGACACGTTCGTCCACAGGTGTTGCAGCTGTCCCTCCAGATCCCGCAGGTTGGCATTAGGACGGAGTCCCTGTCCAATGTCATCCCACACATGTTCAATGATGGAGAGGTCCGGGGATCGTGCTGGCCACGGGAGGACCTCAACATGCTCTAGGCAGTCCATAGACACATGGGCTGTATGTGGGCGTGCATTATCTTGTTGGAACACTGTCCCAGGGTGCTGTGCCATAAGGGGTAGGACGTGTGTACGCAGAAAGTCTGTGACGTATCGCTGTGCCGTCAAAGTCTGCCGAAGCACTATTAGAGGTGACCTGAACGCATATCTAATGGTTCCGCACACCATGATGCCAGGGGTCACACCTGGGTGTCTCTCCACAATGTAGGCAGGATGTGCCCTCTGCCCTTGATGCCGCCACACCCGCACACGATGGTCATCGGAGGTATGGAGAAGCGGGACTCGTCACTGAACATGATGCGATGCCATTCGTCCTCTGTCCATGCCTCCCGAGCACGGCACCACACCAACCGCAGGCGTGGGTGTTGTGGTGTCAACGGCAACCGGCGCATGGGGCGGTAGGACCCGAATCCGGCGGATGCGAGTCGTCGAGACACTGTGCGGGAACTCACAGGATGTTGTAGAGTGTTCAGTACATGTTCTCGGATGACAGGTTCCGAAGTTGTGGGATCCCGCACTGCTTAGAGCGCCATACGACGGTCCTCCCTCAGGGTGGTGTTTCTTGGTCGACCTGAACCTGCACGACGTGCATTGGTTCCCTCATGTACCTATTGATTCCAACATCGGGCCACTGTGACATCTGAATGGCTCACATACCTGGCAATTGCCCGATACGACCAACATGCCTCATGCAGTCCCACAATGCGGCCTCTGTCAAATGCTGTCAATTGCTGGATCGGTTGTCTAACACATCTGCGAGGCATCGCCGGTGCTTCGTTTTCCTCTCTCAACTTCGTGCTGCACTGTCTGACTCACAGCAGGTGACTGGTCCCACCTTATCAGCAACAGGAGGTGACGTCACAAATGCCCTCTGGTGGGCGTTCTACACATTTCAGATCAGGCACGTATCCAGAGGGGGGCTCAGGGGGCTCGAGCCCCCTCCGAAATTTTTCGATTTACACTAGATAAAATGAGTTTTTTGGCTTGAGTGTGTGAAATAAAATATTGTGATTATAATTTAAGGGGAAATATAATTATCGAGGAAAGGCGGAGAATGTTCTAGAACCCTGAAGGATAACCCTGTTATTGATAATATTGTATGTTAACTTTTCTTGCTCTTTCGGTGTTGTCGAAACGAACATGAGCATTATTTAAAGATTTGTCAGCATTTGGAAGTTGCACAACGAAGCACAGTTGAAGGCAGCGCCATGAGTCGGCCGATTCGTTGCATTACTGCAAGGAAAAGTGCGAAACATTCCAGAATATAATATGGATATAAATACGCGGATTCAATTTCACAGTTGGTATATACAACAGAATAATTCAATAATACTTCAGGAATAAGTGTGACAGTCGATTAGTGATCAGTCAGTGTCCATTGACAGTTTTATAAGATGTAGAGATTCGGGGGGAGGAGGGGGGGAAGAGGACTAGTGAAACATTTTCCTGGAAAGTGCTGAAGTCTACCACTATATGTACAAGTTCGGGTCCAAAGCTGAAGACATTGCCGACAGTGTAGTGCTAGTTTCGGGTCATGAGCCGAAGAGATCAAAGGTCTCTAAAGTAAATATTTCAGCAGTAATGGGCATTGGAGAATCATTTTTTTTTAAAAAAAAAAAAAAGGAAATAAGCTGCACAGATCGACTGAAAATCTAAGTGTTGAGTGACGATTTATTAGTGACCGGACCAAGTTCCGTGTATGCAGTCCGAGGGTTTCGTGGATTAAAAATGGACTTTTAAGTCAACTGTTTGGGAAAACACTCAAACACTAACTACCACAAAGGGCAGCCATGAAGGCCATAAATTTTATGAATGTCGAGAAGAGAAAGCAACAAGATGTTGCATATGTGGAAATTTTAACGGAAAAAGCAAGCTCGACCATGACTCCAAAACCAGGGTCTCTGGCACATACCGTGCCATTCTTTGTTCTACCAAGTGATCTACCGAGTCACCCTTGGCTTCGCTTGATCTTTTGCTGTTGCTGTAGAGCAATGGCACGGTATGCCTGGTGGAGCCTGCATTTTCCGCTAAAATTTCTGCATAGTACATCTATTGTGTATGCCCAACCGTAAGATGTTGCCTGCCTAATTAACAAGCACAGAAAAAGGAAATAGAATAAAACTAAGGGACATTCCCACCAGTTGACAAGATATTTTTCTTCTCTGTCAACACGAGCTCCGTTTCAAGGTGACAATGAGATTGACTCACCAGGTTTCACACCGAAGCTACAACCTATACGTGTCGCTTGAGGGTTTCACAAATCGAACACAGGCTTGTGCAGCCTCTAGTGCCGCTACGGTGTGAAAACTTTCTGTTGATTGGGTCACTCATTGCAAACGACGTGTGTATGCCTTCTGTGTGAATTCTTCCTAAATCTTGAATATCCAAGTCACAAGGATGGAAAATTAGGATTTTTGTTAAGGTTACGTTTCGAAGGCAGGCGACAACACCATAAAGGATCATATCCAAACCTGGGAGAACACATTCGAATGGATTGTCCATTGCATAACAGCTTCGTGAAACGGACACACATACACATACTGAGATCGTTTCGGCACAAACACAATGTTCGTACATTGCAACAGAGGAGTCGACTGATAAAAAATGTCTCGATATCACGTTTTGAAAGAAGATTAAAAAAAACAGCAGCTTAAACAATGGCAGATTTAGGAGACATTTGCTCTCCATTTTTGGCTCCGCACTATGGCTTTTTAATGCTAACCTTTGTCTACCAAGAGAAAATAAACTTTTCTTGCCCCCTCCCCCGCACCGTTTTGGAACTGAATCGCCACCATCGACTTTAAACCTTGCGAGGTTCTATCTGTACCCCTGTAAAGAAAATTATGTTTAGCCCCCCCACGAAAAGAAATTCTGGATACGTGCCTGTTTCAGATCCTTGTACATCTAATCATTTACTCACACATCAATGGTATGCATGTATACCGAAATGGGGTAATCTTCGACCACTCCTTCTGGGTGCTTCACTTTTTTTGTCAGCCAGTGTATTTTACAGGCAGGTTTCTGTCCATAATATGTTACCCAAAATTGCATGCATGCCCTGTATTGATACGTAGGACGGGATTGGCTTATTCAGAACCATTCTCACCAACTTAATACCTGTACGAGTTTTATAAATATGCTCATCCGAATATGTCCACCGGAGGGGTCTTAATTTCACCATACTGCGCAAGCACTGTACGGATATGGCTATCGGTTATTTCCATTGGTATAACATGTAGTCTCACTAGTGTAGTTGTCCTATCAGCCCAATCTAATCTAATTTCATGTTCATCATCCTCATCACAATACACTAACTTCCCTTCAAATTTATTCATTAACTGTTCGCTTAATAGACGCGTCACTAGCTTAATATATACGCACTTACGGTATTGGTCCAGTTCAATACTTAATACCTGGTCTTCAGTCAATGCAAGAGTATCCCGTATCCAACGATGATGGGCACTTCTTCACACTTGAAAACCATAACTTTAGCGTATTTACACGACGGATTTCCATTTTCCTTAGTAGTTGTATTGGCTATATAACCAGGACCGGAAAGTATGAACCCCCCTCAGGCAGATTTGCCTATACTTAAAACTAGCTCAACATGAGCATATGAGTTTTTTGCTCAAGTGTGGAACCCTGTCTAATCCAAGATTTTTGTAAAAAAGCCCTCATGGATTCCATGAGAAAGTATGAGCCCCCTCAGATTGATTTGGCTACACTTACAAAAGGCACTTCTGTGAGATTGTTGTCCATAATCCTGTCAAAAATATGGCCCTCTTGATATTTTTTTTGCCCACACTTAAAACTAAGCCAAGATGCTCATAAAAGCTACCCTCACCAACATACCCACACACACCCACACCCACCCACATACACCCACACACATACACACACACACACACACACACATATTGACCTTGACCTTGACCTTGATCCTGACGTTGACGTTGACGTTGATCTTGACCTTGACCTTGACCTTGACCTTGACCACACCCACCCACATACACACCTACACCCACCCACACCCACCCACATACACACCCACACCCACCCACACCCACCCAGATATTTTCAATGCGGTCCGTGCTTAGGCTATATAAAGAGCTTTTGCATTGCATATCAGCCAGTATTGTGAGAGCTGTTGAAGAGTAAGGTTGTGTTGTTGCAGTGCTGCTCATATTTTTTAAACACAAAAATATTGCAGATTTGTATAAATTGAATTACAAATCTATTTGATTTAATATACAGAATTTTTGACAACCTGTCATAGGTTTATTAAGCATAGAATTTTGATTTGAATCCCAAGAAATTTTATATAAATACCAAAGCCAAAAATATTAACACACACACACACACACATACACACACACACACACACACACACAAATCACACTGCTGAACCCAACTGATTAAGTATAGAGTTTTGATTTGACCCCCAAGAAATTTTATATAAATACCAAAGCCAAAAATATTAACACACACACACACACACATACACACACATACACACACACAAACACACAAATCACACTGCTGAACCCAACTGATATTTTTTATTAAGTATAGAGTTTTGATTTGACCCCCAAGAAATTTTATATAAATACCAAAGCCAAAAATATTAACACACACACACACACACACACACACACACACACACACACACACACACACACACACACACACACACACAAATCACACTTCTGAACCCAACTGGTATTTTTATTAAGCATAGAATTTTGATTTGAAACCCAAGAAATTTTATATAATAAACTAATAATAAAAATGCCAAATCAAAAAAATTGTAATCTATGCAAAAAAAATATATATCCAGCCCCAATTGGGCTAAGCATCAAAGGAATTGTAATCCAGACAAATGCAGAACACCCACAAAAATATGCCCTAAATGCCATAGAAAATATAGCATGCAATACTTCACATATACACATAAAGGTACTTGCTCTGCACAGTCATCAACATTGCCCTCACAACCATCTACATCTGGTCTGAAAAGGAAGCATGAAGCACCTGTTAATGCTGGACCTGCAAAACAGCCACGCTATGCACCACCTATCCATAGCAGTTTTAATGGCCAATTAAGGGATTACCGGTTTGTATCAGAGCCAAGATGTGACATTAAGAATTTTTTGAACAGTGTAAATCCTGATGTGCAGGCAATTCTAAATGCACAAAATGGCTCTTATAAGCTGTCCCTCAAATTGTTTACACAATATAAGAAACCAAATGGCACAAAATTTACACAGCCCCACCTAACAGAAACTGTACCGGTATATTCAAATGCAAATTCAGACAAAATAATAAGCAGTTTGATAGATCAATTGAATATTAAACACTCTGAATTTGCCGGAAAAGAGTCAGGATGGAGCCTATGCGGTTCTCCACACAAGTTATATGTTAATATTTCTGAATTCAGCCCATTACAAGGTTCTACATATTTGCCATTACCTGCCAATATTAAAAACAAAACAGCCGTGGTTAATATAAAAAATAATGATGAGAAATGCTTTTTGTGGTGTATTTTAGCTGCTTTGTATCCAGTTTCAAGGCATCCTGAGAGAATAACTTATTACAAACAACATGAGCACGATTTTGATGAAGCAATGGAGGGTTTAGAATATCCAATGTCTGTTCAGAATATTGATAAATTTGAAAAAAAGGCCAGGAATATCAATGGAAAACAATTATCTATTAATGTATTTATTTGTTCCACTGGCCGTGGCAATTGTTTGATAGCACCTCTCAGAATCAGTACATTTGATGATGATTCTGCTGTTCCGATTGATCTGCTCTTAATTGAAGGGGATGATACACACCATTACACTCTGATACATAATCTTGAAGCTTTAGTCAGAACACAACTAGACAAATCCAATACAATATTCAAGTTGTGTAGAAGATGTTTAAGTGTATTTGATGGCAGGAAAATGGTAAATAGAGTTCGGGAAGTGAATGCAGAAATTGCTAAAAACAAGTTAATTGAACATTTAAAATATTGTGGCAATCATAAACCTGTTCATATGGTGATGCCAATGCCAAGTGAAAATGCCAAATTCAAAAAGTTTGAAGCCTTGTTGGAACACCCAGCATATATAGTGTGTGATTTTGAATCAAATCTCAAACCTCTTGCATTCTGCAATCCAGATCCTGAAGAATCTTCAATTACACCATACCAGTTACATGAACCCTCCAGTTTTTATTATGTTGTTGTACAGAATGGTGTTGTTAGTAAAGAATATTCATACATGGGACCAGATGCCATCAAAAAATTTGCACATAGAATAGAAAATGAGTGCCATGACATAGCATCTAATATCTTATTAAAATCAAAACCCATGTTGCCTTTAACAGAGAAACAGATTGAAGATTTCAACAATGCAGAAAAATGCCCGGTATGTGATTCTGAATTTTCAGATGCAAAAATCAAGGTGAAACACCATTCCCATACAGATGGTAAATTCTTAATGGCCCTGTGTAATAGCTGTAATATTAAGATCAAGAGACCAAAATTTGTCCCTATATTTTGCCATGGTGCATCCAATTATGATTTCCATCATTTGATCAGGTACGAGGGGTTTGACAAGCAGAATTTAAATATTTTAGCTGAAAATGATGAGAAATATATTGCTATTAGCAAAATAATTAAAGTTAATGGTGTTCCTATTCAGATAAGATTTCTTGATTCTTACAGAATTTTATCGGCTAGCCTGGCTACACTGGCCACTCAATTATCTGATGATCAATTCAAAATCACATGTGCTTTGTTTCCAAATCAGGACCTGAAATTAATTAGGCGGAAGGGTGTATATCCTTATGACTATGTTACAGATTTTTCTAAATTTGATGAGTGTTCTCTGCCACCACAACATGAGTTTTACAGCAAAATCAGAGGATCTGGAATCACTGATGAAGATTATCACCATGCCCAGTTGATGTGGAACAATTTAAAATGCCAGACATTTGGTGATTATCACATGGCTTATTTAAAACTTGATGTGACCCTCTTAGCTGATATACTTCAAGCATTCAGAAAATCTTCCATGCAAAATTATAAGCTGGATCCAATGTATTTTTACAGTGCTCCGGGCCTAGCATGGTCTTCAATGTTTTTGAACACTAAAATGCAATTGGATCTGATCCAAGATCAAGATATGTATCTGTTTATGGAACAATGTATAAGAGGAGGCATGGTGCAATGTTCTCAGAGATATGCCAGAGCAAATAACAAATATATGCCTGATTATGATCCAGCACTGCAATCAAATTATATATTGTATGTGGATGCAAACAGCCTGTATGGTTATGCCATGATGGATAAACTACCATATGCAGGGCTTGAATTGGTCGAAGATTTTAATATTGAAGATCTTAAGGATTTTGATGACAGTAACTATGGTCTATTCTTAGAGGTTGATCTGACAATTCCTGATGATTTGCACAACAAATTTTCTGATCTGCCCCCAATTCCTGAGGTTCAGTGCTCACCTGGCTCTAAACAGAAGAAATTGATGATGACTCTGGAGCCGAAACAGGGTTGTGTCTTATATTACAAGTACCTCCAGTTCCTGATGCATCATGGTGTTCAAGTGACCAAAGTTGGAAAAGTTTTGAGGTTCAGGCACTCAAGATGGTTGAAGCCATATATTGATACAAACACAGAGCTTCGAACATCTGCAATAAGCCAATTTGATAAGGCCTTGTTTAAATTGATGGTCAATTCTGTGTATGGCAAAACTATTGAAAATGTCAGAAAACATACCGATGTTAAAATAATTACTGACTCCAGCCTGAGCAAAAAATTGATTGCAAAGCCCAACTTCAATTACAGAAGAATTTATGATGAGCATATGGCACTTTTCAACATGAAAAAAACAAAGATTAAGTTTGATAAGCCTATTTATGTAGGGGCTGTGATATTGGAATTGGCCAAATTACACATGTTAAAATTGTATTATGATGCGTTGAAACCTTTTTATGGTGATAGTGTAAAATTGATGTACATGGACACTGATAGTTTTGTTCTTGATATTAAAACAGAAGATGTTTATAAAGATATAGCACAGCCTGAATTGCTTGAATATTTTGATACCAGTGAACATACAAGAATTCAACCCCACAACAAAAAGGTGCCTGGCAAGTTAAAAGATGAGACACTTGGTGATGTTATTGTGGCATTTGCTGGGTTAAGTGCCAAGATGTATAGCTTTGAAACATGTAGTGGTGTTGTTGCCAAAAAAGCCAAGGGCATTGGCAGAGTAACTGTGGAAAAAGAGCTTGAATTTGAAGATTATAAAAATTGCCTCAAGACCCAGAATTTAATAAGAACATCAGAATCCAGAATTCAGAGTGTAGATCACTTGCTGACTAGCAATATTGTAAGAAAAGTGGCTCTGGACCCACATGATGATAAGAGATGCATTTTATCATGTGGCATACATACTTTACCATGGGGTCATTGTGATTTGAAAAATGGCAATCAATGCACAAACACAGAGCATGATTTGAAATAAATAAACATGCCTATGAACTTATTTGGGTTCAAAAAACAGGCTATTATGGACCTGCCAACACCACAACCCTCTTCTGATATGATATCTAAACTAAGTGGTTTGTTGATTATTCATCTGAACAGCATACTTACAGATGTTGATGATGAAACAGGTAAAACATTGTACATATTTAACAATAATTTAAATCATTACCAATTACCTGTAGGTGGGCAATTGCAATTTATTACAACCCCAGAGGGTAATGTCAAGATTTCAATAGGGAAAAATATTTATAGAATTAAGCACTCAAACATGGTTTCTGGCACTGTATATACTGTTTCTGCTGGTGACTGCTTATATATTGAGGTCCCTGGATCCTATGACAAGCTTATACCCTTTTTTATAGAATTAAGAATCAGATATTCAATAATAAATAACCACTAAAACAAAAATGCCTAATGATATATTTGGCCATACAAGGCATGAAGATCACAGTGATGAGATTTTGATGCTTGATGTCAGAGTCAAGAAATTAAGAAGTGATTTACAAGCTTTACAAACCACACTCAATGCCAGTCTTCAATTAGAAATTACAAATTTGCAATCACAATGCATGGACCCTCTTCTTAAAATTGATTCTGAACTCAAATTGCTGCTTCAGAAATATACTGATTTGGCCACATTGGATAATTTTCAAAATTTAGAAGAGGCTGTAGCAGCTCTTCAAGCCAAATTTAAGACCCAGGCTAACAACTCTAAGCAATTGAAACAACAATTGGAAGAGCAGATAAATAATGTCCAGACACAGCTCCAAACAATTGTCAAAATCATAAAATCACAAGAAGATTTTGATCTTGTGATTTCCACTCTAAAGGAACAGATTCAGTCACTGGAGATACCTAATCTGGGCCCTCTGCACAATGCCATAGCCGAGGTTAAAGAAAAAATTGAGACACTTGAAAATTTTATGAACAACTTGCCATCTTCTGATGCTTTGAGTGCAATAACTCGGAGTGTTGCAAACATCAAGCTGCAACTTGAAACATATGAAGATTTTGGAAAAATTCAAAGTACCATAACCCATCTTGAAGGTACAATAGCAGCAGTGCAAAGTGATTTGACAAATGTACAAGAATCTCGCCTGCCCGGTATTGTAGATACCCTTGTCAGTATCCAGCAACAAATCACAAAGCTTGAAAACCTCAACACTGAATCTGAGCTATCTCATTTTCATCATTTGATTGATGATATCCAAACAAAGCTTGAAATTTTACAACAATCCACACCCTCTCAGGCAGATATAGCCCTGCTCCAAAATGCTATGCAAAATGTGGCTGATGCTTCTGAATTAAACAATGTAAAATTGGCACTTGAATCTTTGCAAAATACAGTATCAAATCTGCCTACATCACAGGAACTTAAAAATATTAAGAGAGCAGTGAATCGCATATTGAAATCAGAAGATATCAAGAATATCCAGGCAGAGATCAAACAACTCACTCAGACAGTGGCCACTCCACCAACCAATCAACATATTAATGAACTGCATGCCCTGTTTGAGGATATCAGAAGACAGGTCCATGATCTTACAGCTCAAAATTCAAAATTGGCAGTTGTTGAAAATTTACAGCAAATTGTAGCTAATATCAAGCAACAGCTAGGGACCATGGAATCCAATCAAGCAAATGCTTTGTCTGTTTTTGCCACCCAGCTACAAGAAATTGTGCAACAATACAAGAAACTTGCTGTGGACATAAGAATCAAGCCGGGGCACGATGAGATTGTTAGGACTATCAATGAGCACCTTGAATCTGTAACAAGGAGATTGCTCACAGCAGAAAAAGAAATAACAGGCATAATCGAGAATCCTAAACATACAGTAATTCTTGAATTGTACAGCATCCCCAACAAAGAATATGATTCACCATTTACACCAGGTGGCAAAATATATATGCTGTCCCCTGCACAATTTTATTACCAGTTTTTTGTTGGGGGCACATTGAGACCAATCAAGATCAAATATTGGCTTCAACCACAGGCACACCACTACCCCACCTTATCAATAACAAATGCTGACAACAAACCAAAAATTACCAGTGTAGAATTGGAGGATTTTACAGATCCCAATACATTAGAAACAGCCTATGCTGAAGATGATGGCTCTCTGGAATTTCATATACAAATAGGGGACAAATTGTATTTAGAAAATCCTGTAGTATCAGCTGCTGAACACCCCATAGTTGCAATATTCTTGTTTACATATTATGTCTAGACAAATTATTGTTGATGAATTACACAAACAAGCCCGACATAATTTTAAGAGACTGCCAGTAGTCACAAAGGGCATAGATGATTTATGGCAGAGCGACTTGATTGAAATGGCAAGTGGACAGCTGAAAAACTTAGACAAAATCAACAAGGGCTACAAGTATCTACTCACTGTCATAGACACATTTTCAAAATATGCCTGGGCTGTGCCACTCAAATCCAAGACTGGAAAATGTGTTACAGAAACCATCAGAACAATCATCAATCAGAGTGGAAGATCACCGCGCTATTTGCAAACAGATAATGGCAAAGAATTTTATAATTCAGTGTTTCAACAATTTATTAAAAGCCAGGCAATACAACATTACTCGAGTTACAGTGATCTCAAGGCCTCAATTGTAGAGAGATTCAACAGAACCTTAAAAAATCATATGTATAAACAATTTACACTTCAAGGTAATTATAAATGGATTAATATTCTTCCAGAACTTCTACAAAAATATAACAACTCGGTCCATTCCACAATCAACATGAAACCCTCTGAAGTAACTTCATCTGATGAGCAAAAATTGATCAGCACTGTTTATTATCCTAGATATCAGCCAACAACAAGAAAAGCCAAATACAGGGTGGGTGATCAAGTAAGAATCAGCAAATATAAGCACTTATTCAAAAAAGGTTTTACAAGAAACTGGAGCACTGAATTATTTACAGTGGTTCAAGTTAAACCCGGGACCCTTAACACATATATAATAAAGGATCACCGAGGAGAAATTCTCAAAGGCAGGTTTTATGAACAAGAGCTCAGCAAAACTAAACAGCCTGACACATATCTCATAGAAAAAATCATCCGCAGAAAAGGCAACAAGTTAATTGTCAAATGGCTAGGACTTCCAGAACACAGCTGGATCGATGCAAACAAAATAATAATATGAACACCTGGGATGTTATAAAAAGGCTGCCAGAACCTGAACAGCAGAATAAGAGAAATGGAAATTTGCTGCCTGATAATATTAGGTGTCTTATTGTTGGGCCATCTGCTTGTGGTAAAACTACACTAATGGTTGATAATTTTTTATTGGCACCCAACTGGTTAGACTGGAAAAACAGGCACTTGTATGTCTTTTCTAAGAGCTTGGAACAATTAAAATATCAGCAGCTGATGAAGCTATATGATGGATTGGATATTGCCATTTTTGAGCCAGATGTTAAGCCACTTCATGAATGTCTTGATAATTCTGTTGTTGTGCTTGATGACATTATACTGGATAATCAAAACAAGGTTAGAAATTTTTTACACAGGGCCGACACAAAAACATTGATTGTTTCTACCTGGCACAGACTTTTTCAAAAATACCCAAGCAGCTGATCCGAGACAACAGCAATTTTATATGTGTGTTCCATCAAGACCATACCAACCTCAAACACATACATGATGAATATGTAGGTGGGGACTTGAGCTACAATGATTTTTCCAAGTTTTGCAGTAGGTGCTGGAACCAGGACAGTTATGGGTTTGTCACAATTGATATGACAAGAACACCTAATACTGGCAAATACAGAAATAAAATCAACAATTTTCTAGACATTGAAACATAAATAAATAACCATGAAAAGGCCAATCATTGATGATCTTAAATTAAGAGATTATCTTGTAAAAAGATTTAAGGGATAGAAGTCAGAGAACCGAGGAATTTATGAAAAACACAAACAAACAGAGCAGCCTGTTATTGATGCTATTAGTGAATTAGGTAAAAATATCAAAACTGTTACAGAGCAAAATCAAAATTTGATCACAGAGCTTGTACCTGTAGCTGCAAGAAACATATTAGATTATCCATTCACCCCACTTTCCAGTATTCATACACCTAGTCCTATTGCTCCTCGAAGAATTGAAGCTACTCAGGATCCTATTGAATTGGGTCTTCTTGCTCAAAAATATTTAAGCACATCTAAAGACAACAAAGATGAGGTTTTTGGCTTATATGCTGACACAGAGCGTGATGGTAGCATTATACATAGAATTGGCAATTTCAGAGTAACATTTATGGGAGATGATCTGATTGTATATTCAGAATCTCGTCTCGGAGAAAAAGGTGCTTTTGTTAAGTACCCCGGCACACCTGGATTGTGGGAACTGATGACTAGGAAGAGACCTGGCAGCTATACAGATCAAGATTATGAATATTACAAAGAAATATTAATAAAATCTGATGCTCTATACCAGAACAATGATCCCACACAAAAAAGAGTCAAGTCAAGCAGTGGAGCAAAATACAATAATTTAATCAAGCCCATATGGTCACAGATCAAGACTGGCAGTGGAATCAAACAATACAACACCCTGCCCAAAGAATTTGTGTGGGTTGATGATGTCAGGAAACTTGTAGATAGGTTATTAGTGATAGCCGGGGAGGAAAATGCTGGCAACAACAGTTTTTACAATGAAAAGGTTGGAATTATGGATATGATAAGCACAAAATTATCTAATTTTATAGTGAATGACACTAAGGGGATTGGATATCTTATAAAAATTATTAATACTCTACCACCTAAATTTTGGAATATTTCTGAGGGTCGGGGCCTTGTTAATGACATTATAAACAAGCTGCCATTTGAACTACACCTTCCAGGCTATCAGTATTGTGGTCCCGGTACAAAATTGGACCATAGATTAAACAGAGGTGATCCTGGTGTTAATCCCCTAGATGCTGCTTGTAGAGACCATGACATAGCATACAACACACATTCTGATCTTGACAAGAGACATGTTGCAGATAAAAAATTAGAAGAGGCTGCATTTGGTAGATTTGTAAGCAAAGATGCTTCTTTAAGTGAAAAAATTGCAGCATTGGGAACCACCATAGCTATGAACACCAAACAAAAATTGGGGTGGGGGCTGTGAATATGTATATAATAAACCTACAATGAAGGCCAAGGGTGTTATGTATCAAATACCTTATGCTGGTCTCAAATCTCTTGGGCCTATTGATAGCCTTTTAACCAAAAAGCAGCGCAAGAAAAAGAGCTCTTGTATTGCCAAGGGCCATGGTATGAAATTATTACTTAGTACCCCCCAATTAAAAAAAATTACAGCAATCAAGAAAAAAAATCACATGTAGGGGGGTTCATATTTACTATCCCTGCCATCTTAGCTGCTCTCGGGGCTGTTGGGAGCTTGGCTGGGGGATCAGCTGCCATAGCAAAAACAGTAATAGATGCCAAGAAGAATAGGGCAGAATTAGATGAATTGAAGCGCCATAACCTGGCCATTGAGAAACAAGGTAAAGGTGTTAAGAGAGCCATGAATAAGTTTAAAAAAAAACAAGAGCCGCTTACAAACCAAGATATTGAAGCTTTAATCAAGCCACTGGGCATCAAAAATTTTAGAGGTGTGTACATGTCTGATTCTTTACCAGAGCAACCACTCAACAAAGAGTGTGGCATTGTTAATTTGGATAAGTACAAAAATCAGGGCACTCACTGGATCTGTTATCTTAAATATTTAAAAAATGAGGCATTTGTGTTTGATTCATTTGGAGGTGTTCCACCTGAAAATTTAATAAAATATCTAAATTCAACTAATCTTTATTACAATAATGCCCGTGTTCAAAATTTCAAAGATGTTAATTGTGGACATTTGTGTTTATCTGTTCTTAGATATATGTCTCAAATAAATAAACCATCAATTGAAAATTTTCAAAAAGCCTTGTGGTATTTAAAACATCATGGGGGTATTCCATCTCACCAGCCAAAATTCAATATTGAAACTCAAATTACATGATGACATAGTGTATCCCAAAACAATAGCTCTCAGAGCATTTTATGGCATGTACTTGATCCCTAATATTACACATCACAACAAAATTGCAGTTGGGGATCAAAAAATTGTCATCACTCCAGGGCAGTATAATCTGTCCACTCTAAATGCTCAATTACCCAGAGGTGTAGTGTTAAGTCAAAATTCTGTCACTCACAGAGTAGAGATTTTATCTGCTACAGAGACAGTGGATCTGGGTACTATAGGAGAGCTGTTAGGATTTGAGAACAACACAAAACTTGAAGCGGCCATCAAACACACTGCTATGAATATACCCAAATTCTTAGCCATAGAGACTCTGAATATTCACTGTAATGTGGCCGAGGGTATGATCACCAAATCAAATGGCATAGGCACTCACAAACAAACTGGCATCATTGCAACATTCAAACCTAACTCTGAATTTATGGAGCCCATCATCTACACTCCATCCCCAACATTATATTTTCCTGTGTGTCATAATAGAATAGATTATATTGAATTGATGGTCCCTAATGAAAAAGAAGAATTAGTTGATTTTGCTGGAGCCACAACAACTGCTATCATAGAGATTAATATTTAAATAAAAATACATACAAGAAACAAAATGGAAAATATTGAGAGTGATGAGCTACAATCATTCCCCCCAAACAGGAGGACATTTGCAAATTTAAATCAACCCAACACAGAGATTGAGGTTGATCTTGATGTAGGGGATGGCTTTATACACCCTCACAGAGCAGATCTATACATCAAATTTGATGTTGTAAAGCTCGATGGTACCGATTATCCGGCAAATTCAAATATAAGATTGGTGGACAATTTTGTGCCACATCTGTTCTCTGAAATTGAGATCAGAAAACATGGTGTTGTTATAAACAGAATAGATTATCCCGGCATTACCTCCACAGCTTTGGCCACATTAAAATTATCCAAAACCGAGGCTTCTTACTACAAAATAGGTGGATTTGAGGCTGGTGATAAAATATTATCTAAAAGCCACACTGTGCTGTTCCCGATGCGCCTGTTGCCAGGATTCTTCTCAGATTACAAAGATATTATGTGGAAGGGTGGTTTAAGAATCACATTTAGAAGAGCTGCCAATGATAATAATGCTTTGATGAGGTACAGCACATTAAACTCTACAGGGGAAGCTCTGCCTAATACCCTACCAGATGCAGGCAAATGCATTATTCAGACTATGGAGTTAAGAATCCCGGTTGTTGAATATGAGGCCAGTTATGCTCTTAAATACAAAGCAGATATAATAAAAAATCCACAGATTCCTCTACAATTTTATACATATCAATGTGTACAGAAGCCCGCATCTGGTACTTATTATGAGTTTGATGCTACAAATTCATTCTCCAGTATACAATATGACATGCCGGATTTTGTGGTGGTACTGTTTCAGACTGGAAGACACAATAATCAGGAAAAAAATTCAAGTAAATTTGATAGCTGCAACATCAAGAACATATATCTTAAAAATGGCAGAAATGAGGTATTTCCTAGAGAAAATTATAATTTAGACATGTTCAAGGATGATTTCCTCAAATTATATGAGGCATTTACAGCATACAAAAGGGTCACTACTGGCAATACTGACATGTATTACACACCAGATGAATTCAAAGCACAGAGACCCATGTTTGTAATCAACACTTCAAAAAGAAAACAAGTTGTGGTTAATGACAGGACAAACATTAAAATTATCTGTGAATTTCACGATACACTCCCTGATGACACCATATGTAGTGTTATTCTTATAGGTGAAAAATCATATGTTTATGATGTAAGAAATGAGAGAGTCACAGAGCAATTCTAGAGGATCTCTGCATATTACATTGTTTTAATATTAGATAAACAAATTGAACCTGGTATCCAATTGAACTTAAACCGGAAGTAAATATGTGTGGGTGGGTGTGGGTGGGTGTAGGTGTGGGTGGCTCAGTTTTAAGTGTGGCCAAAAAAAATATCTAGAGGGGCATATTTTTAACAAATTTATGGACAACAATCTCACAGAAGTGCCTTTTATAAGTGTAGGCAAATCAATCTGAGGGGGCTCATACTTTCTCATGGAATCCATGAGGGCTTTTTTACAAAAATCTTGGATTAGACAGGGTTCCACACTTGAGCAAAAAACTCATATGCTCATGTTGAGCTAGTTTTAAGTATAGGCAAATCTGCCTGAGGGGGGTTCATACTTTCCGGTCCTGGTTATATAGCCAATACAACTACTTTCCTTCAATTTAACAACTTTATGTAACTTGAAAATTTACGCGTTTCACGTCGTCTAGCACGCCAGAATCCCGATGCCTCACCGGTTCACGAGCAGAGACACAGCGATGTTGCTCGCGCGGGCACTTCTGCGGAACTGATGGCTCGGCCACAGGGTCGGGCTAAACTTGATAAAAGATAAAGACGGTGATTTTCTAGCTGACCCAAGCCATATTGAAAAGTCACGCAACCCGGTGTTTACGACCGTATAACGGAATAGCGAAACGGAATTAGAAGAAACGCTTTCTGCCAAGAGAATGCCCTGTATATTGGGAAAATTTAGAGAGACAAACATATGTAAGAACATGCATGTTTTAATAACAAATAAGCAAAGTGTTGCCAAAAGCGGAAAAAAAATATTTGCAAATCGTGTGTATTGATGCACAGAACTCACTGAGGTAAATTATTGCAACATTTCACAATACCAACGAACAATTTGGATGGCCATCTATTGAATTTGACAGAAAAAGAACTTTGACGAAGTTTCAAAAACATTGCAGAAGGGAATAAATGGGCTGCTCCAAAAATCGAAATTTTCACAATATTACGAGGGACACTGGCAACACTGTTGGTGTCACGTGTCACTAACAGACGTGTTTCACCTCAGGCTATCACACTAAGTCACTTTTAACGACAAAGGAGAAAGTTGGTTATTCTCGAACATATGCAATAAATTACATACACCTTGTAACCCTGAAATGTGTGTTCAGAAGAACGTGTATCAATTGTTATGTTTTCTCTGCCTTAGGTGGTTGATGTTTGCCGCGAACTGCATTCCAGATTGTGTCTACTTACGCTGACGTCGTGTGTGTGTTTTTAAAATGCCATATTCTACACAGGAAAGAGTGTTTATTGTTGAAGAATATATCCGAACATCGTCATATTCTTGCGTAAGAGAAGCATTTAGGGATACCCACATTTCAGGGTTACAAGGTGTATGTAATTTATTGCATATGTTCGAGAATAACCAACTTTCTCCTTTGTCGTTAAAAGTGACTTAGTGTGATAGCCTGAGGTAAAACACGTCTGTTAGTGACACGTGACACCAACAGTGTTGCCAGTGTCCCTCGTAATATTGTGAAAACATCGATTTTTGGAACAGCCCATTTATTCCCTTCTGCAATGTTTTTGAAACTTCGTCAAAGTTCTTTTTCTGTCAAATTCAATAGATGGCCATCCATATTGTTCGTTGGTATTGTGAAATGTTGCAATAATTTACCTCAGTGAGTTCTGTGCATCAATACACACGATTTGCAAATATTTTTTTTCCGCTTTTGGCAACACTTTGCTTATTTGTTATTAAAACATGCATGTTCTTACATATGTTTGTCTCTCTAAATTTTCCCAATATACAGGGCATTCTCTTGGCAGAAAGCGTTTCTTCTAATTCCGTTTCGCTATTCCGTTATACGGTCGTAAACACCGGGTTGCGTGACTTTTCGGACACTCTGTAGAAGAACTACTTTCATGACCTTTTAAATGTCCATGTAGGAGATAAATCAGAAGTAAATGAAGTACACACAGCAGAATCTTTAGTTCCAGAACCTAACTTGACTGAAGTTAAAGATGCTATTAAAAGGCTAAAGAATAACAAAGCACCTTGCATTGATTTAATACCAGCTGAGTTAATTAAATATGGTGGAAATTCATTAATATGTCAAATTCATAAATTAATTTGTTTAATATGGAATAAAGAAGAAATCCCTCAACAGTGGAAAGAATCCATAATTGTCCCTGTGTTTAAAAAAGGTGATAAAATGAACTGCAATAATTACCGTGGAATTTCTCTACTCTCAACAACATACAAAATATTGTCTAACATTCTTTTAACAAGACTAACACCATATGCTAATGAAATTATAGGTGATTATCAATGTGGATTTAAACGTAACAGATGAACTACAGATCAAATTTTTGACATCAGAGAGACACTTGAAAAAAAGTGGAAATATAATCAAAATGTCCATCAGCTATTCATTGATTTCAAAAAAGCATATGATTCTGTAAAAAGAGATAAATTATATAATATATTAGTAGAGTTTGGAATACCTAAGAAGCTTGTTAGTATGATAAAAATATGCACAAGTGAAACAGAAAGAAAAATTCGTGTGGGTATTAATATGTCTGACAAATTTACAATTAATGATGGGTTAAAACAAGGAAATGCATTATCTCCATTGCTCTTTAATTTTGCCTTAGAATATGATGTTAGGAAGGTAAAATAAACTAAAGAAGGACTAAAATTAAATGGTGTGACTCAGTTGTTAGCATATGCAGATGTGTAGACTTACTGGGGGATGATGTGAATACAATTAAGAATAATGCTAAAATATTTTTCAAACCTGCTAAAGAGATAGGTTTGGAAGTTAACAAAGAGAAAACTGAATAAATGCTTACAGGCCGAAACCAAGTGTTAGGTAATAATCAAAATCTAATTATTGATAACAACTCGTTTGAACCAGTTTCCAAATTCAAATACTTAGGAGTAATATTAACAAATGAAAATTATATTAAAGAGGAAATAAAAAGTAGGCTTAATTCAGGAAATGCATGTTACTTCTCTCTTCATAAACTTTTGTCTTCTCGTTTAATATCTAAGAAACTAAAAGTTAAAATATACAAAACAGTAATTTTGCCTGTAGTATTATATGGATGTGAAACTTTTTCCCTTACATTGAAAGAGCAACCTAAATTGAGAGTATTTGAAAATAAGATCCTTAGGAAAATCTTTGGACCTAAAAGGGATGAGGAGACAGGTGAGTGGAGAAGGATACATAATTTAGAACTACATAATTTGTATTCATGTCCAGATATTATTAGAATAATTAAATCAAGAAGACTTAGGTGGGCAGGCGATGTGGCACGAATGGGAGAGGAAAGAGGAGTTTACAGGATTGTTGTTGGGAAACCTGATGGTAAGAGACCTGTAGGAAGGCCAAGACGAAGATGGAGGGACAACGTTGAGATGGACCTAAGGGAAATCGGTAGGGATGGAAAAGAGTATATAGAACTTGCTCAAGATAGGGAAAGATGGAAGGCCTGTGTTGCTGCAGCCATGAACCTTCGGGTTTAAGAAGACTAGAGAGTTAGTTAGTTAGTTATCATAATTGTAGCATAAATAATTCATAATTACATTAAAAGTATCTGAATTATTCCTTATATCTACCAAAAAACCTAAAAATGGCAAAAGAAGGTGGGAAATTTCGAAACGTTACCATTTCCTAGAGTATTTAATATACAATTTTCTACTGTATAATTACCAGTTATATTCAGAATGTCAAATTGAAGTAGAGTTTGCACGGAACAAATTTTAAATTTATTGCTTGTGCTTTTCTTTTTTCAAAAACCAACTCTTGGTGAATTGCTACGAAAACGTTGATTTATCCACAAATACACCAAATTTCTCTGATATTTTCTAGGATTTCCAGGCTGGTAGACACCCTGTTAACATGCTCTTATGCATAAAATTAATGCACAATTAACACTTTCGGTAAAAAAAAACATAATCACAGTCAACAAATCTTCACATTTTCTTTCTTCCTGCGAGACTTGCGAAAATCACATACTTTGTATGGAAATTAGGCCATATTATCGAAGCACTTGTTTGTGTGCACTATTAAAATTTAGGAACTACTGCTTGACATGCCAACAATAAATTGCTCGTAATTGTGGCATGTAGATAAAACTCATATTTTACGACAAGAAAAATCCATCCGGAGATTAATTATTTTAATTCGTTATGTTACTTTAGCTTCTCTCCATGACTCAATTAATTTCATATATTTATAAGTTATGAAAAATTCCAATCGGTTATTGCAAAATATAATTACTTGCAACAGTGTATGAAACATGTGGGTGTAAACTCATTCGAGAGCTTTCGCTATAACATTTAATTACCGTCATCAACTTCTAATAAATACATTTAGGCGTAGTATACACATATTTTAAGAATGATACTGATAAAAAGTGGACCGCGGGCAGTTATCTAAACGATTCTTACATCCAAACCCCGAACACGACCGTACCATATGTTCAACCCACTTAAGACTGGATAAATTGTTCGAAAAAACACATGTCGACTATTAATGTAGCGAAGAAACACTTAATAAGACATTCATTTATAGCCCTGAATGCATAAATATGATTAAATTAGGTTTATTTTGATGCTATACGAATGCAAAGAGGCGAGTAAATACATATTAGCTTATGGAATCATCACGTTTTGTTCCCGTCTTCCCTGGAGAAACTAATCGCAAAAGTGGCTTCAGTTTTCGCGGCCGATCAGCGTTGCAGAGAGCGTTCCAGTTATATATAGTTCAATGGGCAGGACAGATATCCAGACGGTACTTCTATTCTCGCCAAACCTTATGAAACACATAGCCATCCCGGACGCGTATTTACAAACCTTATGTTTGAAAAAGAACTCCCTAGTTTTAAGTATAAATTTAATAGGGAAAGTAATGAAAACTTACATCAATGAGTACATATCCTGAAAGAGGATTCCTTCAAGTTTTGTTCAATGTTAGTACACCTCAACGTGGGATCCATTTGTTGCCCTGCACACGTTGAGACGATGTTCCACTTCTCGCCACGTATTCACCAACATTTCAGGTGTAACTGTCCCAACCGCAGCGACGATTCTTTCCCGTAAATGATTGATGTCTCTGATCCTAGCACTGTACACAACATTTTTTATGTGGCCCCAAAAGAAAAAGTCCAGTGGGGTTAAGTCTGGGCTTCGTGGTGGCCAAGGTATTGGGCCAGCCCTGCCTATCCACCTTCCTGGAAAGCGAGTGTTAAGAACCGCACGCACCTGTTTACTGTAATGAGGTGGGGCGCCATCTTGTTGGAAAAACACAAGCCCCTTTTCCGCCTCAATATCGTTCATTTTGGGAAAGACGTACTCTGTCAACATGTCATCGTAAACGTCCCCGTTTATTGTTTTTTCTACAAAAATGAAAGGACCAACCACACGATCTTGCATCAAACCGCACCAGACATTAAGTTTGGGAGATTCACGTTGATGCTGAATAACTTCATGTGGATGCTCTGCCCCCCCCAATTCTACAATTATGACGATTAACTGTTCCACTGACATGAAATGTAGCCTCGTCAGAAAAGAGAATGTTTGGTAAAAAATTGTCATCATCATCAATTCTGTGTAGAAAGTCAACAGCAAACTCATACCTTTGGATTTTATCAGTAGGTTTCACTTCATGTAACAGTTGCAATTTGTAGGCGCGCAACTTTAGTCTTTTACGAACAACATCATACACTGTACCTTTAGGCACTCCTAATTGTAGACTACGTCTGGCCAATGACTTCTTCGGGCTCCGAACACACGAAACACGGATCTGTTCAACAACATCTTCGGAAGTTCTCGGTCTACCTGGTGATTTACCTTTTAAAACACTACCGGTTTAATTGAAAGACTTTAGCCAATTACGGATAGTTTTTGCTGTAGGTGGTTCACCACCATACTGACGTCTAAAATTACGTTGCACTGTTATAACTGACTCTCAGTTTTCACAAACTAAATAACACACTGCGCTTTCTGTTGCGGAGTACACATTGTTGCTGAGTTGCTCTGCACTACACGAGCGCCGGAACTGAACTGAGGGAACAAAGGAAAAAACACAGCACTGGTGCCGTCTCAAGGTCAAGCAGACCTACCAACTGCAAGGGTGCCAAACTTGGAGAGTTGATGAATCAAACACCACAAACTAGAATACTGTATGTCACTTTGTACAGATTCTAGGACACATTAAAACTAGGGAGTTCTTTTTCAAACACGCTGTAGTGGTGCAGAACCTCCAGCGATATGTGGCTGCTGATTGGTTGTCATTCTGGAAGTTAATGCAGTGTTCTTTCAAGATAACGCTAGATGGCAGGGTTGAAACTGACAGTGTAGATTTCAGAGATCCATCCCAGTAAGATAAGGAACCCCTTCAAACTGAGGTTAATATTTTAGCACATTTTTTAGGTTAATGCTTTGAAAAAGAAGAAATCAGAACTCTTCTGCATAGTCTCATTTATTGTATATTTACTATGTCACGTCCATGGTTGATTATACAGAAATGAAATTATTTAGTAGAATTCCAAGATATGAAATTTCTCATTTAATGCAATAATCACTTCATATAATTATGTTACAACCGCTTTCAGAGAATCAACATTATTATTTTCGATGGCCTCATATTGATTTTTATCACGTGAAAACGAATAAAAAAAATTAACAGTTTTTTTCCATTCAAATATATATTTCTTAGCATAATTTCGACAATTTGATTACAAATTTTATTCCTAAATAATCACGAGTCTGATCTTTCCATGCTTATCCTGTATACAGTCAAACAAGGAATGACGGACGAGGAACGTAAATACTAAACACTTCCGGTGCGTACAGCCAATAAGAAAGCGTTATATACCTCTTGTTTTACAGTACTTTAGGGTTTGTAAATACGGACACCGGACCTCACAGTGTTCGATATCTTCCTGTGGGTTTCATCAAAGACAATATTTACGTTTCTCCACTTCCACAGACAGTGCCAGAATTGCGAAGGTGCCGGTAACGACACACACTAAACATGCTTGAGAAGGTTTGGCGAGAAAGGAAACACCGCCTGGACATCTGTCCTGCCCTGCCACACTTCGGGCGCACATTGAATGCATTTAAGGTTTGTGTGAAACTGTAAATATCCCTCTAAGATGAAGAAGAGGAGGCCCCAGAGGGTGTATCTAGACGAAGGTTTTTCATCGTGTCGTCCGGGAGAAGAGAAGAAGCGGAGAGAAGGAGAATTCGACCAGTTCGAATGCAGAGTGAACGCCACAAAGACTACTTGGTCAGAGTGGCACTTGCTAGAAACAATTCCATGTAAGAGTATTGGTTTCAACCCCAAGATCTGATGTAACAACCAAGGCTAATCAACTATGCCAACGCTTCGGGAGTGCCGACAAGACCATAGTCTTCGCAGATCACCGGTACTCCTGTGATCCTCCTGAAGTGATATCGAACCCGTAGGCAGAAATTGCCTTGTTCCTTCCTTCACATGCCTGAAACAAACTTACTACTGTTCATATAATATTATCTCATTTTATTTCATATCCTTATTATATTCCATTGTTTAGTTTTTATTCGTTTTACTTATTTTTGGCTTATATAGATACTGATATTCTTTTTTCTTTTTTTTTCTTCCTTTTTTTTATATATTTTATATTTCATTTAACTTTATTATATTTCAACATATTAAACAAAAACCACCTTACACTTTGAACACCAACACACACCACACACTACACATCAATTAAAAGTACCAAACACAAGAACAATCAACATTTGTATATGCAACATAACTGGATAACCCACGCAACCCTAAACTCTAACTATACGATCAATACCTAACAAAAATTTAACAACATAGGCATTACACAATCCCAATCATCATAACAAACTATAAAGATCATCAATAAATAATGAACATGGTGAGGCTAGCCATTTGACGACAGACACACCTTGCCTTTGGGGTGGAGTTACTACCAAATACAATAGAGATAAATTAACCAAATGTGGAAACTAAACTCAGCTGCGCGTTGAATGGCTGACCTCATACCACCAGTCAAGTTAAAAATAGACCTGGACCCCAGGTAACTAAACTAATGTAATTCTGGCTGCCAGAATCATCAATACAGACTTTTCATCATCATTCAACACGGCATAACCTGGATGTCTGTGAATACTTAGGCAAATCAATCAAAAAAAATAAATTGTAAATGCATCATGCATACCATATATTCCATTTATATTATTCTGTATTTTTAAATTTACCAATAAAGATGTAGAGCAACGATTAACGGGGGAACCGTAATTCGAGAATTGACGTCCCAGTTTATTTACAAAGGCACTGGGACACAGCGTATACCCTCGAATGTATACGGGTGGAGGTTTGGTTATATTCGGGGGTTCCCCCTTTAATCGTTTTGTAAATATTCCTCTTTCATATGGTGGGAGTATCATGAGTATCATGTATTTCTGTTCAGTATTGGTGAAAATATGGTCTGACAAAATCGAACAATAATTTGTGCGCACCATAAATGGATAAGTAGAGGAATAGGAAAATGAATTAGATGGAGATACAGAGGAAAAAAAGAGAATGAAAGAGCAGTGGAAGAAAGGAAAAAAATAAAACAGGCGTTATAGAGAGGAGGAAGAGGAATACAGAGATATCATCGGCGATCGAGGAATTTTAGTTCTTGATTATGGTCCCAGAGTGGGAATATATACAGTAGAGCGTCGATTATCCGAACGTCGGTCAACCGAACGACCGCTTAACCGAACTGTGTACTCGCTCACTTTCAGATATCTGTAATGAAAAAAGTACGTGACTTAGCTACTCGTAAGCGTGTAGGCTTGCTTAGACAGACCAAAATAAAGGATTTTTTTAAACGTTAATTTTGTGTACTGTGTGTATTGTTCATGCAAAATGCGTATGTAATATGTACATATTTTTGTTTAATAAACTGTACCACATACTATATATTCCTACTAAAGTTGCCTTTGTACGTTACTTTGTAATCCATACTTAAAGAGATGCCTGTTTTTATGAATAAATTTACTGTACAGTACTTCTTTTTGGCAAATAAACATGTACAGTTCGATTATCCGAACAAACCAGTTTTCCGAACACCCATGTCCCCCAATTACTTCGGATAATCGACGCTCTACTACTCCTTTTTGGAGTGACCCTTCATTGATTGTTATCCTGATTGTTGTGATTATTCAGAAGTGTCCGTCTCCGTGGTAGAGCGGTCAGTGTCCAGAGGTATCATGACAATGGAGTCCTTAATTTTACGTATAACTTCTGCAGAAATTAATCAACTATTTATTTATTAATTTTAATAAATATTTAATTTATTAATTTTATAAATGTTATTACTTATTTAATTTTCGACTTGGTAAGTTTCTCTGGTGGGGGGAGGGTCCGTACCCCTTGAAACTCCCTCTAAACACGTTCTTGCATTCACATTGTTGTGATTAGCCAAAAGTGTCAGAAAAATGATCCCAAATAACACTAAAATATGTATAAAATTGCTTTTCTACCAAGGAAATTAACATAACAGTAAATAGAAAATTGAAATACGAATTTACTTGTTCCGGCTGCTGAGGAGCCGCGGTGGTCTAGTCGTTACAGCGTCTGACTGCTACGCTGAAGACCCGGGCTTGGGAATATATTGTACAGTGTCCCTGCATAGAGGAGCTCTGGGGTTCACCCATCCTCTAATGTTAATCAATGGGTACCTGGGAGGGGTAAAGGCGACTGGAGCGTGGTGCTGATCACATCACATTTACTATGGCCGAGATCGAGAATGTGCGTCGCCCTCATCCTCTTCCCCCGTGCATTCATGGTACAGTGCACCTTCTAGGTGATGACTAGGGCTCGAAAGTTGAGGAAATATCATTTTCTTTCTTAGTGTCCGAAGACGAGGCCCAACATAATATATGTTCATTTTGGGTCATTGTAAGCCAGAAAAAGGTGGGTTTTATTTGTCCTTTTTTAGCCTATTTTTAGGTCTTAACGGCTTTTTTTTTTGCAACATCACCTTCTTTCGACTAGGTTTTTACTGCCCATTCTCAATTCGAATCATCATCAGTTCATCACCTCTTAAACATCCTTTCTGTAGTAAAGAAATAATAAAAACAGAAATAAATAAATATATTTGAACCATCCCTGAAACAAGAGAAAAACATTTTTGGACGACTGAAGCAGGTACGGTACAAGGTCCTTTAACCGTAACTTGTCTGGAAGGTCGCGCTGTAAGTGGCAACTTTCTCTTGTTTTGAAGCTTTCAGCACGATGTATACAACCATATACATTAAATATGTAATTATAACTGAAGTTATTAATTAATTTGGATCACATTTATACGTCCTTTTTTCCGTTTTTAGGTCCTTTTTGATATTTTTAGTTTTTTTAGGTCTTTTTTTTTGGCAATTTATAGGTCTTCAACTTCCAAGACCTAGTGATGACAAATGAAATCTATGAACATTACGATATTCATTAATTTTAGCAGACATTATCAATACGAGTGCCTCCCCGATGGCGTAGTGGTAACGTCGCCGCCTTGTAATCAAGAGGTCCCGGGTTCGATACCCGGGGGAGGCACATTGTACGGTGTTTCAGATCCCACTGTAGGTTGTAGGTCCAGTCCCGATTAGCCTATATGTGCATAAAGTGATCTTTAAACAAGAATTCAATCAATCAATCAATACGATACCCTAGGAATTAACCTAGAGCGATTTCGTGAGTTCGTTAACATTTTAAAAGCTCATAAAAAGAGAATTTTGACAGTGTGTACTGAACCTGATGATTAGAAAACAAAGAAGAAACGCCTAGAAGGTCACTTTCGTCCACGTACCTATTGCATCACTTCTTTTCCCTTTCCCGGCATGCAACAAGTTAACCTTCATCCGCTGTTTCCGGATAATGACCTACATGGTTTCAGAACAAACCCTGCAGGAAATATGACTATTCTTTATGAGAAAAAAAAGACACTTCTTTATGATGAATGGCAAATACGTTTCAAGGTAGCGTGTCAATTAGCCTAACTCTTCCAGAAGAAAAATGACGTAGGATACGTGACAAGCACAGGCGTTCGTAAGCCCTGTGATTAGGGGGGAAGAAGAGGAAAGCCTTGATGAAAGTTCAGTCAGAGAACTACATTCCATTTCACTGATTTACGAACCCTGTATCGATGCGTAAAAAACAGGGGCGTATGTAGAGTGGGTCTGTCTGGGCACCCGAAAATCCAATTGCAGTGTACGTACATTTAGTGTAATTTTGGGAGTCATGGTTCTTCTTAAACTAAAAGTTTCGAATTGAATATGCATATATTTACAAATAACTCCTAAGTGGAAAATTTCAGTGCTGTTATGTCCGAGTGTTCAGTTTTTTTTAATTACAAAACTATGACACCGTTTTTAAATAACATAAGAATGAAATTATTCAATTATACATGGAACAAGAGAATATTTTAAAATTGATATGGTATACATTTATTTCTTTACAATTGCTTTGTAATTAGTGCAATTCCATTAGTGAAATCACGGCCTTTAAAGATGGCCGTGGTGAAATAGGTTGGATAAAAAGTAATGGCAACACTGGTATAATTGTACTTGACTGTATTGGCAGAGGAGCACGTGTTACATTCCTTCAATGTAATCCCCCCCCCCATCTCTACGACCTGCCACACGTATGGAAGGCGTCGTACACCGTCAGCGCGTCCATCTCTGTCGATGTCCCGCAGTGACCGCCCTATAGCACGTATGATGGCTTCGCGCGTGTCGTAGTGCTTCCCTCAACTACAGGGAGGTGCAGTCTGGCGTTCGGAAAAGTTCGGAACCATTCGTGAACCTCCATGGATGACGTCAGCCACGGGACATCTCAAAGACGAGCACCAGCAACGGCATAGGAATTCATATACTTCTTCCGTGTTTTTGGAAATAAATTTGTCTTAAAAATCGATTGAATGTTCTAGCGTGTGTGTGTAAGTAAATGTATATGTTTAGAGCAGACTATATCTAGTAAACTGTGTCGCCGAAGGTTAACTATCAATATAATTAACATGTAATGAAAAGCGGGAAAGCCGGCTCGGGGGTGGAGCAGAGGTCTCTTCAGAATTTTCTCTTTGAGGGGTGTAAGTTCGTGTTTATGGGGGTGAAAAGGTATACTTAGAGCCAAAATAACCACAAAGTTGTCCTTTTTTAAAAACTGTGTGGAGTGTTAGGGTGAAGTTGGTGAAAAAATCACTGGGGCCGAGACATTACAACATCAAAATACCAAAATGTAAATACAAATGAGAGAAAATATACTACCATGCACAAGTTAAATTTAATTGATAAATGTGACTTACCATGTCCAGGAAAGAAGCATTAACAAAACGCCAGGAAATACACAAAAAGCACACACACTGCACTGCGCACATGTAGCAAACACAAATAATCCAAACACTATTGTTATTTCACTTCACACTCTGTTCACGCTTCATTTGAGAGTCTGGCTTTTTATATCCCGTGAAGCGTCAACACACACAAAATATTGAGTACATGTTTCTCATTTGTTCTCAAAGTCAAATATACATTAATGTAAATTAGATCACAAGTTTCCGCTCCAAAGTCAGTCATGCCTGACTACAGGTTGGCATTAATTAGATAACAACCATTTTTTACCTTTCTTGAGCAGACTTCGATTGTGTTTAATTTTCGAATTTAAATGCCTGATACGAATGCATGTCCGAGTTTTGACAAATAAATCTATAATTTCCTTCTTTATCATTGCAAACCTGAAAAGTAATAATTTCCTCATTGTTTTCATTACTCCACATTCCCTGCTTAAATCACCGGGAGGATTGTATAAACAAAATGTATTTTCCATTTCTTCAATGATTTGGAAAAATTCTTCAGTAGGTTTATACAGTCCACCACGCGACACTATGTCAACCCATTTTTTCTCTTTTTGACGAACGGGAGGAAGACTATCCGTACGAGAACCCAAATCTTTATCTAAATGCCGACACTTTTGCGCAATGAAACATGCGATATAATATAAACCTTCCTTGGAACAGTCGTGGGCTTCGTTGTCACTGCACTCTGTTGGAAACTGGAGTTCGCTGCCATCGGTGTTATCCTTCGTCTTTGATTCGCCTTCCTCTTTGTCAAGTAAAAGGTCAGACACCATCGTACTAAAAACACTATTGTATGTCCTATTGTGTAATTCATCATTCTCGCACTGATCCCTGGTTGGCATTTTTAGGGGAAGTTGTCCTATATCACTGATGAACAAATTCAAACTTTTTTTTGCTCCTTTGAACGAAAGTAGGTGATTATTTATAATTCGACCCAACTGAATCCAAATCTGAAAGTAGAAATGTTGTATCACCTATCGTTTTCCCTGGATTTTCATTTTTTGTTTTTAATGAAAATTTAATTCCCCTTGTAATAATACATCGAAATTTGAAATTATTTTTGTTTGTTTGCTCATGAAATAAGATTTAAATATTGTAGTGAATAACTATGAAATATGAACAAATTAAAAAATATATATAGGACTGATTTTGACTTTTCAATGAAGAAATTTCATGCAAAAAAAGGAAAAAAAACACATTTTTACTCACATTTTCAAAATTTCTTTCTTGAACTCTGCTGTTTGTAACTGCCACCAGAAACCTCTTCCTTGAGGTTCCAACAGTAGTCTGCTAACATGTTCTGTACCGATTTTCCTGCATATAGTTTCTTCATGATAGAAATATTCTGGTGAAATCTCTCGCCGCATTCGTCACTAACCGCGTCCAAGTTAGGGGGGAAAAAGTCCAAATGCGAATGTAAAAAGTGAATTTTCAAGGACATATTGCACCCCATGCGCTGATAACACTTCATTACTAACAGAAAGAAAATGTGTCAGTGATTTTTGGCGTTTCCGATATGACACCTTAACACCATCTTGTAATAAATCCCACCCTCAGAGACGAGAACCTAATAATTCAGCTTGAACTTTAGAAAGGTTGAGGTCTCTGACTAGATCATTTAGTTCGGATTCGGAAATAAAGTGAGGTATATTTGGATCAGGAAAATTTGGATCGGTGTTTGAATATGAGAGTCCAGGTTCGTCATCTGGAGAAGCACTGCTTGGTTCAGTTTCATCCACTGTCCATTCTTTAGGAGGCTTAGGAATTGGTATAAAATCATGACACATAGGTTTCTTAGCTGCAGGAACATCAGGATAAAATATAGAATGTTTTATCCCACTATTTTTGTTAAACAGAAGTAACAATTCCTAGTATGATCCATCTGTTCTGTCCATATTACAGGGTCTCCGAATGGCATTTATTTGTGAGTGCCATTAAGCCAACCACGTAAAGTTCGTGAACAATTAAAACAAATTTTACCTGGTGCCCAGCTTTTTCCCTCGTCTACTTTACTTTCAAAATACAACTTGTATGCTTTTTTCACTATAGGAGTGATAGTATTTCTCTGTGACTTCGGAGTAAATTCCCCGCAAATATAACAAAACAAGTTCGGGTTATTCACACATTTGTGTGACATGGCGAACTCATTAATTGAGTTATAATATATTTCTTTAAAAAACAATTATGAATGCTCTGATCGTTTTGTTAAAATACAACTTACACTTCACTTTATTATACACAATATTACATTCACAATTTCACGAACATACACAAACATAAAATATGGCTACTCGCGAAGTTATCGGAAAGGAAGTTAAGACTCAACTAACCCACAAAAGAACAAATTTTAACAGAGAAACAGGAAATTACTCTACTGCCACATGTTTCCTTCATGAAATATTAAGTGTCAGTCATAAACACACAAGGTCCATAAAAGGTTCTTATCCATTTGTTAGGAACGAAACGTTAAGCTGGATACGGAGCAGGCTGCGGAGACCTGAAACCATAACACTATAAAATGTGGGTGTTCTGCAAAAAAATTAGGTGATACAGGAAAACGGATGCGATATTCGTTATCAGCACATCTGAATACATAAAGATCACTTAGTTTTATTTAAAGGAGTATTTCATTGTTTATCAGTGTATTCACTCCTAACAACAGCAGCCTAAGTCGGTTTTTAAATTCTGTAGGGAGAGGGTGATCATAGAAACCTCCCATGCCACGAAGACGCGAGAAAAGATTTTCAATTACATCCTGATTCAACCTTGCAGTCAGTAAAAAATTCATATTGTGTTTCTGTTTCATATCCTGATAGAGCCCAAATAATGCGTTGATAGATTGTATCATTCCTTGCTGAAAAGGCAACAATTTTCCATGTCCTTTCACGCGAACACTTTCGATGACCTGCTTCATTTCATTTAATACCTTGGTTTGATGTCCAAGATGCACCCCAAAAGCACTTTTTAATTTCACATCAAAATTCTCTTTAACATACGAATTCATTATGTCAAACCAGTTGTTAATTAATGCAAAAAATTCTGCACTTTCAACTTCATTTGGGAATAAATAACATATAGCACTGCTTGTCCTTCTAGAAAATAACTGAGCGGCATAGAATACTCTTTGTCTCTCGCGACCTGATACGCAAATGTGTGCATCCGTTATCGATAAAGGCAAATGAAGTTCACTTTCATTTTTATCTAACACTGACTGTATTACTTTTTTTGTTACAACATTCTGCGATGGCAAGACTAAACCTTTATCAATAAAATGGTTTCTTAGCAATTTAAGCATGTGTGGAGTATCTGCAAATACCCAAATGTTCCGTCCCTTATCATTCGGATTCACAAAAGAAGGATGACTCGAAGCGACACCTAATTCTCGCCAAACCCTTATATTTCCACCTCCCAAGTCGGAAACACACGCAACAACTTCATAGCCCGCACTTTGCACTGCTGATATTACTAAATATAAGATCTCCTTAGTCATTTGTGTGTCGAAGTTGTAGTATACAGTTTGTTTCCATGGGGCGTACAACCCGCGAACCAGAATGACCTGTAAAAAAAAAAAATACTTTCTAAAATCTTGTCAATATCCGAGCAATAATTACGGTATTAATACTTGATAATAATCTCATTATGAACTACTAATAAATTTAGTACTTCATCCTGATAACACAGTCTATCGAGATGTATCTTTCCAAATTTTAATATGTATTTTTCATTCTTAATTATGCTATGTAACACTATTTTAAGGACTTGAAAGTAGCTTACTTCTATTAGAAAAACTTCAGTCAAAAAATTAACGCTGAGTTTTGGTGAACACACCCTAGCAATTTTATTCATATTTTACCTTATATCTTTTCACATTTCCAACACAGTAAGAATACATACGCGCGCACACGCTAACGCAAGATAGAAAAAGATGAAGGTTGCAGCGGAAAAACTCCGCAGTCAATGATGAATGATTTGGATTGATTTGGTGTTTTAAGTCCACTTTATGAACAGTAAGTAGTGTTGCCCACGGGACGAGACGGGACAGGCTTTTAAAAATTCGAGACGAGACGAGATTGATCATGTGTCCCAAGACAAACTAATATTTTCGAGACGAGACAGCATTTCACAGCATTTCCACGAGACGAGACAGGCCAAAGTCTCGTCTCGTGGGCAACACTAACAGTAAGGCTAATCGGGACTGGACCTACAGTTTAAAGTGGGATCTAACCATTATGTGCCTCCACCGGGAATCAAACCAGGGACACCTTGATTGAAAAGTGACGACGCCAAAACTGTGCCATCGGAAAGGCTCTCAATGATGAATGAATGAAAATGATTACTTGCTCATTCGTTATGCTAGAATTGGACTTCTGTTACGTTCTAACATTATATAAATAACTTGTTAATTCTACTAGCAAGTAAAGTAATAAATTATTTACCTGTGCATTCTTGAACGGTCCCATGACAGTGTGTGTCACTCTCAGCATCATACGCAACTTTGGAGTATATATTCATTTCGTCGAAGCATAATACGCAGCACTTTTGGTGTGGTTGAAGTGCCATAACTCTTCATAACATCAATAACACTTTTCAGAAGGCCTGGTCTACACTTGAAACTTTTTGTCCAGTGACGCAAAGTGGAAATGCTTGGAAGAGGGATTTTCATGTTTTTCCTCATGTAGGTGTAAGCTTTTCTTGACACATGCCTAAGTGCTAATGCACTTACAATATCAGTTCTCGACCACAGTTTCGGTCTGCTTTTGTGGCTAAGAAGACATTCGATTTGGTTGGAGGAAAATACTGGTTGAAGAATTTCCCTTACTTTCTTAGACACGTTGAAAGCAGATTGCTTTGATTTGTGAAGTTTTACTAACTGTTGCCTCAAACTTTTATTGCTAATTTGTAAATTCTTCACTTTATGTAATAAACGATTGCATTGTTTCTTTACTTTGTTTACTTTTTTAGCACTTTCATCCTGTAGTGACTGCAGTTTCTTTATTTGTTCTTCAGCACATTTTAATTTCTTTGTCAGCGTTTCCAACTCACTATCTTGTTGCAGATTGGATATATTTCCAGTACTCAAAGTCTGAATTATGTGCCATGCAAATTCTTTTGCGAGGAGACAACTCTTCAAGTTTTTCCACTGCTCGCTTTCTAATCTGACGTTTATTGGCACGTCCACTTCGATCAATTATGTCATTTGGCTGTTGCACACTACTACAATTCACCACACAACCAGGCAAATTTAAACTTGGTACAGCGTTTTTATTAAGTTGTGGTCTACAGGCAATGCTCAGCAGTTCTGCTTTTAAGTTCCGTTCGTAATCAGCAGCCAGAAAATGCGATGAGCACACTGTCGCTGTTTTGGTGTTAACAGGATCTAACCTCTTACACTTTGAAACCCATATCTTGCACGTAATCGGATCCTTTGGGAACGAAAAGTAGCTTACACCTACAGTATTTCTTGCGTTGTTCGGGCACAAAGCAACAGCACAATTGCGCGGCATCTTCCTTAAATGTTATTGTTGTTGCAAAAAAAAAAAATTCTCCACTATCACACAAGCTACAGAAAAAGGAAAAACAAGGCACTTTCACACTCTCTCGCACAAATGCAGATCCTATAACAAGCGGAAAGGTCAGTGACAGAGTCCCCCCTGTCCCGTGAGTGACGTCAGGGTTGGGACCGCCCACGACCCTCTTTTTTCAGCTTCGGGAGGGAAGACTGCGCTACTTTCTCAACTATATATATACTTACTTTGGTGCTTCCCGCCCAGTGGTTCCTTCATTTTGGCAAAAAGGTCGTAATCACACGGTCTCATACCGGTGAATACGGCGGATGTTCCGGTACCTTCCACTACCAGTTATGCAGGAGCGCCGTCACAGTGTTCGCAGTGTGACACTTTGCATTGTCAAGCAGGATGATGGGACACCGTGCCAGAACGTGCCGTCGCTTCCTTCTTAATGCGAGACGAAGGTGGTGTTGCAAGAAGGTGCAGTAGTAGGCTGCGTTGACCGTCTGCCTAAGAGACGTTGTTCTTCTTGCCTAAACATATTGTTAGGGCGCTTGCACTCTCGTCCTCTGCTTCAGAGCACTGCTGTTTTTGACTGAATAACATACAATCGCACCCCACTCACTATACTTCCTCGTCTGACATTCCTTATCAACCACGAAACGGTTGTGGCGCTGTGACTCGTCCCTTTCACGGGACAGCAGTGTTGTCATTACTTTTTATCCAACCCTTGTACATAAAGGTTGGCGTAGATGTGGACAATTTAACATCACTATCTTGTTCCATAAAAATTCCCATTACAAAAAAAATACCAAAACCACATATTTTACATTTGCGATTTTGTTTAAATCTACAAGATAAACACTTCTACATTGTCACTGATACAACCAACAGCACAAGAAGTAAAGTCTTCCTTCGTTCGTTGGAACTTTTTGCCGGCTTGAAAATGCTTCATCTTTTTTTCATACATTTGGATCCATGAGTATTACCGTGCAAATAGTCCATGACTATTTTCATTAATTTTTTTCTTACATCCTATGCGATATTAAGCGATAGACATTTATGTATGCTGCTGCAAAAGTTGTCATCAGCTTGTTTTGAGTTTTCTTTTAATTCTTGAAGCTCTTATTGGGTCAAATAAAGTGCGCGAACGTGATGATGGACAATTTGCACGGTAATACCCATGGATCTCACTGTACTAACTATTTCTTATTAATATAGAGCTGATTATTAGGCGTCCCGTGTTATTTTCAGACTTCGGAATTAGTCTCAAAGCACTTGCATGCTTTGAGTGTTCAATCTCCTTTCAACTGCACCTAACGCCCTTCACTGTTTCGCAAAGCAGTTGTGTTCAAGTTTCCAGTTTTTTGATTTTTTATCACACCACACAAAAATCCTAGATTTGCAGATAGGAACCCTAAAACGTTTTGTAAACATCTATCAGTAAGTCTTGAAGTATCGCCAAGTATCTAGTCTGTTTTATGTATTAACTCCAAAATATGCGTTTACAAAATAATCCGGAAACTTTATTTTGTCTAAAATATGCACTACATTTCATGATCTTTTCCTTATGTGCTAAAAGTAGAATTGTATTTTTATGTGAAATAAGACCTCACATTGCAACCACCGTCCGCACTTCTACCGAGTATGGCCGACTTCTGAAGCAACAGAGAAAATATGTTATTCCCTAAAAATCCGCTCCATACCTCATAATGACGGTTTAATCCATGTACATTGAATTTCTGAGCGAAAATGTAAAGGTGGGGAGCAACTGCCTCTTTGCCCCCTGCGCACAAGAAGTAAAATAAAGCTCCGACTAGAGTTGACGATGTGTATCTTTGCGGACGACTTTGGATACTCCGCGCAGAGAGCTATAGAAAGAGAGAGAGAGAGAGAGAGAGAGAGAGAGAGAGAGAGAGAGAGAGAGAGAAATACATTTCCGCATTTATCTGGCTTTCAGGCAGCTCCCCAGTTGACCTCATTCATTATGGTGGGTTCCCAATGGGAATCGAATCCAGGACTCCTGCACTCTCCCTCATTATCCATTTCGCTTCTCTTTTTTTTCACTTATCTGTTCTCCTTTCTTCTTCTCTTCTTTCTCCCTCAGTTCCTTTCTCATCTTTCCACTTCACTATGTTCTCTCTCTCCACCTGTCTTCAGTTCGTTTATCTTCTTTCCTTTTCAATTCTCCTCTCTTTTTCACTTCTCTTCCATCTTCTTTATTTATTTTCTCTCTTTTCTTTCCGTTTTTCATATATCCATTTCTGATCTTGTTTCTCCTCTTCATATATTTTCACTTTTCTCTTCTTTCCCTTTTCACTTCTTTATTTTCTCTGTCTTTCCATTCTTCTTCTTCTGTTTTCTGCTTTACTCTTCTCCTCTCTTATCTTTTCTCCTTTCTTCTTCTCTTCTGTCCCTCTCAGTTCTTTTCTCTTCTTTCCACTTCACTATATTCTCTCTCTCCACCTGTCTTCAGTTTGTTTATGTTCTTTCCTTTTCAATTCTCCTCTCTTCTTTACACTTCTCTTCCATCTTCTTCACTTATTTTCTCTCATTTTTTTCCTGTTTTCAAATTTCCAATTCTGATCTCGTTTCTCCTCTTCATATATTTTCACTTTTCTCTTCTATTCTTTTTTACTTCTTTATTTTATCTTGTCCTCTCCATTATTCTTCATCTGTTTTCTGCTTTACTCTTCTCCTCTCTATATTCCTTCTCTATTTTTATCTCTTCTCTTCAGTTCCTATCTCTTCCTTCTTCCCATCCTTGCCAGGGTTTGATACCCATTGGAAGCACGTGGTAGTTCGGATCTTACTTTAAACAGTAGATACAATCCCTATTAATCTATCTGTGAATAAAGTGAACTTGAAACAAACTTCAACACGTTTCTTGCCGCTTAGCACAGGGGCGGCTTAAGGGCCGGGCGACCAGAGCGACTGCCCGGGGCGTCACCCTTGAATAGTGCCAAACTGTACATAACATAACTGTTGCCTTTCAGCCCACCTATTTTCCTGATTTGGCACCCACAGACTTCTTTCTGTTTCCGAACATGAAATCCACCCTGAAAGGACACCGATAGAAGAGATTATAGAAAAAATTCTGCAGATTATTCCAAAAAACGTTATTCCAGTGCGCATTCCAACAGAGAAAGAAACGCTGGGAGCGTTTTGAAAATGTTCAGCTTCTTTTTGAACAGACCTCGTATTACAGAAAAGCTTCTTCCTGGTATACGAACAAGGAACTTTACTTAAACTGTTAAAGTACAAAATTTGCATTTATATTAATAAAACGAAAATGTATTCCTGTTCAGATAAAAATATTTTGTTTTATTCTTTTCAGCTGATTACATCAGGGTGTGCAACAGGAACGCCCCTGACTTGAACGCTTGCGTTAATAGCTCCGTGTATGCGTTGAAGCCTTATTTATTAAAGGGTAAGTAGTGCAACAACACAATATTTTATTAACTTTGTTCGGTGTGCATGAAGTGGAAGAGAACAACTAGTGCGCTAAAAATAGGTTTTTGAGTAAAAAATAATTAGTACATACAAGCAAGAAATTTGGCAGAAATTTTGTTCTTGCGTTCCTAATGAACATATTAAAGTTCCCTAAAATCGAAAATGTTATGGTGCCGCCATTTTATAAAATGGCGGATAAGTTTCGATTTCTTGCCCATATTGCATTAACCGTTGCAGATATGGTGTTATAATCGACGAAAAACTAATATAAACTTCAATGAGCACATTGCATACTACTAAACGAGCCATGTGTCTCCTTGGTCTTCTGTACAGGTTCACTGAAATTCAAAACCAATCATCCATTAGCATATTTTTCAAATCCTTTATCTCCCCAATTCTTGAATACTGCTCTCCCATCTGGACTATGGCTTCTAAAACTAATCTATCCAGGATTGATTCTGTCCTCAGCTTTTTCCTCGCCATAGAATGAATACCTTCTCTCAGACATCTCCCGTCACGACACACTCGTCACGAACTAGAAGACATTGAAATATTTTAACAAAATCATCAACGGCAAAATTAAAACCGAACTAATTTCATGTCCTAGAGTGCGCGTCAAATCTCCTGCGTATGGCCTTGAACGGCAGAACAGCACCAGCGAATCACAGACCTGCGGCGTTGCCTAGTTCAGTGACGAGGCGTTTCGCTCAATCACGCTGTCTCTTTTCCGTATGAGATTTCGACATGGCACCGCTGGAGTGCACTGCTATTGGCTATCGCCATATGCAGGAGATTTGACGCGCACTCGAGTACCCACACGGTCAACCCGCAACGTAAAGCTCTTTCACATTCCCGCTACAAGGCTCTCTCTTCTACAGCGGTCTCTTTACTATAGGCTCCCCCGCTTATATAATAACCTGCCTGTAAATGTTGATATTTTCTTGTCAGAACACAGTTTGCGACAATCGCTAAGAATATACGTGTAACATTTTTTTCTCAGCCATATTATATTGTCTTGTTTTGTTGGTTTTGTTTTCTTGTTGCACAGTTTCAGTATAAAATGGTCTTCTACCACTGTATCTGAAACTTTAAGTACATAAATTAAGTAAATAAATAAATTAATGGTTACAATGTAACAAATATATTCCAATTTGTTCCCCCCTTTTAAGTTACACGCTAAGTACGGGTGGGGGGGATCTCATGTTCTTTTATTTCGATGGTATTGAAAATTATACTGCCATTGATTGTGGGTCAACAGATTTCATTAGGAAATACAGTAAAACCTCGTTAATCCGGACTAATGGGGGATAAGTTGACCGGTTTAACGAAAGTCCGGATTAACTGAAATAACCTAAAAGAACAGTCGAAAGTGCATTAAAACTCAGTTTGTAGCAACAAAACACGTTTATTATGGTGTATTTAAAGGGCATAGGCCTAAATACACTATACAGTACAGTACAAAGTCTGCGGGAAACAGAATTTCAGCAGTGGTTGACTGCCTTTCCTTTGGGAAGTTCTCTTGTTGTCTTCTAGCCACATTTAAAACCTTGGATTCTGCTTTTTTTACCTGTCCGGCTTATCGGGGTCATGATTAACGAGGTTTTACTGTATAGTTCATTAAGATCTTAATCTTTACTATGCACAGAACATACAACTGTTGTCCAGGCTATTCCATCTTTTAGAGTACTCATTTATCAGTGATTTATCTCAAACTACAAGCGCTATGAAGAAAACATTTTATGCGCTGGCAGACCCACCAAAATACTGTAATAGTTCAATTCAAACATTCCCTGAATGTTAGTGTCTTACTGGCAATGCTTCCTTATTAACATGCAATGTTAATTGGACATTATCCAAAAAAGCATCATTTTATCAAGTACAATATGTTTTGTTAAAACGTTTTTCCGTAACTGCAGTAGTAAATAAAATATGGGCAAAACATTTCCCAAAACAGCTGCTACTTCCCATGATGGCGACTTTTAGTAAGGTACCTGAACCCAATATGGCCTACCTAAGCTTTGCTATTGTTTCGAATGGTACCCAAAGTTGGAAAGATAAATCTAATAGCAAGATTCAAAAGAGGGAACATTTCTGGACTTTACTGAAAATTGGAGTCAGTTCCAAATAATAACATGGGTCCAGGGAAGATTTTGTTAAAAAGTGCCTAGTAATATAATATTTTGTTCTTTCACATCAAAATATGCAACAGAAATCGTAAAGAAAGTACCACAATGTTATTTTTATTGGTAGAGAAGTACATTGATACACTTACGCTTTATTTACATAACGGTGTAATAAGATTATTCCAAGAAATAGCATCGTAACGAACCAATAAATAAGGAAGTGACGTGTCATAACTTGTCACCAGAAGACCATGGATTACACATCACAATCTAGGCAAATGAAAGGTCCTTCATCACCCTTAGTGACTCCTACACACACACTACGTGAACATACGAGCAACAAATGTCATATTTGCGCATGTCTTTTACGATATATTCATATGTAGGCGATATTGGGTCTATCTTATATACTGCTCTTTTTTCCTTCGTTGTAAACAAGTCTTTAGATTAATGTGTAAACTAAGTTCATTGTTGTAAAGTACAAATTATGAGCTATCATGATATGAATTAGAGATATGAACATATATCACTTGGAAGATGTAGTAAGTAATTAATAACAAAATCGAGGTCCAGCTTTTTCGTTTCTTTGTCCTCAAGTTACAGCACTATAGGTACAGCTATCAGGTTCAATCACGGCATTCGGACAGTCTAAGTGACATACTAACGTCATCTGTTGAATTAACCATGTATCTACTTGGAAACAGCAAATAGGTCATATTGGGTTCAGGCACCTTAGTTCAATGAGGTCCCTTCCGTGGCAGAGTGGTTAGCACATCGCGCTACGACGCCAGGGGTCCCGGGTTCGAATCCTGGCCTGGGCATGGATGTTTGTGTTTCCATTCATAAATTTCATCATATTATCACTCATCCCCATCTTCGCAAATTAGCCAAAAGTGGCAGAAAGGCGAAGTAAAATAAAGCAAATCAACCGAGAATCAATTACTAGCTATTAAATTCTCCACGCATATGGTATTTCCACAAGACTACAGAATAACGATAGAATCTATCTTGAATATATACATAGATATTAATTTAAGAGAACAAAATTTACATATCCAACAATTACGTACACAACTATTGCTGTGTTACGATTAAGAATATTTTGAATACAAAAATAACATGTGTAAAATCGATCTTAAGGAGAAAGAATGTGTTGATGGAATGTTTCTTCTTTCTGAAATGAATCAAGAGCACACTCTGTGTTTTATGAAGTGAACTAAATACTGGAGCTTTCTTTCCATGTTTTAGTGTAGCTATACATTGGCAGATTTAGCGTTAGGGACACGGGGCAATTCGTCCGGGTGAATTTTTTTTCTTGAGCTTTTATCTTACTTAAAGCTAGTCACCAAGTACCAGTGGCGTCGTCATAAATTTTTCTTGGGTAGGGCTCAAGGGCAGATGTAATATTTTTAGGTGGGCTCTGGTTTGGTGGTCATGGCTATGGCCTAGCGCTAGGAATTTTCCAAGGTGGAGCGACGTTTCATGAAGGTCCTCCCCCACGCATCAATGTGTTATTCTGTATTGGAGCATGTTTGTTCGTGAATGCAATTATTACAGATATTTTGTATGTACGTATTCAAGTTTTGTTAGTGTTAAAAAAAACTGCATATAAACTGTAACTGCATCACAAATAATAAATTTTTATTTTTTTGCATTTGACTACGCACTTCTAGTGCTTTTAAAGGTTTATTTTGTGTTTCCATATGAAAAGAAATATTAATATTTAGTTTAGTAAGCTATTTTTTTTAAAAAAAATCCGATAGGGGGTCATATATTACATAATATGAGTGAACATTTGTAAATTTTACGCATCAATTTGTAAAAAATTCTTACGAGATAGGAGAAAACTGTTATTATTTTTTAAATCAGCATGTCTTAAACAGTAAAAATCACGTATCAAACCAAAAACAATTCAAAGTTGATGTTAATATGCAGACCAGTGAATCAAGAATGCAAACCAATTGACAAAGAGCACTGCGGCATCTCTAAACCGCGGAACAATTACGTTTTGTTTACATGTTTATATTTTGCACGTTAATGAAAGGAAACCAACTGACATGGAGAAACGTTCTTCATTTTTGAAGTAATGTTAGTCAATTGTTGAGGCCGCTTTGTGTGCTTTATACTACAATTCTTCACCGGCTTGTTGCTTTGCGTAATCTAAATAATATATAGGTGTATTTTTTCTATTTGGGTGGGCTCAGACTATTTCTCGCCCACCCAGTGGCGACGCCACTGCCATGTATTATTCGAAAAGCGAACACTGGACCGCATAATTTCTTCCATTGAAACAATTGAATCGGTCACACGAACAATATTGTAACCAACAATTATGCAGACAGAGACATTAAATGGGAGAAAAAATGCTTTTGGCTTGTAGAATATAAGAGAGGCACGTTATATGAACAGATTAGGGTTACCAGACGTCCTGGTCGCAGGATAGTCCTTCTTTTTAGGGTCATGTCCTGCTGTCTGCGGTGCTGCTCCAAAATACGCAAGCGGCGTGGGACCACCCACTCTGGTAGCGACGCGCTGTTGCCGGATTGACCTACTTCAGGATTTTCGCGAGCCCACAGAAACACGTGTAGGATTAAACATCTGGTTAAACAGTCAACAACGGGACACTTCCATTCATGGGCGTCCGGAAGGGGGGGCAAGGGGGGGGGGGCCGTGCCCCCCCCCTGGAACATGAAAGTCAACCAAAAATTATGTATTTCACACATATATTTTCATTTTAGCCACAATAATATGTGTTAATTATTGCATGAACACCATAAATTCAAATTTAAGCAATGTTTCTTTAGGGAACAACACTATTTTTGAGGAAAATGTGCCTTTTTGCCCCCCCCCCCTGGAAAAAAATACCTTGCTTGCCCCTCCCTGGAAAAAATCCTGCGGACGTCCATGCTTCCATTGTTCTCATCGAACTTATTTGGGCACAGGTCAAAGGGCTGGTAGCACAGAGGAACACTTTGCCACCTTTTACACCGTCTAAAATTTTGCAATTGACAGAACAGGCTATCGGGGATGTGACAGCAGATAGGTGGCGTTCGGCTATAGAACACACAAGGAAGATTTCCGAAGCATGGGAAAAGGTGGGAGTTGAAGAGCAGCAAATGGAGGATTGTATAATTTCACTTGGGCGGGAAGACAGCAGTGACAGTAGTAGCTCAGATGAAGATGTTCCTTTACCAACCAACAATAAAGATGATCTTGGGATAGCGCCACTGCAATGGTAGCCTGTAAGCAAAAGCAACTGATTCTTTAACTACTACTTCTGTTCTTTCATTCATTTTTTATGTTTTTACATACAGGTAGCTCAAAGCATTAATAACACATGTACCAAATGTATCATTAATGTTAAGGAAATCGAGCAATTGCCAAGCGTTTCGTTGTAATTTATTGAACTCTGTATTGCCAGAGCCTGTATTCTCATATAGCTTCCCAAATTATCTCACTTCACACACCTACATGTGCCTCCCCGATGGCACAGTGGTAAGGTAAGTGTTGTCTGCCTTGTAATCAAGTAGTCCTGGGTTTGATACCCTGTCGAGGCACATAGTGGTTCGGATCCCACTTCCAACTGTAGGTCCATTCCAGATTAGCCGTAGTGTGCATAAAGTGGACTTTAAAACACCAACTCAATCAATCAATTCACACACAATTGATTTGTTCGTATAAATTCTTCTCCGTAATACAGTAACTCAGTTCTGTGAAATTCTGTTTTAGAGGTGAATTTTTGTACGTTCCGCAAAATACATTTTAAAAACGTGTTTATGAAATGAAGTTGTACGTAATTTGTTTATACGTAATTCGCCCTAATTTTCAAGAAATACATTTCATTTGTACGTTCTGAAGCTTCAACAACCGCGGCGTGACAAAGAAGGCAAAGAGAGGCGGCATGAAATCAAAGGAGAACGATTTGCCACAGTTGTTCATAAAACAGGACGCATTTTCTTTTGTTGGTAATTGTGATACGATACAACATAAGTAAAAAGATGCCGGTAGCTGATGCTTGCAATATACCATAATAAAAACACAACAAAGGTTCTTTCAGTGAAGGTTTTCGGTTGCTGTGTAGAGCAGGAAGATAAAATGTTTCATGCTTGCCAGAATGTAAAATTCACACGAGAAGTTAACGTCCTACAAGAAACTTCAGATTCAAACTTCTAGATTCGTTAGATTATCACTTTACGGCGGAAATAACATATATTAGCATACTGATACGTACGTGCTTAATTTCGCGTGACGCTTTTTTCCCGAGCTTGCCAACAGCTGACTAGCCTGTCCGTGTGTTTGTGCGAACGTGGCAACGTGGCAACGTGGCCAACGAGGAGACAGAATTTGGTCACGTTCTGCCGTTCTGCGTTCTGATTGCACGCCGCTTCTTATCGCGTCCGTACTGTATATTACAACAGCGTCCTGCGAAATATCCTGCAAAACATCCACACGAATTGTTTACCTCTGTGAAACTGTTAGTGCATTTTCAATTAATGGTATTCCGTGGTGGAGTGGTTGAATGCTAGGATGCCTGGGGTGAAATCCCGGCCTGGGCATGGATGTTGTTTTTGAGTGTCCATTCATGAATTTAATCATATCATCACTCACACTCATTGTTGCAAATTTGCCAAAAGTGACAGAAAGGCGACGTTAAATAATAAAAATAAAATAAAATCAAGAAGAAAGCAAAGTAAAGAGAATTGTGTAATATTTCAAGAGACATGACCTTTCCTTTGCTAAAGAAAGGGAGAGGGGGTTGCACTTGATCCTGTGCTCTTTTAGTTTCAGCTGCAATCCTCCCCCCTCCCCCCCCCACCCCGTCCGTATGCATCCATGGATGTCCTGCTTTTCGTTTCGGAAAATGTGGTCACCCTAGAATAGAACAGATGGAAGAGTTTTCTGTACCGTGGAACTTCCTGCTTGAGGAATAACGTATATAAGACAAAGAAACATGGCTTATAGTTTTGCTGTTTCTGTGTTTTTTCTTTTTGGTTACAACGTTGTTCGTCTGACCGATTTAATTGGTCTATTACCCCCCTCCCCTCCCCTCGCCCCACCACCTTCAGTGACCTATCACTCAAGACAAGGAGCTGGCTGGAATTGCATCAGATGTCAGCTCGAAAAGGGTCCACGAAAAGTGGTCTTACCTCACGTTAAGAACGAATTAATATGGAAATTATTAATGTTTTTAATTGCATTAAAGCTTAGATGTTTGTGAATGTATATAATTTACACATTTCACCAATAAAAGTTACTATCATCAGCAGCATATATGCTTCACAAACAAATGAAGTCAAAATTTGTTACATTTTTAAAATGTCACACATACTTTTGTTAATGCTTTTCATGATTTCAGTCTGTGTCATCATACTCAAGTTTTTTTATTTGTTAGCAGACACCACAAATCACTTCATAATTCTACGATATCAGTTCATTATGTATATTTTAATGCAATCTCATATCTAGAACCTTAAATTTTATGTGTAAAATGTCACACACTTAACGCCGGAATGCCCAAAAACTGCATTTCAGAATCCTCTTTGTATTGTATTTTTTTATTTAGCATGGCTTTTCTGCCACTTTTGGCTAATCACAACGATTAAAATGAGTGATAATACAATAAAAATGACGAAGGGACAAAGAACACTACGTCCATGCTGGGATTTCAACTCAGGAACTTATGTTAGGTCGAAAGCCGACCACTTCACGCGCTCGCCCACCAAGCTACCCTTTTTATAAACAAACGTAATACTCACACTTACATTCCATCTTTCTAATAAGCTTTCTTTGTAAAATTAACAGGAATACCAGAACTAGATCTGCCGTCCTACGATCCCCTGGTGTTGCCGCAAGTGAAGCTCCAACAGGGAACCAGGGCCGTCAACTTTGAGGCCATCTTCACCAACGTCACAGCCTTTGGAGGAAGCCAGTTTGCGATAAGAAGTCTAGAGTAAGTTTTTTTATTAAGCTACTATTGGTGATATTGTTACCCTCAGCCCCTCTTTCTCAGGAACCAGATTTTATTATTATTATTATTATTATTATTATTATTATTATTATTATTATTATTGGTAAATATGGTCAAAGATAGCCATGAATCCAACTAAGATAAAACTACACATTTTCAAATATAATCTAAAAACATTTAATTTATTAATTAATACAAAATTGGATAAAAAGTAATTAATTCTTGCACAAGAGTGGCCTTCCTATAGAAGACTAAAATGGCAACAGCATGAATAACTACGCAATACATCATAATATGCGGCCGACTGTACCATATCACCACAGGTTCTAAAATTCGGCTAGCTACAGTTAAAAAAATATAATGGCATGTTTATTATTCTGATTCAATATCAATACGCGTAATACAGAAAACATTAAAAAGCACATAGGACTACTGTAATCGTTATTCTTTAAAAAATGGAAATTTCCATAAACGAACTAGAAATACAGGGGGTCCGAATTGAAACGCCCTAATTTCAAATACTTATATTAAACATAATATACAGGGAAGAACAGTGTGGTAGGTGGTATATGGTAGCTTAGCCGTGGAAATTTTAAGTAGGTAATGAATATTAAGGATTCATTTATTTTGTATCGTTCCAGGGGGTGAAAAGTGAAAGTGACAACCAATGCTGAAAAACTGTGTTGTGGTACTCAGAATTGGGATCCATTATTGCAGTTCAACGACGGTTTCGTGCAGAGTATCACAGGTGCCAAGAGAATCAAGGCGTGGAAAGCAGCGTTTCTAGAGACAGGATCTGTCGCTAAGAGGCATGGTGCTGGCCGATCACCAACATCAGAGGAAAACGTTCAGCACATTGCAGATGCATTTGCACAAAGTCCCAAGAAATCCGTTCGTACGGCGTCACGTGAGATTGCTCTCCCAAAATTTATGTACGAACGGATTTCTTGCAATAATGGATCCCAATTCTGCGTACCACCACAAAGTTTGCGCATTTTCAGCATTGGTTGTCATTTTCACTTTTCACCCCCTGGAACGGTACAAAATAAACGAATCCTTAATATTCATTACCTACTTAAAATTTCCACAGCTATGCTACCATATACCAAGTACAACCTACCACAATGTTCTTGCTGTATATTATGTTTATTATAAGTATTTGAAATTAGGGCGTTTCAATTCGGACACCCAGTATTAAAACGATATTTTTTAGCGCTGAATTGGAAAATTCAGGCGCCAGGTGAAGATTTTATATTTCTGTATTATTGCCCTGTATTTTTCTACCCCTGGCTACCCTGACTTTGTCTGCATCCTATAGCTTTTGGGAAAGTTGTACATTGATTCGATACACTAGGGTTCCCGCGTAAACAAATGGTCAGCACCCTCGCCTCTGGTGCGAACGGTCCTTGGTTCGATCCTCGTGGATCTCCCAAAAATGTCATTGTTGACCCAGCATCGTGAAGACAATTGGGAAGCTGCTTGGACATAGGAGGTCGAAGTCAGGAAACAGCGGCGATGGGAATCGATGCGTCACCCAATGGAAACGCCGCTTGCACTGGCCGTCAGAGGGCTGTTGAGCCATGCGCGTCAAACTTACTATGCCTGACCAATAATTTGATTGAGTGATTGAGTTTTTGTATACATCAGCACATAGACTTTTTTATTCTTCACGCAATACGTGGATAAGCCCATTCATCATCATCCTTTGGCGTTTCCTACCTCTGGCTGGGTCGGCATAGAAGTGAAGCCTCTCCATTTTTTCCTGGTCTTCCACCACTCCTCTCTTTCCACGGTGTTCAATCTTGTCCTCTTCTCCTAACACTCTCCGCTATCTGCTCTTTCCACCGACATCTTGGTCTCTCCCTTGGCCTTATTCCCACTCCTTGTGCATTGTAAGCTCTTACTGGCAGTATTTCTGCATCCACCCTCTTTATGTATCCGAACCATCTCATCTGTGCCTGATCTATCCTGTCCTGAAGCTTCACCAGCCCCCACTGTCTGTCGGATCTCCTCATCCCTTATTCTATCCCTTCAAGTCTTTCCCAATATACTCCTTAAAAATTTCATCTCCACTGCCTGCATCTTTCTTTTGTCTCCCTCTCTGTCATTGTCTAACTATGCTCTGTACGTAATTATTGGCACATAGTTTGTGTTATATACGTATTACCTTCTTGCATTTCATAGGTACATCCCTGTTCCATATTAATCTTCGAACACATTGATATAGTCCACCACCCATTTGTCCTCTTCTGTTTACCTCCTCATCTATTCTTCCACTTCTCTCAATTAGCCCATTAACTACATAAAAATTGAGGACAGGCTCCGAATAAGAAAATAAAATGTGTTACAAACTTCCTTACTCAATTTTAAAAACTAATTCATTCATTCAACAAGAACTAGAAGTATACGACGCAGTGGTAGCGTCGTCGCCTTGTAATCAAGAGGTCCCTGGTTAGATACCAGTGGAGGCAACCACTTTAAACTGTAGGTCCAGTCCCGATTGGCCTTACTGTGCATAAAGTGAACTTAAAACACCAAATCAATCAATCAATGAATATACTGTCTCTGAGAATTAAAGACAACTGCAACGATGTTTGAATTATCCTCCTGCACCAGCTTTGCAAGTACAGGTGACGACTTTTTTTCTCACTAGAACTTTATTTTCAAATCATCTCCGAGAGCCCCACTTACAACATGAGGTTCAGATGATACAGCACTGCTTTGAAGCACGGATGTTAAAGATCCAGGAATTGTAAATAAATTCAATTCCCTTCTAGGAGAGAAAATCAGCAAGTGTAAATGAGTTGTAGGCCATAAAGGACCTTTTTATGTTTAAAGTATTTCAATTCGGTCCAGGGACCTTTTTTCTGGATGAATTTAAATACGGTCCAGGAACCTTCTTCCAATGAAACAATTCGCAACTTGGACCGAATCTGTATTGTACGAGATAAAAAGGTTCCGGTCCTGCAGCGCGACCCAATAGAACCCATTAGAATGTATGGCTTCCTGGACCTTAAACAACCCTGCATTGACGGACTAGCACGTATATATTAGTTTCGTCTGCGTTTTCTGTGTTCTTTTGCCAATCATAATAAAATGCTTCACTCTCAGTATACAGCTTTACCTTCGTTATGATTCCTGAAACACATTAATACTGTATTTAAAAATATCACGTAACTTCAACGTTTCTTCAACCACACGCTACTACTACGTATTACTAACTGAACTTAAACAAAGAATGTTTCCTACGTGCAGCGGTCGTATTGGAAGTGACACTAGCGCTCCGGTGGCAAATTTAATCGTGAATATCCCTAAGAGAGCCTATCAAACCGAATATAAACGGGTCTGGTGCGGGGCACATCCAGCTGCTAGCACTCACTAAAACTAACTTGCTAAGAGTTCTAAACCTGGCCCTCCTAACCTAACCACATATGCATTACACAGGCCTGCATGGGTTCAACAGATGACTGTTGTCCCTGAATAATTTCAGTATGCTGATTCCAAAAATGAAATCCATTTTTATCCATCACGTGTAGTTTTTTCAGAAAATAGTAATATATTAAGTGGCTTTATTTCACAATAAAATGTGTAGTTCCATAATTTCCTCAATAGATGGCTCTGTTTAGATGATGATAAAATATTGGTTTTGTAGATTACAAATCCTCCAATTTAGAACAATAAGTGCACATAGAGTATTAAGGATTTAATCAACCTTCTATCTTCACAAGACATATTGGCATGAAGTTTGTAAACTTTGATTAGTAAATTCCATTTTCAAAATCTCTCATAAAAATTTTCTTCACAAAATGTCCAAAACTCAATAGTATAATGTATGGGGTTGATTGAACTCCTTGGATTGAACGTGGAGAAAAATCCTGATCTAGGGGAATGTCCTGAGGTGATGGGATGAATTTTATGTCATATCCGTCATCAGCATTCAAAATACTTCCAGAATCACCTATTGATTTGAAATCATCCGATTTTTTTTTTCAAAAATGCAGGGTGGTGTTATTAGAACAAAGCGGAATTGTAGATTAGAAATTGTTATACTGGGAGCGTCAGGTTTGCAGCTCTTAGCAATTATGTAGTTTTAGTGACTGTTAGCAGATGGATGTGGCCAGCACCAGATCCAATAGAAACTACGCAGTACATGTCTGCTACAACGACACATTAGCACACACCTACCCTCACAGCAGACTGCCTATAAATAAATAAAAAAATGAAGCCTGACGATTTTAACAGTCCAGCAATGAAAAAATGAACACGGGCTATGGTAAGTTTTAGCAATTCATTAGCATTTTTACGATCCGTTAAACACTTCTGAATGTCAGATTGCGTATTAATTGTTTAGCATCTGCTCGCTACAGTATACCGGTTTTCTTCCAACGAATTTTCTTCCTGTGATATGTGGGAGTGGTACCAAACATTCTCGACACAACCAATCCTTGCGAAAACAATTATATTTTCCTAAGACAACCGTGGAACGTAATATTCCAAGGCCAAGGTCCATCTTTCAGTGTGCAATAAATTTCATAGAAGAACTTTGCAAAGCATTGTGTTTTGTCGAAGTGTTTTGTCTAGAACATAGAACTGAAGTAGGGACACCATATTTTTGGAGAGTCAGCACGGGAGCAATAATCAATAAATATCTTAAGCGAAAGATAAGGTAAATAGATGAATCGTAAGCTGAGTGTTATTATGATATAGGGGAAACTGAGGTATTGCCGAACACTTACTCTTTGATAATGAATTATGTAATTGTAAGAAAATATTTTGGACACTGCATAGATTCTAAGGAAAACTTAATACCTTCACTTCAAAATCAAATAGGTAACATTGTTCCCACAGTATTTGGTTTACACAAGAAACAAAGAAAAAGACACAGCTGTCATATTCGCCATTACCCCTTACGAAAAATAGTTTTTATAAAGACAAACGAATTCGAAAATAAGGATTCTAGACCCTGATTTTAAGAACATTTTTACGAAAGCATATAATCACATTGAAGATGAATTTCTCAAGCGACAAAATAGTGAAGTAGCCATTACTCTTTTCAATATCCTGAGCAAAAGTCACAATATGTTTCGATTTTATATCCATCAACTACAGTCTTTATGGGTCCTGTTCTTAGATATTTTATTTGAGCATTTATAACACAGTTCTTTATATCTTCCAAATTCTCCACACACCGCACATCTGCGGAAGGATTCACTTGTTCATTACCCCTTTTTGCGCCTTGTTGTTTTCATCACCACACATGCTGAAGGAGCAGGGACGGCGCTACAGGGGGGGCTAGGAGGGAGCTGAAGCCCCCCAAAACAGGTCTCAGTCCCCCCTGTAGCCCCACTAGATTTTTGTAGAACGCTGGATGCATTTCGATCGAAATCTTAAAAAGTAGAAATTTACATTTTTCATTATAAAACTTCCATTGGGGAAGGTACATTGTTCAAGTACTTGTACATGTCCTAGTTCGGTTAGATGGCAAGGTTACTTAATTACGATTGTAACACCATTCAGCCTTGTTTCCATGATATGAAAAACTCAATATGCTGACCAAGGCAGAAATTTATTTTATTAAAAACATAACGTTTCAACCTTCTAGCAAGGTCTTCTTCAGACTCTGCACCAAGTACAAAACAGGACGATATATATACACAAAAATTACTCCCCTCCAGTTGATCTGGAACATTCTAGCAGCTGGCTTTCCCTTGTCAACTGTACTTTCACCCGAAAGGCTAAACATATTTTCTTCCATCTAGAATGTGGTTGGACTCTTTATCTCACGCTCTTTTTCCTTCATTCTTCTTCCTTCTTCTCTCCTCTTTCTCTCTTGTCCTTTCCACTCTTTCTAACACCTTCCTCCATTCTTTGTTTATCTTCAGTCCCCCATTCCAGTTCATTGTGTCTTCTTCACCTTTCTTCTCTATTTCCTTGGCCTCCTTCCATTTTCTCACTAGTAGTCTCTTCTCCCTTCCTATCTGCTTAGCCTCATCCCACTTCATTTTTTTTTATTACGGTGTGTTCTAAAATCAAAACGGCGAGGGGGGGGAGCTGCAGATACGCCTGGATAACAATGGTCACTGATCATTTGATACTAAGTAACTGGCCAATCATGAGGCGCGAAACTTGCTACGAAATCTGCTGCCTGTCGGGTAGGTGGTATAGGTGGACGTATTCAGTAGCTGTGATGTGAGATTGTTCTTTGATTGTTGGCATATGCAGCTAAATGTGTACAATTATTATTAGCCTCTATAAATCGTATAGATAGGAACAGATCAAACAGGTGTGACAAATTAATTTTATATGAATAAGTCGGACGACGTTGAAAATCTAAAGAAGTGTTTTGTTTCTTTTCTGTTCGTTAGTTCCTCATTCGAGTACCGAAAATTGCATGAGTGTTAGCGATGTTCTCTCATTGGTTTCATCGTTATATATATATATATATATATATATATATATATATATATATATATCTTTCTGTAAATATTCAAGAGGGAGAAATACGATATTAAAGGATCAAAGAGTACATAAAGTACCTAATTCTTAAATTCTAGGAATTGTAAAGATTAAAATTGGGCCCCCAGCCCAATGAAACTGCTACCTTGAGGTAACATTCATTAAGTGGTTCGGATTCACTAGAAACTGTAGCTCTCGTCCCGATTAGCTTCTGTTCATATAGTGGGCCTTAATATAAATTCGTATCAACTAATCATTGAAATTGGGTGCGGAAATCTGCATGCTTGGGAAATTTTATTGCTCGCAGTCGTAGTACTTCATGTTAATTAATTATAATTTGTGAGGTTAGAAAATAATTTCTGCAATACCGCCACAGTGGTTTCCGTGCAGGAGAATCAATCTTTGAAACACTTCTACAACTATTCTCGCATCCTCCCCATTTTTAGCCTAAGTTCTGAATCCCAGTCGTTGAACAAGGAAAAGTAAGATATTTCATCATGACAAAGAAAATTGTGTCATTATTTTATCACACATTTTCTATTTAAAAGTGGTATTATGTATTTGAGGCCTACTTTATTAAGTTAGTGACGCTTTTCTGAAGCACGAGAAGGTACAATCTTACAAAGCTACACTACAAGGGAGGAAGGAACTAAAAATAAAGACTCTTCTGCACCACCTTGCAATGGTTGAAACATTTAAAATTGCTTTTTACGAACTTTATAAGCTTTGTGTTGCTGAAATGTGCATACCCCCATCGCGGCAAATGAAGTGTTACCTTCGTAATCGAATTGATAACGAGAGGTTGAGTACTCCATCTATTCTGTCTTTGAGAAAGAGCTTGCATAGTCTTTTAAGTAGTATAGTAATGCGTGGGTTCTGCCCCAGATTTTTCTGGGGGTCGATTTTAAATATCACCAAACAGTACTTTTTTTCTACAAATTTAAGGGATTTTTTAGCGCGAAATCGGCATAATCAAGGGTGCGTCACCCTCTTTCTATAGAAACCGAAATATAAATGATACATGGCGCTGTATATTACTCCTCATCACTTAACTCACAACGAATTTCATGTTCAATATCGATTACCTCTTTGCAGGAGCCACACTCACACATACATCCATTTGTTACATCTTCACAATCAACGAAAACCATCTGATAATAGTGTGTATTGGTAGTAAAAAAATAAGTAATTAATTCATGCTTACACTCAGGAAAAGAAGGCATTTTACATCCACCTAATTTTATAGAATGTTTTTCAATTTCTGATTTGACATCACGTTCATATGATTCCAGATCTAACGAGTTTATTGCAATTACACTCCCCACATGATTTTTTTCATCAATCCATTCACATCCACCAGTAACCTTATAAGGGATACTATGCTGTTTTAAGACATTTTCTGTTAATTCGAATAGTACTGTGTTTGACGTCATCATGTATTTACATGTATAAAAATTTTAACGTTTAAACAAATTCAATGTCATGCATTTGCTTACCAGAGAGTTCTTTTTTACCTTTATATATAATTTGAGCGTGATGACTGATTCATTTATAAGGAAAATATTATTTGCATATACTATAATGACCAAAACTAAGTCTAGTCATATTATCTACAAGATAATTTTTATCATCATATGGACTTAATGCGATTTTTGTTTCTTTAACTGTATATATCTGTAGTTTATTTGAATGTATGCGATATATTTCTTCTTGCGTCTGTATCGTGTTAAAGAAACATTTTTTATACAATTCAATTTTTTTTTCTATGTAAGACTTTTTAATACCCTTACACAGTTTTTTATCTGTAAAATCATTTTTAAAGGAATACATCTTTGATCTTCTCAAACCAATAAACTCTCTAATTGAACTCACACTATTGAACTCATTTTTAAATATCCCAGGTATTTTTTTTATTGGCTTTAGGTATGTCTATTGGAAAGTCATCTGGATAATCACTTGTGTCAAACCATTCTATATTTTGTTTCATATCTTCATAAAAGTCTTCAGTTTCTACATAAATTATAAATGAGTCCATATCAGTCTGTAGCAGCTTCTCCTTATCACCATACTTATTTTTTAAATATGTATAGTAAAACCTATACATTAATAATTTTGACAACTCTAGTATACAGAATCCACCAAATATGGGTTTATTTAACGTTACTCTCATATTTCTACCATGAACTAACACTATGTTTTCATTAATAATAGTTCTATTTTGATTTTTTTTTTGAGTTTACTAATTTGAGATATCTATCAGGTGTTTTTATAATATCAACATTAGTTTTAGCTTTAACATTCTCCATGTGTTTACCGTACACACTGTTGTTCATTAATTTGAAAAATTCCTTTTCAGAATCATTTTTAGCCAGTTGTCTAAGTATTGTATTTTTCTCAATATATGGTTTTAACCACACTACTTGTGTATATTTAATTCCACTATGTATGTTAACTAACTCAACACCAAGTCTAATATACTCTTTAAGTATTCTGTAATCAACTATGTAATGTGTTTTATCATTTAGAGTGCACATAAGCTTCTTATCTTTGTCTGTTGGCTTTGTCCCAAGATTTTTATCGATCATATACCGTTGAAACTCTGACAAACCACTAAAGTTTTGTGCGAAATGCTCTGGTGCAGGCGCATAGTCATTGAATGTGTTATGCAAATGTTTAGATATTTTAAGATGAACTACTAATGAATATCCTGTATCATTTTCATCGTTAATATTTAAAATATTATTTTCAACTTAGTATATTTCTTCTGTAGTCATCCACTTATGATTTCTAACAGGTCATTTTCTAGACATAGCCCATCCTTATAAATTATTTGCATCAAGATACATTATAAATCTAACATGTTTTTTAGAGTTGTATATACCTTTCTCTTCATCTTGCTTTTTAGGTAGTTTAACAACTTTATCCTGCTTTTTATCAAAGATGTAACAATTATTTGAAAATGCGTGGGGGTTGCTTACCATACTAATGCAACCTCTAATACCCTCTGTCATTAGATCATACATTTCCTGATCTGTGTATAATTCAAGTTCTTGTGTAGTTGTTTTTAAAGCAGCAGCCTGTTCTAAGTGTGGCGCGCTTATGTAGTATGCTGGATCTAGTTGATAATTTTCATAGCACATCTTTCTAAAATTTGTAAATACATCATGTAATAAGAGAGTATCTAATCTAAGATATAAATCGTGGAATTTACCAAATTTTTTGAAGTCATAATGATCCCACATTCGCTTTAAATATTGGTACTTTTTATTACTTATCTTTTCCCATGTAAATTGGGAAATAAAGTATTTCTGTGGTGGTAATGTTGTATATTTAAATTTATTGTATGTGTCACCCCACTCACATGGATATTCCCCTTTTGTTAGTAGATAAAATTTATCTTCTAGGCTTAGATTTTCATATACTTTATTAAACAATTCAAATCGTGTATAGTTGCATACAGTAAATATCTCTTTATTGCAAAACTCACAATTATCACATGCGATAATACTATTGCGCACAACACGAAGTATTGGGTCTTTTAATGCTGTATGTTTTTTGCATGTTGCACAAAATGCTGAGTTTATACCTAATTCATTTTTAAAAAACTTTATCTAATTTTGTACCAAGAAAAGCATACGTATCTATAAATTTAACTTCCATGTATAATTTTTGTATGCTACCTTTTATTTTGATACTTAAATTAGAACCCCCATTTTTACAAACCTTACAACTATCAAGTGATTCTTTAAACTTTATTTTACATAGTTTGCATTTAGTTTGATCATCTTTTTGCTTATACTTAGAAAGTCGACATAAGGCTGGTAAAGAATTGGAGCATAAGGCTTATGATAGACTATTTAGCAAAGATGCCTCAATTGGTGAAAGATTGACCCCTTTAGGAACCGCTGTTGTAATGAATAGAAAAGTTGCTTGGGGGTGGGGAATGCCAAAGAGATCAGCTTATGTAATGTAATTTTTATTATTATAAATGATAACAACATTATCAGATTTACTGAACACTGAACAATTTCTTAAAAATATAAAAAATGGCAGTGGTATTACAATACGAAAAGGTAGTACTATTTTCACATTACCTGTACTACCATATAGTGTTTCTGAATTACGAAAACGTTTAGGTGGTGGTCTAACCAAAATAGGGAGTGGTGTTACGTTAGCATCACACATGAAAGCAGTAAATAACCTTAAAAAACTGAAAATAGGTAGTGGAATAAAAATACACAAATGTGGCTTTATATTTACTCTTTCCACATTGTTTGCTGCACTTGCAAACAACTAGTACTGTTACACGAAAGCGTAAATCCAAGAGTACTACAACAAAAAACTTGATAGGATTACGCCTCTAAGTAACTTTGATATCAGAAAATTGTGTGGTATAAAGGCTTCAGAGGCGTTTACATGATAGATGAATTACCGAGTAAACCCAACAATTGTGAAAATGGTGTTGTTAATCTTGATGTCTCTAAAATATCGGTACTCACTGGATATGTTATATTAAAGTTCGTGATGAAAGTTTTGTATTTGACTCATTTGGCGGTGTTCCTCCTAAAAAATTAGTAAGCTATCTTAAGAACAATATCAAATATAATAATGATAGAATACAATATTTTGATGAAGTTACGTGTGGTCATTTGTGTGTTTCATTTTTAAAAATGTATGACGAGGGTTACAAGATTAAAGATATTTTATCATTATTAAATGCCAATAGACATATTTGGAAAAACTACATCAAAGCATAATCAAGTTGTTGCTATTGAAGAAAACGATGCTGTAAACAAATCACAGATGGAAGATTATATTATAAATTCAACTCGTAATACCATACAATACTATCAAACCAACAGAATAACAAAGGTATATTTAACTGGTGAATATGATAATAAGTATGGGGAATTTAAATTAAGTGATGGTAATTTTGCATATGGGTGCCTTTTTGATGGTGTTATTGTTGGTTATAATTTACAAAGATTTAATCGAATTGTGTAAAAACGAAATACCAGAAAACTTGCCTATTCACTTTGAAGATGGTGATACCATATCGTTTCAACCAAAAACTGGTACCACGATGAGTGATGGAACAAAATTAGTAATTAATTTAGACATATTATTTACGTCTATATAAATGGATTGGAAAACTATTACCATAACATGTATCTTTGGTACATATGAACTACTAAGGATCGTAATTAGAGGTATATGAAACCTTAAAATTAAGAAAAATAATCTGACTAAATGACATACGTATTCAAACTATCTGAACGAAACTCTATCTTACAAAAAACCTTGACCTATCCTATCACTAATGACAATTTAAAAGTAGCACTGACTGGTTTTAATACTACACATCTCACTCCTAATATAACAAAACACAATAATACACTGTGGTATGAAGAAAATAGCATCACAAAAGAGTTGGTTATTCCACCTGGTCAATATAGTACAACCGCACTTGAAGAATACATCAACTCGCAATCGCCTTTCAGTTCAAAAAATATATGAATAAAAGACAATCATGTTACTAACCGAGTTGAGATAAAATCACCATTCAAATTGAATCTTAACAATGCTGGTTCTATCGGTGAGGTACTTGGATTCGATATAGAACTGGAAACCAATAAAGACTATACTGGAACTAAGATTCCTAAATTGAATCCATTCGATACAGTCAATACATTGTAATTTAGCAAAGGGGATGATGTTATAACATGATGATTACAGACATAAAAAATAAGATATCACTGCATCGTTTAAATCTAACGCAGAGTTTAAAGAACCCATTATTTATGAACTATCATATCCACTATTTTTTCCACTTCAACATATGGAGTTTGATTATATAGAAGTGTCAGTTTTAGATGAAAATGACGATGCAATTAATTTTGGAGATAGTCCCGTCACTGTAATTTTAAAGGTTTGCGAATAGCACTAAATGTTTATATTATAAATGGAGAATATCATCAACTATAGTTATCAAGAATGTCCACCAACACAAGAGACTATAGGTGACATAAATTCACCGAATAAAGACATTATGTATGAAATAGACTCGGGTGATGGGTTTATACATCCTTGGAACGCTGATGTATACATGAAATTTAAACCACTTGTTAGAGATGATGGCACAAAATACAGTGATAACGATAAGGTTAGGATAGGATAGTTGCCAATTTCTTCTGCCATCTTTGGTCTCAAATATTAATTGAAAAATGTGAGTATTTTGTTGACAGAATTGATTATCCTGGCATTACTTCTACAGCTTTAGGCACTTGCTTTCTTTCTAAAGCACAAGCACAAAAATATAAAATGTCTGGATTTGAAACAGATGGGCAACTAAAAAATGCAACCAGAACAAAATAGGTTTTGTTCAAACTAAGGCTTCTCGGTGGGGTTTTTAGTGGATTTCAGGATGTATTATATAAAGGAGGGTTGAAAATTACGTTTAAAAGAAATAATAACGATGCTATGGCTGTCCATGTCTGGGAAGATGGAAAACTTGAGAAGATAGTAATTCAAAGTATGTATGTTAGAATGCCTGTAGTAAAATATGACCCATTAGTTGATATAAAGTTAAAGAATGAACTAATCAAGCAAGATTTTCCTATCATTTTTATGAAAAGTAAAACGATTAGAAAGTCTATAAGTGGAAAGTATTCAGATATAGATTTAACAAATTATTTTACAGCCGGCATGTCTGATACTCCAGAGTGGGTTATAATCGTATTTCAAACAGATAGAAATAATCCTAACCAAAATAATTATTCAGCATATTTCGATCACTGTAAGTTAAAAACTCTCTTACCTAGAAAACGGAAGAGGTGAAAAATTTTCATCGTCTCTAAAGAATTTAGACATTTCAAAAGGAGAGTATTTAAAAATGTATTATGCGTACACGAGATTAGAAGACTTGATGGTTTAAATGACGACTCGTATTACACATTTGAAGAATTCATCGAAAAAAGACCCATGTATGTTATAGACTCAACTAAACGAATGAAAGTTGTAGATAAACAAAAAAAAAACAAGTTTACATCTCGTCCTTGATTTCGAAGAGGATGTGGCTGCTGAAACTCTGTGTTATATTATAATGTTAAGCTATAACGTTTTATCATACGATATCAACGAATCACTGAAAAAGATTTAGATCGTTTACATACTCTTTCTAATGGCGTTTGAATTTTGAAAATCGGTTAATAAATAAGAAAGATAGAGCATTCTAAGTTTGAATAGCGCGCGATGATTAACACCCCTTAGTTTTAGACCGGCCGCTCGACTTTTGTCACGTAACGTTTTGATGAAAGTGTAACAGCTTAATCGAGTTGTAACGCTCTTAACCGAGATTCATCGTGTGTTTATTAGACCTGCGCGCGTAAAGACTTTTCCGATTTCGTAACCATGAGTGAGACCTTGAGATGACGTATGCTTGATCTTGCACATTGCAGAGTAGGATATTCCAGATCTTTGGTATTCTAGAGCGTTCGGCGCTCGGTGAATATGCTCTCAAACATTGCATCATTGCAAAGCCGCACGTTTCAGATCTTTCGTATTCCAGAGTGTTCGAAGAGAAAAGCTATTATATTAATCAGCACAGGCTGGAGTCTTCCCATTTCTCCTCGTTTAGCTTTACGGTTACTCAACTGAAATTTCGAATAGCACTTCGGGTTCTCGAGTAAACGATTTCTTATCAAAAATAGTAAACGTCGCTCGTAACGATAGCATTGACGTGAAAGTGTATTTTGTACTGTTCCTATGAATAGTAAGTCTGTGATATTATTCCACTCAATAATGGCTTGGGAAGAAATCTTTAGCCCTCCAACTTGTTTCAGGCTGGCGCCGTCACTGATAAGGATCATTCCAGTATGTTTGACAATTGCCTAAATAAATGTATAAGCTACAAGAGTAAACGATATCAAAATAATATAACATTCTCCACTTATATCGAAGCAAATACAGCCCATAAATTGCAAGCAAAGTTGAAGGAAACAATATTTGAACATTGGTTTCGATGTCTCACAGAATAATGACAACGCTAGTAGCTTAACGCATTGACCGTGACAGGCGCTAGGTGGCAGCACTAATTGGATCACTCTTAACAAGGAAGGAAAGTGGAAAACCTGGTGTTTATCATTGTCTCTGTGTTCGGGATTATTCCGATTTCGGTTTCCCTTATATGCATCCTTTGTATATTGTTTCAAAGCGAATAATTGATAGCGTTAAGGCTGATTAAACTTAAAACAAGCATTACTGAAGCCAAAATTTTATTCTTTCTGTAAAAACGTATCCAATAATGATAGGTACAGTCACGGACAGTTCTGGGTTGTAACGATCCCATTAAGAGTCAATGGGATTGTTACAACCCGGAACTGTCCGTAACTGTACAACCTCCGGTAATAAACATGGGACACCTATAACTTTTTAATAGGAAGTTCTGCTATCGCCGGAGAGTTAGGCAACACACAACGCATTACAGGGAAGTCAGTATTTAACCATTTCTTGCTTACGTACTTAGATTTATCCACTTCCTATTAACTTACTGATCCTCTTCTACCGATTGGTAGAGATGTTCCTCCTGCTTCATATTAACATAGACTGCTATTTTTGGTAAATATGACTTACTTATTTCTTATTTAAATAGAAAGTAACAAAACAGAGCCTTTCATTATTTCAGTAACACGCTAATGTAACACAAATCATAGGATTAAATACTTCAAATTACTCCGTACACGAATATTTGATATATGTTATTTTATTTATTTATTTTACCCTTCAACATTTATGGGTGTGAAAGGTGACCCAAATGTCCAACTCCCTTCCAAGTAGTACATACACCCTGGACTGCATTTCCCAGGCTAACGAGGCTCTGGCAGTATAATCCTTTGTGGGGCTCGTGTTGTCTCTTGTCCATGGATTCTTGATTGTTCTTCCACCAATTTAATCTTATATCTTTTCATCCTCACCTTCGCGATTGGACAAAAGTGGTAGAAAAACGAAGTAAAATAAAACAAAATTAATCAATCAATTTCACTTACGTTGCTGTTCGCTTCTAAGTAGGGCCGGATTAACCTATGGGCAACTGGGTCAATTGCCCCGGGGCCCCCACCAAAAGGAAGCTGTGAAGGGCCTCCACCAAAAAAATCTTTTATCCAGCTGGCTATGCTTGTAAAACATTACATAAGAAGTTGTATTTTAAAAGTTAAAAAAAAGTTCACTGTTGTCGTATGTGTACACTCTTCTGGATCCAATTGTAGCACAGATCTCAGTCCATCTGTTTGTAGATATCTGAAGCTCAGTATACTTTATACCATGGATAAAAGGCAAGAAAAGTGTGTCTACTATAAGTGTTAAGCCTTTGGGAATTTTCTTGAAGAAAGTGTAGTTACTGCAATTTCCACAATGAACCTGTCGGTAATTGTCCAGTAGATGGACCGTGCATATGTAGTGACATATTTACTCTTAATTGTAAATAATATCATTTATAATAAATTATGTATGTAAGTACAGTATACTGCTCAGTTCTCTGTTTCCGCCTGAACCCTCTTAGTATTTACTATATATTGTAGTTACGGTGTTCACTCTTCATAATATACTGTAGACATTTAGACGCAGAATTTTACTGCTGCTATAGCGATACAATTTTCGTCCTGTAACTTTATTTTACTGCGCTATTCTCCCTGCAAACCTATCTGCGATATGTTCGATTGTGAATGATTACTGATTCTAAAATCAGGTCTACCATTTTAACTGCTGTTATATAGAATTTCAAAGAGAGGGATCGTTTGCAAAACTATTTTGTTCTGACGACGAAAAAAAATAGAAGAAAAAAAGAAAATTAGCTAGCATAGATTAAAGCAAAACTGAATAAGTTGAATTTTGATGTAACTCGTTTTTATTTAGGTCTAGTGGTTAATTTTTAATTGGAGTTAAAACTAGAGCATCTATAATTTTTAATCCGATAGTAGTTCCTACCATTTCACTTTACATAGCGCCGATGAAGATGATAGATAAAGACACTGTACTCTGTCAAAAAGGCACATGTAGGTGTGTGGAAGAAGGGCTCCACACCTTCTTGAACCTCACAGCTACTTATAAGAGGCAAGTGAAACGTATAAGTATTATATTTGGGGTTCATTGGTTGTATTACATTTACTAATAATAACTTAATAATGCTCTGTGGTGAACAATGCTGAAGTACGCAGACTCCTTACAGACTCCTGTTAGGCAAGTTATTTCACAGCATAGGGGAATGAAATCATATTACTGACGTAGATGAAATGAAATTATTTATTTTTTATTTATTACAATTATAAAGCAAATATACTTTGAACTACAGCGCCTTTAATAACGTAGTGTGGAAAACGACCCAAGAAACTGGTTCCCGAGACGGATGAGAACATAGATGGCAGTGCGATCAGTTTCGGTGCTAATTTTCTTATGAAAGTAATGCGGCTTTGTTAGTTTTTAGAATATATTATGTAGATTTGTTTGTCTTGAAAGGCGGTACGTGAATTGATGGAAACAGTTATATTTGTGGAGTGATTTGCAGTCACGAAATGGCATTAATTTGGAAAGAAAAGTAAAATAAAATGAATAAATAAATAGCATGCGTGCGTAACACAAGAAGAAACATCGCAATGTGATTCTGGACGTCAGGTCTTGGATTGTGTATTAGAGTTTATTTTTCTATGTTATTAGAATATAAATAGTATCCTGAGAGATATTTCATACCGAGGCGACAAACCACAAGTGTCGCTTGAAAGCGAGCAGTCGGTAATCAATGCAGCCTTTCGAACCGTAGGGACACAAGCTCTGACTGCACAGTTTTCTCAAGGAGATTTTAGACCAAAGCGACACGCGACAAACAATACGAGGATTTCATACCAAAGCGACACAGGACATTCGGTCCAAGGCAACTTTCATACCGAAGCGAGACGCGACACATGTCGCATGGAAACGAGCCAATCAAGAGCAACATTCACATCGTAAAGGCATGACGGGCAGCACCGGCCAGTGTTCGGTTGGTGAAATGCTCAAGCGATAAGTGTCGCGTGCCGCTTTGGTGCGCAATATCTCTAAAGCAAGACACTCATTGCATCGCGCATGTGAGAACAACAAACTACGGCAACACGTTCCAAGCTATTGAGGAAATGGTCCAGTTTGAGCGACACACAAGCGACAAAGCGACACGTGTGGCTTATCGTGTCGCCTAGATCTGTTGTTCGCACAATTAGCAGCAAACTCTTGCTAATAGACTGAAGTACCGCTTCAAGGCTGCCGCTTGTCACTTAGTTGGGAATTCCCCCTGTAGCGCGTCGCTTCGGTCTGAGCACCCTTCCTTTAAGGAGCTTTCCGACCGAAAAAACAAGTAGCATGCGAATACGACATGTGAACGTGTCGTTTGCTGTTTCGACCCTCATGAGCAATGAATGCTATTTTACAGTCTGGAAGTGTCTGTGTCACTAGTCACTTCAGTGTAAACATCCCGTGTCGCTTGTCCCATTGGTCTGAAAGTTTCCTTACACTCATGTCGATGGCACTAAGAAAGTTTTGTGGGTTTCCCCTTGTCATTTCATGCAATCATCATTATCATCATTGCCGCGATTAGTTTAGAAAAGAGACAGTAAATATAAAAAATATAAATGCTTCAGTGTGTATATCTTTAAAAGAAATGATGATGATGATAATACTCCCTCTGTCCCATAATTATAGTCCGGTATGCCAAAATGGTAACTTTTTATTTATGTTCTTTTGGATACTTGATCGGCCAATTTGTACTTATCCTTGAGGCATAACGTTGTACGATTCATTCCCGTGTTTCATTTTCTTCTTCTGTATACACAAGTGTCACAGTTTGAATATCGGGCAAGTATTTTGTGACAACAAACAAAAGTGTACCGGACAATAATTATGGACAGAGGGAGTAATTATGAACCTAATTCATACACAAAAATTTAGTTACCAAGAGCAATTTTTCTCCAGTATTATTAATGAAAGTATAACGATAACAGGAAGTGGTCGACTGTAGAGAATGTTCGTTAATATCTTCGCGACCACTGTACCAAATATCATATCAATTATCACATTCATAGAAATGTTTCATGTAAAAGAATCAGACGTTGCAATGAAAACTCCATTTACTTCCATTATAAGCAGACGAATACCATGCACCGAGACCAACACCAGCGCCTCTAGCGGTATCATATTCGAGTGGAACCAGCCAGAGAGCCCAGAACCGTGCCGTTTTCCACACTACGTTATTCAAGGCGCTGTACTTTGAACGAATGTGAGGATTTTGCTTTAACGGTGTCTTAACTCAACTATAACACATAACCTCAATTCGTAGCAATCGACGTTCCTATGGTCGCAAGCAATTCTTTTGAGTTTAAATTGTGTCGACGATCTGTGGCGAATGTTATTTCTCCTGCGAAATCCTATATATTTATACTATTTCAAGATCACAGATCAAATATAGATGAATCACTTGCTAATTACAAAAATATGCTACAAATGAAACTGACATCTACATGGGTTTCTATCACAGATTATATAAAACACTTTTTAAAAACCATTACCCAATACACAATAAACCATACAATACAATAAATATTAAACAAGAGATATACATTACAAACAAGGTGCAATTTACATACAATAAGACAAAAATTACACTTTCTATCACAAGGTTACACCTGTGACATATTTTCAAGTGGTAACGTCACATAAAAATGGATCATATTATCACATGGTCGGAAGGAGACGTCACAATGCGTAGAACGGGATTCGAATCCAGAATCTTCTGTGACTAGATTGTGGATCGAAGACTTTTGGCATTTTACTTATTTGACAAGCAACATCTCTTTTACAGCGCTGTAATAGCAATTGAGTACACGGTTACAGTCTTAGATTAGAAGTTACGGTAACATTTACCATATTCTACCGTTAGATTTTAATAATCGAACTGATTTTACAGACTATGACCATAAGGTGTGTAGTACATGTAAATTCCGCCATTGTGTGAGGGCAGCACTGCCAAGTGGCAACAGCTGACCGGTGGGGTCGAGTGATTCAAGTCAGACACTTGCTGTACAGACTGTGAACGGTGCACGATGGTTTATGTGCAAATCCATGTTTCGAAGTGGGCTGGCTGTTGGTACTCGTAAAGCTGTAGTATTCGTGTACTATGTTTTCTTTTTATTTCCTTTTGTGAAATAAATCTGTTGTTCAGCATATGGGCTTTCTGTGCAGTGTGGTGATAAGACACACGAGGCAAATGTTTTTAGAGTTAAATTGGAATATTTCATCACCCATATAATGGTTGTAAATAGCCAGTGGCGTAGCAAGGGGAGGGCGAAGTGGGCGACCGCCCGTGGCCTCGCGTCCCATGGGGTTGACGAAAATTGTAATAAATAGATGAGAGAAAAAGAGATGGAAAAGGCTAATTTTTGTTTGCAATTAAAACGTTATGTTTTATCTGGTTTTAAATACTAGTTAAGCGTTATAATTTGAATCAGGGGCGTAACATACAGGCACATGTGCTGTAAGTCTAGGGAGGCCCGAAAAGAGTAAAAATTATCGTCGTATTTTTCATGTGAAATATCGACTCAAGTCACGATAAATTGCTTCGACATTTTTACCCATTTATTCTTTTCTTTAATAAAAAAGCATGCACAGACGAAATCGAATATCTTGCACAATCTTAGAAATCGTCAATGTTATTTTCGTAGGTGTTTTTTATCATCACATGATAATATATCATAGTTCGAAAGAAAACATGGCCTCATGGCCCCTCTCATGTGTATGGGCTTGTCCTTCAGCTTGAGATTTCAGCTCCCGGAAAACATAGAAAGTCATTTTTAGAGGCAGTGAAATTATTAAATATCATTTTCGCCAGTAATTTATTATTATTATTTAAATATGATAAATTGCTGACATATCCCTGAAGATTTTGTATCGATTCTCATTGAGATTTCAAATTGAAAGAACAGATCGGGGCCTCGCATTCTAATATCGCCAAGGGTCTCGCGATATGTTGCTACGCCACTGTAAATAGGGCATATCGGGTGGGAACGCCAAGTCCGACGGAAGGGTCGGCCCTTTTATGCTTAATAATTTATTTATGGAATTAGTCGCCACAGGTATTGTTTATTTGCCTGAAGTCAGCTGGGTTTTCAATAAAACATCATCCATGCATGTTTTAGCTAGAAAATGAGATGCACAATATTAAGCAGTTAGATACTAACGAAAAAATAATAATAATAAAAAATAATAGTTTTTCGGGTTAAGTGGTAGAGCAGACACAGGCTGAATTTCTACCACGAGGACTTCACCAAATTATTTGACAAAAACTATGTTGATTCTTTAGTTTTTAATACACATCGCTGTTCGTGCGATAAATTATACTCCCTCTGTCCCATAATTATTGTCCGGTACACTTTTGTTTGTTGTTCCATAATAATTGTCCGTTAGGCAAACTGTGACATTGGTGTATACAGAAGAAGAAAATTAAAATTATTACTCAAGGATCAGTACAATTTTGCCGATCAAGTATCCAAAAGAACATAAATAAAAAGTCACCATTTTGGCATACCGGACTATAATTATGGGACAGAGGGAGTACAATGCAATGGTCATTAAGAAATGGTATATTTGAGTTTGGTAAAGTTACGTCAGTCAATATTGCGTATTGTAGCATCACATAGCACGAGTGGCATGAGCGCGAAGAACCGGGTAGGAATTCTACCGCTGTTGTCTGCTTCAGAAGGCAGGAAGGGTCACATGAACCAATCACGTACCCCTCTGCTCCATACGCTGGCGTACCATAGAGAATTTGCGCGCGTGCTGTACAGATCTAAGCTTTCCCTCCAGAAAGGCAGCAAGGAATATAGAGTTCTTTACGCCGAACTTGCCCGGCGTCCAGGCAGGAAAGGCATTGAAAAAATGCTGGAACGAGTGTTGTTAGTGGAGCGTTGCAAGCGGATCGCGAAAAATAGCTATTATAATGCCATGAAGGTCAAACATATATGAAATTAGTCAAGATTTACTTTATATTTACAGCATTTACGTATTTTTTAAATTTTAAATCAGGGAACGCCGGGCGTATGGGCGTACTATAACGCTACGCCACTGGTAAATAGCAGTTTAGTGCACCATATATATATTTAAAAAAACAAAAGAACGATAGCTATCACTAAAATTTCATCAATTAAATTAACTGTGTATTTGTCGTTACAAATTTTAAGACTGTCATGGTCACTTTTTTGCGGCACTTGTATGGCAGCGGAAACTTTCAAAGGCAACGTTTTACTGTTTCGCCATCTCCGCAGCCACTTGATCGACTCACCTGTCATGTATCATCCTTGTGACAAGATTTATTTTCTTTCAGCGTTAACCTGGACAAGAACAAGATGGAATTTGAGTTATTTTTCCCGCGCCTTCGTGTTGAGTCACACTACAAGGTTGACGGCAACGTTCTTCTGGTACCCGTGAGAGGCGACGGCGAATCCCTTGGAGTTTACAGTAAGTTGTTCACTTGCTATCTTCTTGTTAAAGTTTATCATTAGTATTAATTTAATTACGTGCAAGGATTTTCACTTGCACTGGATGCAGTACATTTTCATATATTATAATGTTTATTATTTCCGTTAATGATTGCTGTACAATCAGTAGATTTTCTTTGAGGTTTTATGAATTTGATATCATTATTTAGGATAATTGTTAACTTATTTGATTGTGATGTTGTTCCCTTCACCCCACGTCGTTTGTTTGCAGAAAACAGTGGCGACAGCCTATATGGGCCTGAAGAGAAAACAAATCTTGTATAGATTTGCCCTGAAACGTAAGTTCACAATATAAATATTTTCATAAGCCTCAGAATAGACGATACCAAAATCAACTACAAAATCTCATAGGGACAGGAAGGTTTATAATTGTGAAAAAGTGTCAACAGAGAATATCGATGGCACACAGATTAGTGTGCTTGAAACAAAATGGAAGACAATGAACCCAGTACTCGCAAACTTTGACTAGAAATCGGTGTGAGCCAGAGGCGCAACCACGAATTTTTGTCTCGGGGTGGGACAAGTACCAGGATAAACGTACCAATAATAATAGTAATAATAATAATAACAACAACATTAATAATGGCATTATTATTATTATTATTTATTCAATTATAATAGAATAAAGCGAGAAGTTAAAAGAAGAAGTAAAAAAAGAGATTACTTGAAAAGCAAAATTAACGAAATTGAAACAAACAGCAAAACCAAAAATATCAGAGAGTTATATAAAGGTGTAAATGAATTTAGAAAGGGGTGGCAACCTAAAGTAAACTTGATAAAAGATAAAGATGGTGATTTTTTGGCTGACCCAAGCGATATTCTAAATAGATGGAAGAACTACTTTAATGACCTTTTAAATGTTCATGTAGGAGATAAATCAGAAGTAAATGAAGTCCACACAGCAGAACCTTTAGTTCCAGAACCTAACTTGACTGAAGTTAAAGATGCTATTAAAAGGCTAAAGAATAACAAAGCACCTGGCATTGATTTAATACCAGCTGAGTTAATTAAATATGGTGGAAAATCATTAATATGTCAAATTCATAAATTAATTTCTTTAATATGGAATAAAGAAGAAATCCCTCAACAGTGGAAAGAATCCATAATTGTTCCTGTGTTTAAATAAAGTGATAAAATGAACTGCAATAATTACCGTGGAATTTCTCTACTCTCAACAACATATAAAATATTATCTAACATTCTTTTAACAAGACTAACCCCATATGCTAATGAAATTATAGGTGATTATCAATGTGGATTTAAACGTAACAGATCAACTACAGATCAAATTTTTCACATCAGTCAGACACTTGAAAAAAGTGGGAATATAACCAAAATGTCCATCAGCTGTTCATTGATTTCAAAAAAGCATATGATTCGGTCAAAAGACATACATTATATAATATATTAGTCGAGTTTGGAATACCTAAGAAGCTTGTTAATATGATAAAGGTATGCACCAGTGATACAGAAAGTAAAATTCGTGTGGGTATTAATGTGTCTGACAAATTTACAATTCATGATGGCTTAAAACAAGGAGATGCATTACCTCCATTGCTCTTTAATTTTGCCTTAGAATATGATGTTAGGAAGGTAAAAGAAACTAACGAAGGACTAAAATTAAATGGTGTGACTCAGTTGTTAGCATATGCAGACGATGTAGACTTATTAGGGGATAATATAAATACAATTAAGAATAATGCTAAAATATTTTTCAAAACTGCTAAAGAGATAGGTTTGGAAGTTAACAAAGAGAAAACTAAATATATGCTTACAGGCCGAAACCAAGTGTTAGGTAATAATCAAAATCTAATTATTGATAACAACTCGTTTGAACGAGTTTCCAAATTCAAATACTTAGGAGTAATATTAACAAATGAAAATTATATTAAAGAGGAAATAAAAAGTAGGCTTAATTCAGGAAATGCATGTTACTTTTATCTTCTCGTTTGATATCTAAGAAACTAAAAGTTAAAATATACAAAACAGTAATTTTGCCTGTAGTATTATATGGGTGTAAAACTTGGTCCCTTACATTGAAAGAGGAACATAAATTGAGAGAATTTTCAAATAAGATCCTTAGGAAAATATTTGGATCTAAAAGGGATGAGGAGACAGGTGAGTGGAGAAGGTTAAATAATTTAGAACTACATAATTTGTATTCATGTCCAGATATTATTAGAATAATTAAATCAAGAAGACTTAGGTGGACAGGCCATGTGGCACGAATGGGAGAGGAAAGAGGCGTTTACAGGATTCTTGTTGGGAAACCTGATGGTAAGAGACCTGTAGGAAGGCCAAGACGAAGATGGAGGGACAACGTTGAGATGGACCTAAAGGAAATCGGTAGGGATGGAAAAGAGTATATAGATCTCAAGATAGGGACAGATGGAAGGCCTGTGTTGTTGCAGCCATGAACCTTCGGGTTTAAGAAGGCTAGAGAGTTAGTTAATTAATTATTATTATTATTATTATTATTATTACGTGTGGTAGTAGTAATATTAAAGACGTTATTATTCCCATAAATTATGCAAAAAGGGGGTAGAAGTGGGTGATAATGCATTTGTTTGGAACAAGATTTGAAATATGTTTTCAACACCGATAATTTCACATTAGCTAATAATGGAAAACAAGCAGACAAACTGTATTTTTGAATGGCAGAAAATGAATGATAATGCATTCCGAAGATAATTATTTTTGTACATATAACATGTAGTGTAACTTTCATGTACAAGATATGTTTTACACATATGCAACATGAAGCGACATAAAATGAGAAAATACATATGCAACATTCCGACACTAAAGTGTGTACATATTGAAAGTTTATTCAATACATATATACAACACTTCGCGACCAAGAAAATTTTTAGACCCAATTTTTGCAATTGAAAACAATATTGATTTAATAGGGTGCAAATGATTTCACCGGACGCCATAGCATTCTCTCTTTTACAATTTTTTTTCATTTAGATCATTCAGCGCATCGACGACTCCCACTCTGAACTTGACGAGACAGAAAAGCAGTCAATGCGAGCAAGAATATTTTACGAAATGTAATTTTATTTGTATAAAATCTTAAATCGAAGAGGGACAATTGCTCCTCTGAGCTTCCCCTGCAGGTTCCCTTGGCCGTCAATGTTTGCCCCCCTTTGCCCCCCTAGAATTAATTTCCGTCAAAGGTTGTGGGGGCAATGCTCCCTTGCCCGCCTGTGGTTGCGCCACTGGTGTGAGTCAATAAAAGAAGAAGGGAATGTGGAGCTCAACCCACCCAATAATTTACCTCTTAATTTATTATATATATATATATATATATATATATATACAGATGGGGGACAAAATAATACGAACACCTGTGAAAAAGTATGCCACATTTCATACCGGCTGTACAGCAGCACCACCTGGCACTGAAATCTGCCACCTAGTGGCTGTGAAGGGGAAGGTATTAGTTTGCCAACAGCAGTCATTGGTGGTGCATTCGTCTATCATACGCTCTCAAGAGACACTGCAATGTCAGACCTGACAGAGTTCCAAAGAGGCATGATTGTTGGAGCACGTTCAGCTGGAGCCACGGTGACTGAAACCTCAAAGCTTGTTGGGTGTGCAAGGAGCACAGTATCAGCCGTTATGACAGCGTACACAACACAAGGTAAGATGGCGTCTTCAAAGCACAACAGTGGATGAAAGACAAAGCTTGCTGCTCGGGATAGGAGGGTGTTGAAGCCCATAGTGGCCCGAAAGCACAAGCAATCGTTATCCGAGATAACATCTGAAATGAACAGGCATCTCCAGGACCCCATTTCAACCAAAACTGTCAAAAGGGAACTCCATGCTGCAAACATTCATGGCCGAGTGGCAATTCTTAAGCCATTGGTGACATCACGTAATGCTGTCAAGCGACGCCAATGGTGCAGAGCTCACAGAAGTTGGTCCCCACAGCAGTGGCAACAAGTCATCTGGTCTAATGAATCAACATTCACGTTATTTCAGACCACGGGGCGCGTTTATGTGTGGAGAACGCCTCGAGATGCATTTCATCCTGACTACCTCTTGCCGACTGTGAAGCATGGAGGTTGGTCCATTATGGTATGGGGCGCGATATCTTGGCATGGTGTGGGACCACTTGTTTTTCTGCATGGGAAGATCAATGCCACTCACTAACGCAGCATTCTGGGGGATCATCTCCCTCCTTTTGTCCAGACTTTATTTCCTGGGGACCGACCGCTTTTTCAAGATGACAACGCTCCTATCCACACTGCTGGGTCTGTCCAAACATGGTTTGAAGAACATGACGATGAAGTAGGACAACTTGAATGGCCCCCACAGTCTCCTGACCTGAACATTATAGAACATTTGTGGGGATATTTGGAGTCCAAACTTCGTGCTCGAAGTCCGCCTCCAGCCACACTTTCGGAATTGGAGACTGCTCTGGAGGAAGAATGGCTCCATATTCCCTTAAACATTGTGCATGACCTCTATGCGTCCATCCCACTTCGCATACAAAGTGTACTTCAGTCACAGGGTGGTCCAACCCCTTATTAATAAAGATTTTCTCTACATTCACAGGTGTTCATATTATTTTGTCCCCCATCTGTATATATATATATATATATATAAAGTCCTCCCCAACTGCAGAGTACCATGATTCGCTTTTGTGAAGAGATGCACCACGTGATAGCACAGAGTGATAAAATTGACGGGTTAAAAGGAAAACAGCCCTCGTATATTCATCTTCTTCTCATTTTAGACACTCAGAAAGGCAGTTATTTTTTAAATAGGCATCAATGACTAAAATAGAAAAATACAGCCACTACAAAAATGTATGTATTCCTCTCGGAAATAACGTGAAACGGATTTTAAAGTAATTCATTTTCTGGCCAAGGAACAAAAAAAATAAACTTAGGGCAAGAACCCCCTCCCCCCCGAAAAGTGTTCTCCTCCAGCCACATACATTCGGAGGTTATGCGCCATTGTCCTTGCCTTACATTATACCGGAACGTCAGTTACGCGAAATATTTACCGGTTTCCCCCGTTTATCTCTTTGTTCTTTATCCTTTTATTTCTAATTTTCATTTTTTACATGATGGTATGATTTAATACCATACCAGAACAAGGGCCAATGATTATTCGGTTTCCAGAATAACCAGTGCTAGTAGGGTTAAAATGTTCATTAATCTAGGTTACCGTATTAGGTTTACAATTATTAAGCTTAAGATCTTAAGAGAGCAGGTTAGTTACAGTGTACAAAATGGGATAGAGGAGTTATTACTAGAGTTAGGATTTGTATTATTGTATATGTAATTACATATTCTATTCCTTTCTAGATACATACCATGAACACGAAAATGTCAACGAATTATGTAACTGACATCATTTTGCATAAGTTTGATGTTACATATTTTTACATATTTTCCAGGATATTACATATTTTACATATTTGCTGATTTATTTTACATAAAACAACATATTTCGGCAATTCTTTCCTATCTTGGTACTTTTTCCTATATTTTTGATCTCTGAAACATGATGAAGAAAATTTGTTGCCCATGTGATGTCATATTTTCTAATCAATGAGATGCATACGGTCACCTACAATTGACTGCCAAGTCAAAAGACAGGCTGAAGAAATAAAATACTGGAACTGTCATTTGTCATAAGATCCTAGAGTTTCTCTCCCCTCCCCTTTCTGGTTACATATTATCGTTTCGCTTTTAGATTTAGGCAAAGCACCTAGAAACTTGACATCGGTGGACAAGAAAGCTACTTTCCTGTACGTAGTGAGTTACATAATATGTTCCCTTGTACAAGAGTAACTACGTATTTTAATCGATTGTTCATTCTGTAGGTGCTATTTTTACAATTTGTTTCGAACGTTACGAAGAGCTCTCGTACATATTTACATATTCTACAATAATTTGCGATGTAGAAAGTAATTAATAGTTGACAAAATTGGTTTCTTAAATATGTGTACGTTGCTGTGATTTTTTGAGTTTATAAATTTGATACAAATTTTAATTTGAACAACTTACGTCCTCAAAATTATGTTGAATAGGTTCAAATAAAATACATATCTAACAGAGTTCTTAAAATTGCTTGATACTCGATTGTTATTAATATTACATAATCTATGATACTATATATTTAGCTACATATCCTTTTGATAATAAGTTAGATACATATTCTTTCAATTATTGTTACATATTTATGTACATATTTTGTACTTTCATATTACATAGGGATTTAAGGTTGGCAGTGGGAGTGGTAGGAAGTTTCTAAGCCTCTTTAATTGTTAGTTTTTAATTGTTAAAAGCATCACCATGAATTTGCAGAGGTCTAGTAAGAAGTGTGGAGGTTTTTAGGGCCACCCTACGTAAGACATATTTCATTGTATAAATATTATGACGTAAATCTCCGAGCCCACATTTAGAAAATGTTTCAAAGTCTTTTTATGTCTTTTGTGTCTGCTCATTTGTTTTTTTAGATAACAATTAACATTTTTATTGAAAAGTAGGCTATGTATTTACATTAAGAGGCCAACATAACAGTTTTATGCCGGCCTCGGTAGCCGAGCGTCTCGGGTTGTCGACTCAACTCGCTTTCATCCGGAGGTCTCGGGTTCCAGTCCTGGCGAGGGCATGGGTGTGTTTTAATGTCCGCAACATACTTGTAGAAAAAGGACATGTGACAGGTGCAAATAACCTTAGTGTTGATGTATCCATAAAAATAACGAATATTTACAAAATTTAACAGTTTTATTTAATTATTTACATAAATGCTAACACAAATCGCAGGAAAATAGTTTTACATTTTGTTCTTGCTACAATGTTTTACTTCTTAAATTTAATTTTGCAATAATAAATAAACACATAGCACGCCGTGCTTTAGCAATAACGCCTTTGATCATAGCCGTTCCCGCTTTCGCAATACAGACTTTTCATAAGCTTTTCTTGCGTACTTTACTGCAAGCCAGTGTTAAATAAACTCAAAGACTTTAGAATTATTTTCCCCTTATTCTTTGGACTAGAGGAAGAGATTTCGAGGATAACTAAATATCGTACATAGCAATATTGCCTGAAAGTCGTTTTTACGACCTCAACTTGTTCAGAATTCACTAAACATACTGGTATAATTGTCATATCACCTCGCTATTTTGAAACTCTTTTTAGTAAAAATGTTAACAATGCTCATAATTATATACTTAGTATATAGTAATAAGTCATGTGTTTTGCTGTCTCCGGTCATACCCCCCCCCCCCCAAAGTTGATGGTTTCGCGGTCTCAGCCAACAAAGTTGATAGTCTAGAACATTTCAAATGCGTATTTAAAGTTAAGTACATTTGGCACAATACGGAGTAAACTTTACAAGAGAAGCAAGATAATATATTAGATCCTCTTAAGCAAAATTATTTGAGGGGCTCTGTCCCAACATCATTAACATTGGGGGGGCTCGAGCCCACCCAAGCCCCATGGAGTCGGCGCCTATGACCATGATGCAATGCTAACACAAAATGCTTCAACTCCTGTCGGATTGGTTATAAATCCACAGACAGGAAAGTGTCAACGAAATGAAACGCTATGAGCGCCACAGTGGCCAATTAGGGTACTATCTCCTATTTGAGCGAGTAGCAACATGTGGAATACATATACAAATTATGTCATGTCTCGTATTCCGAATGATTTTACGGGGAGACATTAGAATTCAGTACCTCTTAACGTGTCATTGTTGTGCACTTTCTTAAAAACACTACAAAGTTGTCTTTTAACTGTAATATAATTCGATCTATTTTTTCCTTGCAGGCAACATTACAGCCTACAATATAATTCGAAGTGTTCCAGTCAATAGAGACGGAGACATCTATTGGGAAATTGTGGAAGCTGTTATTCGAATCAAGTTGGGCCACGGCAGAGTACATTTTGCCAACTTATTCAATGGAAATGAAGTTATAGGTGAGGAATGTAACTAGAGCCAGTTGTTCACGGTACTGGCATTCATACTTAAAGCCATACTGTATGCTGAATTGCGTAATGCAACTGTTAAATTAGTTTTCGTTGATTGATTGTCACTAGTGTGACCATGGACGTCCGCAGGATTTTTTCCAGGGAGGGGCAAGGAAGGTATTTTTTTCCAGGGGGGGCAAACATGTCACGTTTTCCCCAAAAAGAGAGTTGTTCCCTAAAAAAAAACATTGCTTAAATTTGAATTTATGGTGTTCATGCAATAATTATCACATATTATTGTGGCTAAAATGAAATTTTATGTGTGAAATACATAATTTTGGTTGATTTTCATTTTCCAGGGGGGGGCCATGGCCCCCCCTTGCCCCCCTTCCGGACGCCCATGAGTGTGACAGTGTGAACATCCCGTGTCGCTTGTCCCATTGGTTTGAAAGTTTCCTTACACTCATGTCGATGGCACTAAGAAAGTTTTGTAGGGTTCCTCTTGTCGTTTCATGCAATCATCATTATCATCATCGCCGCGATTAGTTTAAAGCGGAAGAAAAGAGACAGTAAATATCCAAAATACAAATGCTTCAGTGCGTATATCTTTAAAAGAAATGATGATGATGATAATAATAATGAACCTAATTCATACACAAAAATTTAGTTGCCAAGAACATTCCACGCGTATTTTTTCTCCCGTATTATTAACGAAAGTATGACGATAACAGGACGTGGTCGACTGTCTAGAACAGTGTTCCGCAACCTTTTTTTTACTCAAGGCACACCCCAGACGGGCCTAGACTCAACACGGCACACCAAAATGTCTGTCCCCTCAAAATCATATGAATCTTAATATAATTACGAAATATTACGTCGTTATGTAATCAATTATTATTATTATCATTGTTATTATTATTATTATTACTACTATTATAAAACACGAATAGACTTATGCATTTATTAAAAATTTATTAACTATTATTCACTGTACACATTTCTAATACGAATTTTAAAGTAAATAACTCGACTCATACCTTCAATGTGATACTTGAGCCTGCTTAGCTGCACACAGACGGCTGATTCGTGGCGGAATCGTTGACAAAGCAAACCTAATTTCTTCATCTCTTTCTTTGATGTTTTAATTGCAGTCAACGTCGAGAAGCCCAGTTCACAGAAATAAGTAGTTGAAAATGGTAATAACACATTAACTGCCATCTCGGAAATAGCCGGGTATTCACTGCTTATTGACAACCAAAATGTATCCAAAGGCACTTCGAAAAATTTTAATTTCAATGTTCTGTCTGCTTTCAAATCTGCCAGTTCCTCTTGTAAGCGTAAATTTTTCGGAAGATATTTCGAATCCATACTGAATGGATCACGAACCCAGTCAAAATCTTCAATCCACCAGTTCAACTTATTAATTAATCCTTGAATCTTATCCATACTAGTCAGAATATTTTTGTTTCTACCTTGCATTTATCTGTTTAGTTCATTCAAGTGTACGAAAATATCGGAAAGATATGTTACTTCCTTATAGCTAGTTTCCTGTACTTTTTGCGAAACACGTACCGACGTAGTCATGAGCGTCACTTGTTTTTTATTTTGTTCCAACAACCGACGAAAATAATTCACATCTTTACTTAACAGAGAGGAATATTTTGTTGACAAATGTCGTTTTAATTTACTGGGAACCATAGCAGCATTACTGAGCTTTTCACCACACACAACACACTCAGTGATTGGGCATGTTTTGTCACCACACCAAAAAAAACCGTAAGATAAATAGTTATCACTATATTGCCGGTGAACTACTTTCTGTTTCTTTTTTTCGGGTTCGATGGTTTCACTACTTGCACTCGAGGACGGACCACTCCGTACAAGGAACTTATCCATATCGAAAAAAGAAAATAGTAAGACTGGTGTAGCAATCCAATATTCGCACTACTGCAGAGCACAACTGTGATAAAACTGAACTGAAATACTGTAATTGTTGTCTGACAATGTGTGGGTCCTTCGGCGAAGAAAAAGAGCAATATAGTTTAAGAAGCGCCGACAAACAGACACAAAACACAAAAGATGCAGTGTTACAAACAAAGAAGTCGCTTGAATAGCTCTATTGTATGATTGGTGCGGGCCGCTAAAAGGCTTGCTAAAAGTCTTACGCGGCTTTCTTTGCGGTGAACACAAAGCTTGCCGCCTGTAACCCATCAAACCGGCTCAATATTACAGGCGAGAATACATATAAGATGAGCAAACTATAACAATATTGAGTAAATAAATTACATTTAATTTCTATGAAAATATAACAGTTATCAGCAAGAATAAACAAGCACCTTCTTACTTAAAATCGACAAATAATTTCTTACAATATTACAATAGTAGGTAAAAGTTCGCGTCACACCTTTCACCTTGTGACGGCACACTAGTGTGCCGCGGCACACCGGTTGCGGAACACTGGTCTAGAATGTTCGTTAATATCTTCGCGACCACTGTACCAAATATCATAGCAATTATCACATTCATAGAAATGTTTCATGTAAAAGAATCAGACGTTGCAGCGAAAACTCCATTTACTTCCATTATAAGCAGACGAATACCAAGCACCGGGTTCAACACCAGCGCCTCTAGCGGATCATTTTCGAGTGGAACCAGCCAGAGCGCGCAGAACTGTGCCGTTTTCCACACTACGTTATTCAAGGCGCTGTAGTTCAACTGACGTCGATGCGTGCCGTGTTGCCACGTTTCACATACATATTTACTCCGTTGAAAAAAAATCTGTATAAAATCGGTTTCGCAATGCGAACTGAAAATGGTAATTCATTTAAAAAACAGAGCTTCAAAACAAGACCGATATTGTATTTGCAGGACTACCCAATACTAAGAAAAAGTTGTTTCTCAAAATTGAGAAGAACGGTTTTCTTGACAAATTTTAAAAATCTTAAAATTAAGAATTGTGCTTTAAACCTTTCTGCCTGCACCCTGCTAAAATTTCATAACGATCGGACAACCCATATTTTATTTACAGAATTTCAAAGAAAGCGATCTTTTTCAAAACTTAAGAAAAACAGGGACTTTTTTGTTCTCACGACGTTAAAAAATAGAAGGCATCCTAAAAAAACGGTTAGCATAGATTAACGTAGAATTGAATAAGTTAAATTTTGATGTGAGTTTCCTGAACCCAATATGGCCTACCTAAGGTTTGCAATTGTTTCTAGTGGTGTACAACGTCAGGAAGGTAAAACTAGTGCCAAGATTCAAAAGCGGGAATATTTCTGAATGTTTTCTGAAAATGGGAGTCAGTGGTGCAGGGAAGATTTTGTTAAAGCGTAACGTTTAGGTACATGTGTACCCAATATGGGCTGGTAATATATTTTGTTCTTTCACATCAAATAATGCAACAGAAATTGTAAAGAAAGTACCACAATGTTATTTTTATAGGTAGGTAAGTATATTGATACACTTATGTTTTATTTACATAACGTCATAATAATGATATTACACTAAGAAATAACATCGTTTACAAACCAATAAACAAGGAAGTGACGTGTCAAAAATTGTCACCAGATTTCCATGGATAATACATGACAGTCTGGACAAATGAAAGTTCCTTCATTATCCTTAGTGACTCCCAGACACACTATGTGAACATAAGAGTAACAAATGTCACATTTGCGCATGTTATTTACGATATATTCCTATGTAGGCCATATTGAGTCCACCTTACATAGTGTTCTTTTTTCCTTCGTTATAAACATGAATTTAGATTAAAGTCTAAACTAAGTACATTGTTGTAAAGTACAAATTATGAGGTACCATAATATGTACTACAGATATAAACACATTTCACTTGGCTAAGCAATAACTTCCATATGCACTATAGGTACGTAGGTTGGCCCATAAGTTCTGGCGTTTTTTTTGGTGAAAATTTTGCGTCAAAAATAACATGTGTTGGCAATGTGTTTTATGTTATTCGATAGAGAATTATGTGCTCTATAAAATAGTGTGTTTAGTTTTTTATGCTGGTATACTTCTTGTTCTTTTCAGGTCATTATAATGGAGTGTCAAGTCGACAAAAAAGAGCATTTTCGACACCTTCTGCTTTTTGCATTTAATCGATGTGCCAAAGTCACAGAAGCTGCTCGAGAGATTTGTGAAGTGTAATTCGAAGAAGCGATGCCTCTTAGGACGGCTCAAAATTGGTTTAAGCGATTCAAAGACGGCAATTTCGACCTCAAAGACATGCATCGCACCGGACGCTCCCTTCAGTTCGATGAGGAGCGACTGAATCAGCTTTTTCACGAAGATCCACGCGAAACGACGAGGGAATTGGCAGAGATAATGGAATGCTCCCACAGTACCATAGAGCGTCACCTTCACTCGATGGGAAAGGTTCAAAAGTTGGGCGCATGGGTTCCACATGCTTTGAACGACAATAACAGAAATCAACGAGCCACGATCTCCGCCGGTTTGCTTGCCCGTCATCGGTCAACTCATGGACACAAGCAGCGATTCCTCTACCGAATTGTTACCGCTTCTTCGTCATACACGTCACAAATCTCTCTAGCAGCTTCTGTGGCTTTGGCACCTCGATTAAGCGCAAAAAGCAGAAGGTGTCGGAAATGCTCTTTTATTGTCGACTTGACACTCCATTATAATGACCTGAAAAGAACAAAAAGTATATCAGCATAAAAAAACTAAACAAACTATTTTGTAGAGCACATAATTCTCTATCGAATAACATAAAACGCATTGCCAACACATTTTATTTTTCACGCAAACTTTTCACTTAAAAAAAACGCCAGAACTTATGGGCCAACCCAATACAACCAGCAGGTTTAATCATGACATTCGGACAGTCTAAATGACACACTAACGTTATCTCTTGAATTCACCATGTATCTACTTGGATACAGCAAATAGGCCATATTGGGTGCAGATACCTTAACTTGTTTTTATGTAGCTCTAGTGGTTAATTTTTAATTTCCAAACTCGGGTAGTCTATAATTTTTATTGAAATGAATTCATGTTTTAGCCCCACTTTATGCACAGATAGGCTAATCGGGACTGGACCTACAGTTTAAAGTTGGATTCGAAAAACGATTCGATCTGCCATCACCAGGTATCGAACACGGACCCCTTGATTACAAGGACACGACGATATTACAATGCCATCGGGGAGGCCCCGTCTATAAGTTTTAATCCGACAGTAGATATACACTTGGTGTGCCTTAATATTAAATTAATCTTGGTTTTCATGAATCATGCATTAGGTTAACAATCAGACAACAAGTCTCATCTCATTTCCATTTCACAGAGGCCTGCCTAGATTTTCACAAGGCCGTCTGAATATAGTATCGTTACATTCCCACAGTATGTGCTTGTTACTTAACAGCAACGAAAGGAAATATTGAAATTAGTACAACCGAGTGTATTTCCTTCCTTGTGCTGTAAATTTTTTACAACGCGACGCTTCAACACGTATTCACTGCAACAACATCACGCTCAGGGAAACAATAATGGTTCCTCCTCAAGGACACATTAACCACGCTATCTATAGCATTGTTGCGTGTTCCACGGTGAGGTACTACGAAAGAATTAGAAATGAATTACAGTAAAGCGTATGCCTTAGTTGATTCCACCAAAATCGTTTCACTTTAGCATCCTGAGCAGACGCATGGTTGCAAACAAAGTAGCCAAATTCATCTCTTAGCCCAGGTTACAAGTTTTTAAGTTAACAATTAAGGTGTTATAAAATAGTTGTTGATAATACATATTACTTCTATTGCATAAAAGTAACTCTGTTATAGTTACTCTTACTTATTTTTAGAAGTGGCTAATTACGCAGGGGCGGCTTAAGCTCTGGGTTACTCGTCCGGGGCACCGCCTTCAGGGGTCACCAAACCAGGGTGTTCTACTTGAATAGCGATAAAACTTTCATTTTGATTACATAAACGTGGCTATTTGTTTCAGAAAGAATTGTTGCAAACCCATAGCGGAAACAATAACACGAGATGGAAAGGAGTTTTGGAAAAGACATATAGATGGCAGCACAAAATAAAAGAATATAAATAAATTGTTGGAGGATAAGTATAGATTTAATGAAAGAAAAAAAGTATGACAAATAGGTGCCAAAAATGAAGGCAATGTGAAAAATATAGCTAATAGATGGAAAATGAAATAAAAGTGGTTTTCATCAAGCAACAAGTTAAAGCATATGGTCAATTGTTAGGCACGCATAAGGAAGTTATGAACAAAGTAAAAAAATATATAAATTTCAGAATAATAGGTGGTGAAGCTCCGTGACTTTACCCCCAACTGGATAACATATTACACTAGGCTACATTGCAAAATCATGTAACAATTTAAGCTAAGAGATCACTGTTATTTTTATATAATTATGTAGGAATGAAATAAATGCATACCTGAAATAAACGTATTCTTTAACAGTAATACTTAAAGTATTTAAGAAAGACTATTATTATTCATATTTGAAACCGTAAATACACTACATAGTCAAAAGTCACCGGACACCCAGTGCTGTTCATTCCAAAGACACCAGCCAAGTAACTAATAAGATGTCGGACCTCCCTTCGCTATTATTACAGCATTTACTCTTCGAAGCAGACTTTCCACTAAGTTCTGGTATAATGCTGGTGGAATTTTATTCCATTCGTCATGTAGCCTCGTGGGTGGTTTTCGGTCGAGTGGGTCTGGCACGTAACCGACGCTCCAATTCACCCCAATGATGTTCTGTATGGTTCCAGTCGAGGTTTAGAGCGGGCCGGCTAAGCACATCCACTTGATTGTCCTCAAACCACGATGCAATGGACTCTGCTTTATGGGCAGGGGCATTATCGTGCTGATAGAGAACAAGGGACCATTCCAAACTGTTGCCACAGTGTGTGCAGCATGCTATTGTCTAAACTGTCCTCATAAACACCGCTTTGCCATTGACAAAAACTAACGGCCCTAGTCCAACCAGGAAAAACAGCCCCATGCCATGACTACCTCCACATTCGCTTAGGTGTCCAGTGACTTTTGGCTGTATAGTGTATGTAACATCAAGGTTTTATTGGTAGTGGAACGTGGACCATGGTGGAATGTTAGGGATAGCAGGATGGGAAGTTAGGGATGGTTGGATGGAAAGTTTGAGATGGAAGGGTGGGAAGTAAGGGTACACCAAAAATCCACTTCGCCCGGGTGAAACTTTTATCTTGAGCCATCTCTGTAGATACAGTTAGATTACTTAAAGTTACTAGTTACTTCCAAACACTGATATACACACTTTTTTCTCACAGGGAATGCTGTGAACACGTACTTCAATGAACACTTTGATGATCTGGCACCGGAAATAATTCCTGTGGTTGAAGATGCTTTGGCGTACTTGTTCTCGGGGATGACGAAAAAGGTACTTGGGAAATACCCCATCCGGGTACTTTTCCCGGAAGAATGAAGCTGCAGCGTTATCGTCACTCATCACTTCATCGCCATGCACATAAGTCCCCTAACTCTCCATACGTATGCATAATTAACCCGAAGTATACTGTGATATCATAAGGTTTGTTACATTTACTAAGAATGAACTGTTATGGTGTGTCTTATTTTAGTTAAACACCGGACTTTAGACACTTAATGTCACACATTTAGAACCCATAAATAGAGTTAAGACTACCTAAGTAGATTTTTAAGATACTAAAATAGACTACAACTACAAAAATACTAGGCTAGAATAGTGTACAACTATGAAAATTGGTATAAAAGCAAAAAATTAGACTCCAGTAACAAGAATTGACTACTGAACAACTAAATAGACTAGAAAACTATGAAATAAACTCCAAAGTACAAAAATATATTAAAGTTGCAAAAGGCTCTAAACTACTAGAGTAAATTACAACTATTAAATAAGCTTCAACATTACTAAAACAGACTTCAACTGCTACACAAACACAAAATAGGCTGCAAACTAACAAAATAGATTGGAATTACAAAATAAAGTGTAGACTTCGAAACTACTAAAATAGTAGAAACACGGTATAAAATTACTAAAAGTTTCTAAAACCACTAAAATAGAAGACAACTACAAAATATGACTTTTAAATTACTGAAACAAGAGGAGCTACGACAGCCAAGATTGGCTTGAAAGTGCAAAAATAGACCTAAAGTGCGTTAACAGACTATGAAATTACTACACAACAGTACTTAAATAAGTTCCAAATTGTAAAATTGCCAAAGGCCCTGAAATTATTAAAGTGAATTAAGTAGTAAATGAACTCCAAAAGCGCTAATTATATTCCAAACCGCTGAAATAAGTTAATGCATAAAATATGCTCCGAAACGACTAAATCAGATTACTAGAAAATATGCTTTAAATATTATAAGTAAGAACATGTTCTAAAATTAAATTGTCTCCAATCATCACTTAAGTAGGCTACAACTACAAAAATGGCGTTTAATGCAACTAAAATAGATTATAACTAAGAAAATTGGCTTGAAAGTACTAAAACAGATTTAAGTTGAAAAAATACACTACAAAACTAACAAATAGACTCGAAAACTACTAGATAAAGTTCTAAACTACGACAATGTATTAACATTGAAAAAGACTCTAAAGATCCTAAAGTAAATTACAAGTACTAAATAAGCTCCAAAGCTACTAAAATTGACTACTCCAATACCTCAATAGACAAGAACTACAAAAAAATAGTCCCTAAAAGTACTAAAAATTAAATACCATGATAAAAATTGTTTTTACATATTTTAAGGTAATAACTAACTTCTATACAAAAACTAGTCAGCCATGTTATTTTGCCTGTGCAGAACCATAGTTTAATGCACGTGTTTAGCAATAACATTATTTTGCTTAACAGTAATTAGTCTATGTTTTTATGCATTAAAACTGGTGTACCAGTAGATATGAAAAGCATATGTACTTCAGGTCAGATAATATATGTTTCATTATTTACCCTACGATATATCACGATAGTTTTCTCCAAATTTTCCTATGTTTGTGTAGATATTTCCTTGTAATATTTTTGGAACATCTAAACCAAAGTGCGTTTATAAACTGTTTAATTAATGAGTTGTTTTTAAAACTAGGTAATTTGTTTTTGGGTACAAAACCAGTGAAACAGCAAGCAAAATAGATAAGTTTAGGACACTATAGAACCCTACAGAAACCTACTTTTACATGACACGCGAAGTTATTTTGTTATTTCTTGTGTATTTTAAATGCAAAAAAATAGCCATGTATACTAAAATCCAAGTCAGGCCTATTAATATTATTGTTCACAAGAAGTTATAGAGTTGTTTCATGCCAGAAAAGTAAAATGTGATTCACTATTAAATAGTAATTTTTGTATGGGTAATTACTGTTTGTGTGCATTATGTATAAACTTTTCATAAATAAAGAATGTATGTTTTGAAGTTATGGTGTAGAACTTATAATTAGATCGTAGGAATTTGTGCTTTGAAAAATCTTTAAAACGAACTTAAAATTATAAGAAAATGACCTATAAAGTTACTTTAGATATTAAAAATTAAGCATGATTTTTTAATAAATGGCTACAGAATCATACACTTTGAAAATAATTGAATAATTCGTCACAAACGGGTGCCTCCCCGATGGCGCAGTGATAGCGTTGTCGCCTTGTAATCAAGGGGTCCCGGGTTCGATACCCGGTGGAGACACATAGTGGTTCGGATTCCACTTTAAGCTGTAGGTCCAGTCTCGATTAGCCTTACTGTGCATAAAGTGGACTTAAAACACCAAATCAACAAACAACCAAAGTAGGTGCCATGGAAACGACTATCTCTCTCTTTCTCTCTCTCTCTCTCTGTGTATCAGGCCCATACCCAAGGGGGCCCATGGCTCCCCCTCGATTAAAATTTGAACGTATAAAAGCTACAAAAATTATGTTGACGGTTTTCAAATTTTGCATGAATTTCGATTTTGTTCTTGCGCAAATGAATAGGTTCTTTCTGGACAGAGGCAGGCTCTAGAAGTCTGCAGTCTGCAATATTGGGCTATTTTAGTTCTATAACCATTGATGCAAGGTCGGGACAGTCCATTCCTTTTAATCCATGTCCCGACCTTTTCGTCTCGGCTCGGACACTACTTGCTATAAGGGAAGAAAGACTCTTGCGCCACTACAGACATTGTACTGGTTATATAGGACTTTCTGTAGAATACTGTGTACAGTCATGGAAAAAAGTTCTTCCCCATAAGGCTTTAATAGGAGCAAGTAATGCAGGAGGGTAGGCAACACATATTGCACCCTTCGATGATCGGGTGATTTAGCCTGTCTTAACACCGAGAAATGTGTTCCACGCGAAGGTCAACATGACAGGAAAGCAAAGAGGGTCACGTGACTATTGGTTACGTGGAGTGTTGTGCTTCTCCACGTCCCCAGTTCTTGATCCACATTGCAGAAAAAGTAGAGCTGCATGCAATATATGAAAATAGGTTGTTTTCAACTACACGCTTAATTATGATTTTCCCAATTGTAAATCTATCAGACGTGTCTCCCGATTTAGTCGGGACAGTCCTTTACTTTGAATTCCTGTTCGTCATAGGCATAACTTGACGGGAGCAGAAAGGACATTTGTAACCCCCCCCCCCCAACAAATCAGGTTTCTTAAAGTTGCTAAAACAGGAATTAAATACTATGATTTGACGCGTCCAAAAAAAGGATTATATTGAAAGATTGTTCCCAAATACGTAGATAGCAATTTAATACTTTGAAAGTGTCTCAGATTTGTATATTATGTCACATATTAGTGTGGGAAAGGTCTACTACAAAAGTGGAATTTCGTAACAGAAATATGAACCCACTCCTTTTATTTCGTAGCCGATTTCATCTTGAAACTGAAATTAAGAATATTAGTTAACAATGTCATTGGTAAACAATAAAAAAATGTGTTAGACCCAATTCTTTAATACCTTATCATAATCTTTATCGTAAGTTTAAATTTTGTTGTAAGTCCACTTTATGCAAAAAAAAAAAAAAAGGTAAAGTGCTCACCTGTGCTTAGCGCTACGCCATGAAGGCGTATAGTGGGTGTGGGGGTAACGCCCCACACTTTCTTGATTCGTTCGTGAGTGGGGGTGATGTGATCAGCATCACGCCCCTGACCGCCTTTACCCCCCAGGGTTTCCCCCAGGTACCCATGTCATTCGACGCTGCGTGGTCGCCGGGGCCTCTTCCAACTTTAGAAAAGTTCCCGGGCTTGAACCGGCCGGGGATCGAACCCGGGGCCTATAGCATGGTAGCCAGACGCGTTACCGACTTAGTCACCGGCACAGATAGACTAATCTGAACTGCATACAGTTTAAAGTGGGATCCGAACCACTATGTGCTATCACCTGGTATCGTATCCGAGACCCCTTGATTACAAGGCCTTACCACTACGCCATCAGTGAGGCGCACACAATCTTTGTATTTCGACCTTTTTAAACCTATATGTATCATATAATAGGTTGTTTAACGTTGCTATGCCTCTATGGATTATATTTAGCCAGTATTCGAGCACATAGCGTCAGGTTTCATAGAATATAAGCTTCTCTTCTCTGTTTATGGTTTCCTGTCTGCAGTAGAAAAACTGGCAGGTTCCCATAACTTTTCTTTCAATAGTCTTACAATGGTTGCATATCATATCACTCAAATTTGATTCATTCGTTTCGAACACAATCCCCGATGGCGCAGTGAGATCGTGGGCGCCTTGTAATTAAGGGATCCCGGGTTCGATACTCGGTGGAGGAACATAGTGGTTCGGATCCCCCTTTAAATTGTAGGTCCATTCACGATTAGCCTAACAGGACATAAAGTGGACTTAAGACACCAAATCAAGCAACCAACACAATCCCGTTATTGTCCATATTATCGACTCCAGAACCTTCGTCGCGAATAACATAAGCAGTAAGACAATGTGAAATTACCGAATAGAAGCAGAACCTAAAACCTACAACGGATAGATTGGATTAAGTCGACGATACAGCACGCGTTCTAAAATGAACAAGAATACGAAAGTTGAAGGACCTCTATACGCACCCACTTTTCCTCCACTCAATTGGGAAGATATCCTTCTAGCTGAGAAGCCTTTACGTAGGAGTGCCCTGAGGGAACTTCAAGGCCACGACGATAAAGTGTTCTACGTGCAATGACGGGACCAAAACATACGTCAGATAGCTGTGTTCCTCCTTATTTCGTACGCCATTGATAACTGGAACATGTGACCTCGTCTTTGGTAGAGCAGAAGCGTTCTTGCTTGCCACCACCCTTTAGTTCAGTGACCTTCGCCCGTAGTCAGCAAGAGTGAATGACTCACCAGATACTTGTTGTCTGTGAGGCTACACAAGAATAGATATTTCGTTAGTGGCTGTAAGTATTGTTTCATCTGCAGTTATATCAGTTAACATTTCAATAGTTTCCTAATGGTTACGTTAGTGATAAACATGTAAATTAGTTCTCGAGAGTGAACGTTTTATCTATTTGAAAGGGGCATTTTTATACAGCCTGCATGTATTATTTTTTCCTGAAACAAGAAGAAATTCGAAGACGCAAAAAGAGTTGTATAAGAGTAGTTAACAAAAGGGAAAAAAAGAAGAAAACGAAAATGTAAATGCTGAAAAAAATTATGGTAGAGATCGAGTGAATAACATTTTGTCATGGGGTCTCCTCGATGGCGTAGTGATAACGTCGTCGCCTTGTAAACAGTGGATCCCGGGTTTGATACATGGTGCATGCACATAGTGGTTAGTATCCCACTTTAAACTGAAGGTCCAGTCCAGATTAGCATATCTGTGCACCAAACCAAAACTAAGAAAGAAATTGTCACAGTGTAAGAAAATTTCATGTTCAACCACATATGAAACAAAAGGGAATAATATATTGCAGGTTGGAGTTCACATCTGTAGCATCTAACCAGCACAATTATGAATCGCAACATATCGTATCAGATCCATTTTAATTATACATGTATGATAATATAAGAGAAGTAGAGGAAAGAGAAAACCAAGCGAAACACGGACGCCTTCTCCAGAATTTCAAATCTCGTTACATAAGGTTCTGGGTTGGAGTCCCGAACAGGCATGACTTTCTTGTTCTTGCCCTTTTATCTGCTTCATTTCATCATAATTCATCGTTATGGTTTACCTACAGGGGAAGAATAATGACAATAATTGCCAATACAAAGCCAATGACAAACAGAACAACTCGATTACGAAGGTGCCAAAGAGAAACGAGACTTGACAGTGTCTCCGTCTCTCGGTTTGTCGAATTGAAAATTGCTCTCCCGTTCTCGGTCTCGATTAGTTAAATATAGAAATCGAAAATGTATGTGAATGAATATACATGTATTTTATATATTCCGGTTTTGTAGGAGATTTCGTGAGAGATGAAATAAGTGCTCTTCCATCGTATTTATTTTTATAATTTTTATTCCCTGTTCGATGATCGCGACGATAAGGACGAGTGACCATTACATGAAATTGATGACGAAATAGTCAAACACCCCCGACAAGGACGGTACTCAAACCCGGGAACTTTGGCGACGATATCGAATGTCAATCACTTAATGAGCTTGACCACCGAGCCTGCTTAATGTTGTTTCTGTCAGGTAATTCGTAATAACTGTCAATATCCCACATTCACTGTCATTTGCTTCATAATTTATATTATTGTTGTGATTAACCTGAATTCAAAGAATTAGTTGAAAGGCAAAAATGCAAGATTGAATGTCTCTGATGTTACTTCGTGCCGAATAATATGACGTGGTATTATGATATGAATTTATTAATCATATAATATGCCTATTCATTCCATTGATTGATCCCAATTGAGCACACAAAATATGGTATAATGTCCACTCCATGGACGAGTGGTTAGCACAGCGCGCTACGATGCCATGGGTCCCTGGTTAGAATCTCGACTTGGGCGTGGGTGTCCTTGGTCATTGTCCCTTCATCAATTTCATCATAGCATCACTCAACTTCATCGTCGCTATTTGCCAAAAGTGAAAGAATAGCAAATCTAAATAACAAACATCCAATCAAATCGAACATCTCCACCGATTTAATTCTATACGGTACCAAATTCCCACTTTATTACTGCATCTTAAGTCATTTTACACCATCTCAATTGTTTTCCGATTCGAAAACATTTGGAATGTTGTTTTGTGCAGTTGATTGTGCATTGTTTCGTTGTTTGGATTGTTTAATTAACGTCGCATTAATTAGTTTTAGACCAATCGTGACAGGGGGAAGCAAGAGCACAAAGGAAGCGAAAAAGACAAGGAAGAGACAACGGCTTACTTTAAAGATAGCATCCCGTGAATACAACTCAAGTGACTGCAGAATATTATGAATAAAATTTATTTCGCTTTTTCCTTTTATTTCTGTTTCAGTTATTTTACTTCGCTTTTCTTCTACCACTCGCGTTAATCGTGTCGTTGAGGAAGAATTATAAACTCGTGAAATGGACGATGGTACAAAAAAATATATGCCTCTCCCACGGTTCGAAACTGTCAGTACAAAATATTGTCTTATTTTTAAAATTTACGGGCAAATATGGTTTGTCACGTAGCAATTTTCGCTTATCTCTTTTTCAAGGGGTTCCATTGCCTCTCTGATGTCGTAGTGGTAACGTCTTCGCCATGTAATGAAAGGCTTCCGAATTCAATACCAAATAGAGAGGCATTTGGTTCGGATCCCATTTTAATCTGTAGGTCCAGTGCATGAACTGGACTTAAACAATTAACGTGTGGCATGTGGTCTGTGATGAGAACAATCATTTCAGCAAACCTTCTTGACAATGACTCTAATATCACTCGAAAGAATAGTATTTCCTTACGAGTAGCTCTTGTCAAGAAACCAGTTCCTGAAATTTTCTTCTGGAGGCCTCGTAGCACCCAGCTGTTTATTGTGGCTGGGGCACGAGTCATGTGACTCATGCTATCAAAGCTCAATCCTTCCCGAGAACTCAGAATCACCAGGCAAACTTAAGCGAATATTTTGTTATTTCGGTTACATAAAAAACAGGCTTTAATACGTTACGAAATTCTACGTCCCGTGGCCCAGGTATTTTTTTCTCTGACTGTACATTATTAAAATTGTCTGAACTTTTTATGAGTCAAAAACAGTTGTTTGACACTCAACAAATAGAAACCCCTTGATTGTGGAATGGTTTCTTGTATTACAGTGTCGTGCCTCCCCGATGGTGCAGTGATAGCGTCGTCGCCTTGTAATCAAGGGTTCCCGGGTTCGATACCCGGTGGAGGCACATAGTGGTTCGGAACCCACTATAAACTGTAGGTCCAGTCCAAATTAGCCTTTCCGTGCACAAAGTGGACTTAAAACAACAATTCAATCAATCAATCAAGCAGAATCGTTGCTTGATTTTTGGAGCAAAAAAATTGCCTGAAGTACTTAGTATAACATACAAGTATATTGTTATTTGTCCAAAACACTCAAGAAATTAAGTACATTATTATTTACGAAATTCTGTTAATCGGAATTTGTTTTACTGCAACTTTTATTCTTTTCCACTTGTAATTGTCTTGAACATAAATAGGGTGACTGTACGACAGACAACTTTCACAGTGTGCAGAGGACATCAAGGCCAAGAAATTCGATCCTACGAACCGTTGAAAATGGCATTTTCTATCCCACATGTATGCAACCCCATTTAATAGCTTCTTGGTTGCCACTGGCATTTATTTTTACTGTCGAATAAGATTCTAAAAGCGAAAACACGCCTATTTTGCCAGCAGACACACTGCCAGGGTGAAGTCACTTAGTCGTTCCCTTCAGGTAATTTATATACAGGGTTCGCACTGACTTCAAAGTCCTGGACAACTGGAGGAGTCAGGAAAACAAGGCTAGGACTAAGGTCATTGGAAACAAATTATTTTTTTAAAAAGCTTTCAAAACCTGGAAAAGTCAGGGGAATTAAATGATTTTTGCTTGGCAGAATTTGTAGCCGGAGACACGTTTCGTTTTATCTTACCAAGAATCTTCCTTTTTTGGGTTATATTGCTTATAAAAAGGTTCTTTCATTTTATTTTTAATTTATTTTGAAAAATGTTCAACAAACGTGATTCATTTGATTAACTTATAAAGTTGAAGTGTAACTCTTATTAGCATGTTAAATCATTACGCAGTTATGTAAAATACCTGGAAAAGTCAGTGACAAGAAGGGGTTAAATTCTCATCTTTCAACCCCACACACATATGTTGCTTTTTGTAGGCTATTTGAATTGTTTGTATTATGCATACATGTAGTCTACTCGTATCATACAATTTTTCTTTTTGCTCTCTGACAGAAACAAATGTCAGGGTCAACTGCAAATAATTGTCACGTGGTTGTAAACATATAGATTAGATAATACTGTTCTTCAACGTTTCATAGCAAAATGAGCAAATTTCTCTAACCACCCCTCCCATACCCCCCCCCCCACACACATTCATGCAGTGTGTAATATGAGAGAAAATTTATGAAAATTCGCCTATGGGTCTGCCCCCCCCCCCAAAAAAAAAATCCTGGGCACGGGCCTGGTGTGTATCTATCTGTCTTTCTTGCACTTGACTGATTGACTGATTTTGCAGTTTTACTTCGCTTTTCTCAATGATTTGCTTTTGACTAACTTAGTCAAAACTCTCACAGATGACGACTGTGGCTTCGGATCGAATCAATAATGTTTCAATAACCCGCAAGAATGCAGTTCCCAGAATGCATTATGTGGAAAAGAGATTGGAATGTACTTTTCTTAGTTTCCTTTCATACTTCTGTCACCCAGTACCACGCCAGTAATGAAACCTATGAATGTCCATCTAGAACTAATCGTTGCGGTCACCGACATGGCTGGAGTGCCCCACCAAGAGCCCCCAAATTAAGGGATCCTTAATTTTGCGAGTGGGTATTTCATGTTTTGTAAGAGGGGCGGGGCTAGAGTGCGATACATAAGTATTAGTACGCAAATTGCCCATCACTATGTTTATCCTCTTTGTTATACGAAATGAGAGCTTCAAGAATTGAATCAAAGCACCAAACATGCAGCTCACAATCTCTGCATCAGCATATGTACAGTATTGCTTGGCAAATTGTCCATGACTATTTTCATTAATTTTTTCTTACATCCTGTGTGTTTTTATGCAATGGAGTTTTATGTATTCTGGTGCAGAAGTTGTCAACAGCTTGTTTTGAGTTTTCTTTTAATTCTTGAAGCTCTTATTTGGTAAAATGAAGGCGCGAACATGGTTGGTGATGGACAATTTTCACTCATGGATCGCACTGTACAAATCTCATTCTTAAAAACATGTACTCCTTCTGTCCCATAATTATAGTCCGGTATGCCAAAATGGTAGTACAGGAATTACAGACGAAGAGGCAGATGGAAAGCACATGGATGAGGAGAGGCACAGTAGATCAGTCTTCAAGATTGTGAAGAGGAACAACGTGACCTTATCGCAACGAGCAAGAAATACCGCCCAGACGATTACCAAAAGGAGGCGTTGGATTGCAACACACCGGTGTGGCACTGTATGGCAACCGGTCTAGCAAGGCACGCTGCAAATCGTTAGTAGAGCACTCCTTCAGTGAGTACGTGTGAGAAGAACAGCCATGAACGCACAACCCATGATAGGAAGCGACAGGGGTAGCAAGAACCTCACGGATAGTAAACGACATGCAGTGTACGAGTTTCTCTTTGAAAACAGTACGGCTGGGGTAGTGAAGAATGGTCACCAAACCATTAACTGTTACCAATGCTCATCAACAAGTTAATCCCAGCAATAGATGCACAATGGCCTCGTGAACTGCGCGCAGGGAGAATCCAAGTGTCCGTTCAGCAGGACAATGCGCGTCCGCATATCGTTCCCAATGACCGCGCCTGGATGGATGCTGCAGCGACCAGTGGAATCACTTTGGATCTCCTATGCCAACCGCCAAACAGTCCGGACATGAATGTTTTAGATCTGGGGTACTTCCGGGCAATTCAGTCTCTCCAGCATCAGGCAGCTCCACAAACTATTGATGAGTTGATCGCCGCAGTTGAAACATGTTTCACTGATCTGACACGCGACAAGCTCAACAACATCTTTTTCAATTTGCAATCCTGTCTCATTGAAATTATTCGCCTCCAAAGGCGGGGTCAACTACAGGATTCCCCATATGCAAAAAGCACATTTGAACCGCCGAAACGTCCTGCCATCTCGCTTGGAGTGTCCTCGAAACATTTACGACGAGGCTAGAGCAGCACTGCAGCACTAGATCTAGCTCGTTGAGGGGATGACAATCTTCCTGGACCAACAATATCTTTCGTCTTGATGTTTTATTTTGTCGAACTTCTTGGTCACTTTGTATTGATCCTGGATTGATTACTTTTTATTTAGGTTCTTTTGGATACTTGATCGGCCAATTTGTACTGATCCTTGAGTTATAAAGTTGTATGACTCATTCCCATGTTTCATTTTCTTCTTCTGTATACAGCAATGTCACAGTTTGAATATCGGACAATTATTATGGGACAACAAACAAAGGTGTACCGGACAATAATTATGGGACAGAGGGAGTAGGTTGCAAAAGAAAAAAACACATTAAAATAGGCATGGACAATACCTTTGTATTCCACTGTACCAAAAACCCATGAAAATTGACAATACAGAAGAACAAGAAAAGCAAACTTCGAAATAAAACAGTATTTATTTAGTATCTAATATTTGATAAGATGAATACATTTTAAAAGTACGTAATGGATGTGAAAATGGCCTTGCTCAAATTAATGCAAAGGACTGGCCTACGGGAAATCCATTCCCATCCATTTTGAAAGGTTATTTTATGGCGTGGAAAAATACATTGTTTTACAAAATTAAATCTTATCCTTCTTTCCCTGAATGTCCTTGGATTCGACTGAAAAACGTGCGAACAGCCAATTTTGTGTGAGAAAGGTCAAAACAGTAGAGGATCTACTTTAAGTGTGGCCAGGTCGTTAAATAACTCTTTCCTGGCATTACACACGGAATCCAGGGACATGTCCCTACGGTTGGCATCACTGCTGAGCACGTGGAGGAAATAACATATTAAAATGTTTTGAAGGAGAATGTAAAGAAGAAATGAACAGTGAAGATGGTTGTTATCAAGTTGGTATAAGAACTTACTACATTTACAGTAGATTATTCTGCGAATTATTATGTTATCTTTTATGGGTCGGCAGCGAAGTTAAGGTTTTAAAGAGGGATCATATTGTCTATGTATCGCCAGTGCCATCTGTGATGCGATGCGTCAATCGTCTTTGCATTGAAAATAGAAATCGCATTAGATTTTGTCTTTTTGGTATGTGCTGAGAATGGGCAACGTATAATGACTTTCCGACGTAGAAATATCACATTAAAAAACTAGGAACAGTCACTATTCCCCCATTCCATAATAACTGTATAGAAGAATTATCCCAATTAGTCAGAGGTATATCTAGTTTTTCAATTTTGAATATTGAACACTTAGATGATTTGATAAAATAGTTTTCAATATTTTAAAATATTCTCTGATTTCCTACACTTTTATCCGTTGGAAATGAACTCAGAAGCAGCCTTCTCAATTCACTTGTATCTAACTTAATCTTATTTCCTGAACCTTCTTGTACATAAATAGCAATTATTAAAATTCACCGTGTGGTTTGAATAAAACGTGACAACTATTTAAAGTGCAACTATTTTCTTTCTAAAAATTCCATTTGAAAAAATCGAAATTGAAGACGCATACTCTTCTGAAGCAGACATATTTTGTCATCAAGGATGGTTCGATACCAACTGGAGGCACGTAGTAGTTCGGACCCCACTTAAAACTGTAGGTCCAGTCTTAACTTTATGCTTAGATAGGCTAATCGGGACTGGACTTATGCATTTTAAAGTGGGATCCGAACCACTAGATTCCTACACCGGATATCGAACCCGGGGTCCCTTGATTACAAGGCGACGACGTTATAACTACGACATTGGAGGTTCCGAAGGAAGAAGGGAGAAACAGAGGAAAGGAGAAAGTATACGGCAATAGAGAAAAAGATGGAGAGAGATAGAAAGAGAGAGAGAGATAAGAATAAAAATAAGAATAAAATATTAAGAAAATAGGAAAGAGAAAGGGAAGAGATATAATGAGAGAAGAATAAATGGAGTAAAAAGAAAAATAGGGAGGAGAAAAATAGGGAAGAGAGAAAGAGGGAAAATTTGGATTGTTTTAACTTCTGTTATTTAGCGTCATTTTGGCTGATCGCCACGATGGGGATGAGTGATGATATTGATGAAGGGACACTCACAAAGAACAACCATGTCCAATCTGTAGAGGCACATATTTTTGGTAAATAAAAAAGCAAAATTTCGATACAAAAACTGAGTCAATTTCGGGTTCAAAAGCGGTAAATAAAATAAAATATCGGTGTTATAGCGGTGAAAAATTGGATGAAAAGTGGTAGGCTATATAAAAATACATTTTGGTTTTAGTATTGTGAATATAATCCTAAATTTGATTTAAAAACTACACTTATTCCACAGAATTAACATTTCACTTCTAATAGCACATTTATGTAGTTATCAGACTATTAAGTTTATTTCTGTGTAAAGGAGTCCATTTTTGCTTCTCCATTATTAACAGCAGAATTAATAAATTTTCCGGAAATTGCATAACTCTCAGGATAATTCAGACCTCAGAAGGTGTCGCATCGGTGAATAAACCCTGAATTTCGTGTTTAAAGGTTAATTTCGCTTTTTGCAGTTCATTTCGCATTATTTCGTGACAAAACATGGTCACAAAATGCATCTCGCACCTTTCAAAAACATGAAAAAATAACACTAAAATGTGTTTTTTCAAATTTCGTTTTTTGTCAAAAACGAAATATGCATGCCCCTACCAATCTGGGATTCGAACCCGGGACCCATGTAGTCGTGGCGCGCTGTACTAACCACTCCGCTACAGAGGTCGGCGACAACATGACGAGTCTTGTTTTACTATTTCTGGACGTATGCCTGACCTTCATCAAATAAACGAAGTGAACGAATCTTTCAAAAACCCATGAAATCGCTTCCTGTAGGAAAATTTTGAAGCATTCGTCATACACCGTATCTGATGACTGTTTACAAACATCGTGGGAAATTAAGAAGTTGCGTGATTATTCCAAATAAAGAAATATGACGAGAAATACGAAGGAAAATAAAGAGAGAGATTGTCAACCATGACATTACGTCACTGATTGGGAGGGGAAGTTCGCTTGCTTTTTTTTTTCGGCTCTCAAAATACCGCAGGATCTGTTACGCTAATTGAGGTAATCTTTGAGAAAAGGGGAAGAGGTTGGTGACCTTGACCGGCAACTTTTACCCGCGGCGCAGTCTTGAAGGACTTGTGTGTCTATCTCGAACACATTTGGATAAAGAACGTTGTCAGAGCTACTGGAACCTGCTCTACGATGCTTGTTCACCTATATGCTGTGGTCGCCGCAGGACTGGCGTTGGGGAATTTCGTCCAAGGAAAGTTCGAACGAAAGTTACGTGAGTACTCTTTAGCTGTGACTTTTATTTTATTGGCACATCAGAACTTAGGCTATTTTTCACGCAATACGGAGATAATAACAACAATAATAATAATAAGCCGTAGCGCAACAGCCCGTGAGAGCCAGGGCCTACCTACCGACTGCCGGCCTCACTCCCAATCCCACACGCCGAGGTGAGAGATGATCCAACAAGTTAAGGGGTGATGTGTGGTCAGCACGACGAACCCTCAGTTGTTGTAGGTTTTCATGGCCGAGTTAGGCTACTCATTTGGTGGGTGGCCACTGGTCCTATACACAGGCCGAAATATCGGGAGAGAAGTTGCTACGCCTCACCCAGGAGACTCGAACCCGTGTCCCCTAGCCGAAGCCCAAAGCATGACGCCATAGACTGCATGGTCACGGTGCGGGACAATACTGGGATAAGCCCCTTAATTTTTTTTAAAATGGCAATCCCAAAACAAGAAAATAAAATATGTTAGAAACTTCCTTACTCAATTTTTAAAACTAATTCATTCAGTCATTGCTTAACATAAGATAAAACTATACTATCTCTGACGACTAACATCTCCGTACCTAGGTTAAAAGCTAAGGCTGTAAATGGGCACTCAGCACACACAAGGGGAAGCACAGGACAGCACAGCCCCACAAAGCATTATCTTGGCCATCCAGGCGCCAGAACCTCATTGGCCTACAATGAACAATGAACAATTACCGGTGTGTAGTACGTGCCTTACCAGAAAGTCAACACTTACACACCACACTGTGAAAAGTGGGTGCAACCTTTATGTGCAACTTTTGGCTAATTTGCGAAGATGGGGATGAGTGATGATATGATGAAATTGATTAGGGGGGCAAATGCCCCCCCCCCCACTTTTTGCCACTTTTGCCAACCACACTATGCTAAAACTTATGTACCAAGGAAAAAATAAACTGTCCGTGCCCCCTAGTTTTGGAACCCAATCGCCGCCACATTATGGACATACATGCCAGGATGGGATTCGAACCCGCGACCCCTGGTGTCGTAGAGCAGTGTGCTAACTACTCTGCAAGTGATAACATTATGAAATGAGATTCACAACACATATGCACTGGACACGGCGCACACCCTCTCCGAGCCAAGACACCCGAGGCTCGTTATAGTCCGCAACAATAGAATATAGGTTTATTTCAGTATGAGCCTTTGCGGCTGTACACACATTTTCATACATCAATGATGATTTTTCCTTCTTCTTCTCTCCCCCCCCATAACCCCTCTCTTTATGCCCTCACATGTTCAACTTTACCTTTCATACTGATTGTGGGTTCTTCTCTCACTACAATCATCCAACCTGTTTTATTTTTCTCATAATTTTACAGCCGGTCCCCGTGGCGGAGTGGTTATCACATCGCGCTACGACGCCAGGCATCCCGGGTTCGAATCCAGGCCTGGGCATGGATGTTTGTGAGTGTCCATTCATCAATTTCATCATGTCATCACTCATTTTCCATCTTCGCAAATTAGCCAAAAGTGGGTCAAAAGGCGAAGAAAACAAATCATAATTTTACACTTATAGCACTAGTAATTATATTGTCAACAAGAAGCTTTCTGCACACCGCTCTCAGGCACTTTCACTCCCGTCCCTTAACTTATTCGCTCTCTTTGTCCAGACGTATAATGTAGGAAGGTTCCCAGGTCCCTTATTTGAGTTTCGGCTCTGCCCATAATGGCCCTCTTTAGCTTCCCCCACCCCCATTTTTGATTCGTTCATATCCCTTATGTACAATTTCCGTCTAGCCTCTGCTGTTTCTTTGAACTGGAGGAGAATGTGGAATTTCGTCTCGTCTTCCCTACACATTGGACATTCTGCACTCCCTACAGGGTGTACTACATTGTACGTACGTGGAAGACAGGTTGACAGTGGAATGCTTACGGGAGAGCCACCCCTTGCACCCCACTCTTTCCGGTGTTAAAGCCACACCTTGTGTGGAGCAAGCACTCGAATTACATGTTCAATTGTTGGTCTTTTAACCACTGTATCTGGTTCCTACAGCGTTGGGAACGAAGAACCTCATCTCACTTCATCTGAAACAAACTTTCTCCTAAATTAATGAGCTTGAAAAACAAGAACAGACACAGATACGGAGGTAGGGGTGACGTGACGTGGCCAGATAGGGAGAGGAGTGTAATGGGCGAATGTAGAAGAAATAATAGTTTGAGAATTACAAGATGAGCCGGTTTCTCGAGCCCAACCCTGTATATTTTATCTACCAGTGTTCCGAAAGTTACTCTTTAAAGGGAAACGAGTTACAGTTACTTGCTTAATAACTGAGTTACAGCTACAGGTACTTCTACAGTTACTTTCCACTGGAAATTTTCTTGCAAACAAATAACACAAATCGATTACTAATTGTAATAAAAAAGAAAGAAACTATTGGATGCTGCTTACACAAGGAGTTGGGCCACAAATGAACAAACTACAGAAACTAGACACACTTGACAGCACACAACTGACAATAACAAATTGACAGGCAATAGGAAAAAATCCTCTTCCTAATCTCATCTTTCTGCTTCTGGAAAATCATCCCTCTTCCAAGGTATGCATATCGCTTTAGAATTGAGGACTATCAAACGAAAGACGGAACATGCGATAAATCTGTCACTCTGAAAATTATGGAATCCCAGAGCCTACTGACTGGCCATGGACAGGAGACAAATTTAGTTCAACAACTTTCTCTTTTCCTCTGTTTGCAGGAATTAATGTAACAAAGGATGGACATTTGTATCGCTGGAGAAACTAGTAGTTTATCGATGATTCTTGTTCATTTTGTTCTAAATCACCAATAACTGACGACACTTATATAGTAACTTAAGTGTCATGGGGTGACTGTAAAAGTAACTGTTGAAACGTTACTTCTATTGGAAAAAGTAACTCAGTTACAGCTACTTGGTTTTAAAAGTAACTAGTTACATTTGCATTTCTTCAAAAAAGTAATTGTTACTTGTAACTAGCTACTTCCAAATACTGGTATCTACGTTTCAGAGACTGGTTCTGTCTCCGATCTCAGGGTGGTGTATTTGTCCCTAACTTCTCATCTGTCCGTTGTCCCCGAACACAGGATGTGTTTTTGGGACGGCATCAATATGCGTGTTACGGTGTAAGGTATGATATGAAAAGAGTGCCTTTGAGGATTATTTAGTGGCGGCGGAGGTTTCAGCTCGTGTAGCGGTGGGAGTAGCATGGGCGTCCGCAATGGGGTACCAGAGGGGCACTTCTCCCCCTGAGATATGTGGGAAAGACAATGTAATGCGAATGGTGATAGTTTATTATAAATAGAGCTCGGAAGTTGAAGACCTATAAATTGCCAAAAAAAGACCTAAAAATGTCAAAAAAGGACCTAAAAACTGAAAAAAGGATGTATAAATGTGATCCAAATTAATTAATAACTTCAGTTTTAATTACATATTTAATGAATAAAAAAAATTCTGGTGGTATGGAAAACACAGTGCGAAAAAACTGAAAGCTTCAAAACAAGAAAAAGTTGCCACTTACAGCGCGACCTTCCAGACAAGTTAGGGTTAAAGGACCTTGTACCGTACCTGCTTCAGTCGTCCAAAAATGTTTTTCTCTCTTTTCAGGGATGGTACAAATATATATATATATTATTTCTTTACTACAGAAAGGATGTTTAAGAGGTAATGATGATTCGAATTGAGAATAGTCAGTAAAAACGTAGTCGAAAGAAGGTGAAGTTGCCAAAAAAAAGCCGCTAAGACCTAAAAAAGGCTAAAAAAGGACCCATAAGCCAAAAAACGTCGAAAAAGGCAAAAAGGGGCAAATAAAACCCACCCTTTTCTGGCCTACAATGACCCAAGATGAACATATATTATGTTGGGCCTCGTCTTTGGACACTAGGAAAAAAAAAAGGATTTTTCCTCAACTTCCGAGCTCTACTTATAAATAATACTGTTTTCTCTGACTTACAGGCTGTAAGTTATAGCAATTACTGCAATGTCGAGCAAAATGACGAGAGAACGTTTTTTTTTTATCAGAGGCCGTAGCTAGGGGTGTGCAGGACGAACATTTTTGGTCTGGATGGGATTAGGAAGGGAATGGTTTTACAATCCCGTCGTACGGGACGGGAAAATTTCGAAATTTCCCGACGCGGAGAAAATCTCGAATTCTACGCACTTTTCCCTACCCCCACCCTCCCCTTCAAGTGAATGTTTTTGCACTTCTGGAATAAAAAAACTTAATTTCAAGAAATTGTAGTCTCTTTTACCAAAAACCTTGTAGAATTAGCCACTTTAAAGTACGATCCTTTGGAATTTATCAACTGTTACGGATCCCGAAAAGTCGGCAATCATTTCTCGAAGGCGGCGTCTGACCTTGAATTCACGCGCCGTCATTTTGAATTTCTTTGTTATACAGTACGCTTGAACGCGTAAAAATATGGATCATAGGTGACACAAAGAAGAGCAGATTAAGTTGTCTGTTTGATGCATCCTGAAAAATTACAATAAGATAAATAATTGTTTATCACGAAGTGTAAAAAAAAGGAAGCAAGGCGAATCCAGTTTCTACTTAAATAGCGGACACAAATTGGAATTTGTCAACTGCTTTAAGATATATTCTACCCAATTTCATTTTTATAACTTGTAAAGTAATAATAATGGGCTATCCATGTGAAAGTGCCCCTAATCCTCAATTTTTACATTTAAATGCAATGTTGTAACTTTATCCTATCTTGTGAGTGAACAATCTTTTTTATTTTAACTTTTTGATTTGGTTATGTTTTGTATTGTGTCCCACCCTTGACACCAAAAAACAATTAATTTCTCCTTTAACTGTTACAGTTCTCCCTCAACTCTACCAGAATATTCAAAGGTCAATTACCTTCCCTCTTTGTCTTAAATAATTTATTTTTCATAATTTGCCAATTCACAGAAATTAAAACAAACTTCTTATTAAGTGATGAGACAGTATTTCGTCTGTCCCACACGTGACATAAAACTGTTCACTTGTAGCTATAAAACTGGGAAAGTATTTTAAGGGTAATAATGTTTAATCGACAGTGTTGAGTTTCATATTTCATTGCACAGAAACTGTGAAAAATGTTGCTTAACTATCAATAGATTGATGATTGATTTGGCTTATTTTACTTCGCTTTTGTGCCATTTTTGGCTAATTTGCGAAGATGGGGATGAGTGATGAAATTGATGAATGGACACTCACAAACATCCATGCCCATGCCCGGGACCCCTGGCGTCGTAGGTCGATGTGCTAACCACTCCGCCACGGAGCCGGCAACTATCAGTAGAATAATTACATTAATATCAGAAATGTAGTCCTTGTCCCACCAGTGACAATGGAATGCCCCAATATTAATAATTATAAATAATAACAAGAATAATAAAAAGTAAAATCACAAGTTTTACTACTGAGGGGCATGATATGAAACCTTACTCTGCCCCCCCCCCCCCCCGGAAAATCCTGTGGGTGCCCTTTGTGAGTAGGGTCAATTTTTATATGTAGCTGCTAGGCTCCACCATGTCAGAGTAGTCTGGGGTTGCCATCTAAAATCATCAACGTAAAAAAATACGTTTGTATCTCCTTCGGTGTCATTTACGCGCATTCGACCCTGCTAGAACGCCGCCGCTCTGCTAGAAGATGCAAAACGTTCCGATGGAAGGTGAAATTCGTGATAAACATCCATTTATATGTAGTTTCATCTAGCTATTGGAATTATTTCATGAATAACGCGCACCATAGGTTTTATGGACGAAATTTTGAAGAACGTGCGTGTTATACATGCGTAAATATAGTACATTTTATTTTATCAAACCCTAAAATATAAGGAATGTTGAATTTTCGCAGCCACAATTTGCGTCTATTTCGCGATTTAGAATGCATGGAAAGTACCATTTTTCGGTGTTATCGTATTTCGAAAAAATCAAGGTCTTTAATCGTCAGTCCAGCCGAATTTTATTTTTGAAGCTCCACCAGTTTCTGACATCTTGATGTGACATCTGTGACGTTCCTTTTGGGTGAGCGACACTGGATTACCATGTCACGGTAGCTGCCCAATCCCCGTGCGCGGCAGAGTTTCGAAGATTCTATTGCTTCGCTGAACATTCTCAGGACGTGCAATTAGAAAAATAAGTAGCTTCTTGCCATTGTACAAGTTTAATAAAATCTTATTACTTTAAACATTTATTGCAAAATAACACATCTATACTCACAAATGCAATTTTCTTTTAACAACGTTTTTCACAAAATTCACATCATCTCACGCAACTCAACTTTCTTTTCGTCTTTTCACGCACTGCTGTCATCGCCAACACAATCAACAACAGATATATCTGGGACGGATTGGATAATTTTACAGATGTCTAGTAACAGGAAATGACTTCCGCTTCCGTTGTCACTTTTAATTTACACACAAATGAAATAAAACTTCACTTCATAATATTAACACAAATAAATTACATATTCATGTTGAAAATAAACAAGTAAAGCATTACATATGGTAATAATAAACAAGGCGTATTACATGGACCTCAGACGCAACCTGCGTTAAGGGTAATTTCTAGGCGCGCTCATTACTATCCCGTAAAAGGATTGAAGTGTTATACCTGCCGCAAAATTAGTTTGGTATTGAGAGCTGAAGGAACACGCGTCACGGTGTTGCCATATCATGCGATGCGGTACGGTACGAAGTGCAGCCGTCTGACGCTATGTCGAGGAAAACGTGTTATGAAAAGGAACATCAATGATGAAATGTGTTATTGTTTTTTGAGGAAAACGGAATAACAATGATGACAACAATAATGAATGTGTTATTGTTTTCTCTCTTCATTTTCATCTCCCTTACAACATGAACGAATTAATGAAACGAGCATTGTTTATAGGTTACCTTTTCAATCCATTCTGAAAGTATTGAATATATACACTTTCAATAATCATTTCCTTCCGAAGTCGCCGTTAAAGTCTGCCCATCTCTCAATTATACCGCAACTGAATTGCACAAAAGTCCAGTTGGTGGGGCGTCTGACTTTCTCGCGTGAGACCCGCGGTGGTTTGTGGAACTTTTTCAAGTATCCCGAGTGGCTCCGGGGTCGACTCAGCCCAAGTGAGTACCTGGGGCAAACCTGCGGTAAAGGCGGTTGGTGAACCACATCACCGCATCACCTCCATAATATGGCCTAGGTCGAGGTCGAGAATGTGTGGAGCCCTACCTCCACATCCCCGTATGCCTCATTACTTTACTTTATTTTGCGTCCATTAATTTTTTTGTATGAGAATCCCAGATATTTTATGACTGTCCTTAAAGATGTTTTCCCACCTTGAAAAAGTCCCGAATCTTTCAACGAAACGCGCAGTTTCCCAACAGTGGGTTGATCTTTCCTCCTATAATAAGAGTAAATGTGGCGACGAATAGCGTCTTGCTGAAAGGTATCTATTGTCACGCGTTTACTGATATTCCTCTTCTTTCCAGAGGTTTCCGATTTTGAAGCCTCGCATTGATTATTTATATCTACCACATTATATTTTTCTTTCCCTATGTAACAATAGTGTTCTTAGACACGCCGACAGCAGCATCAGTCCTGTCCAGAACTTTATTTAGAGAAATAATTGGACCCCTATTGTTTTTCTCTTGCTCAAATTATTTGCGCTCAGAACAAACCATCATCTCCCGCGTTTGGCCTTTGAGAGGAATTCCTTTTTCTTTTAGTGCATGGCCTCTTTGGTACATTGTCATCTCGAGTATTATATCCTGTGCTTGACATTCTTCACACAAGCACGCGACACACTCAAGCAGAACACAGAAAATTATGTACAAAAAATAACACACTAGAACAATTAGTGTTGCTCACGGCACGGGACAAGCCTTTTGAAATTCGAGACGGGACGAGACTCAATGCCTTTCTCGTCTCGTTTTCGAGACGAGACACGGGACGGGTCTCGTCTCAAATGTCTCGAAAAAATAAAAGCAAAATATTTAATCAGTTGCAAATACTTGTTTGCTTGGAATAAAGTATTTCAATTAGAAACGTTCATAAGCGTGTATTAAGTCAAAACAAGACTATTTTAGAGACAGTAATGAATGAATTGAATACCTAAACTTATTTTCAATACTCTTTCGAAACACAGCTTTACTCCCCATTTTTTCGAATTTATTCCAGGTTAATACGTAACTTTATGTTACGATAGTACTCCAGATACTAATACAATTCTGAATAACATCAAGTAAAAGGACAGGTAGAGAAGGTGGAAGGCGGGGCCAAAAGATCGTGGAGTGTCTGCGTCCGAGGTTTATCTTGTAAAAATAGTCTCAGCTCTATAGGTTGGAAAGATAAACGGACCGACGGATAGGGTTTATTATTATTATTATTTAATTTTTACATCAAAGTGTGTACAGAAGTGAATGTTATTAGGATGTAGGAAAAACATTGTAGGAAACATGGCAGTACAAATTGATAAGAAGTTGTTGGGAAGTTATTAAGGAGTTCAAGATATTAGCAAGACTAAGAGAAGGAGATAATTAGGTACAAATAATCTTGCATTATCCCACTCCGAACAGCTGAGAGCTAAAGAGGAGGAGAAAATACGGGAAATATGGAAATAACTAATTTGGTGATTTTAGTGTTTACAGGGAACCATGACAAGTTTTTACCACATGATTATTTGCACGGGTTGCGAAATTATTAGAATGTTATGGAAATTTCGGAAATGTCTTTGTTCAGAAAATTCTTGTTGTTTCCCTCAGGCAATCTACAGGTGGTTGGATTCGATTTCTTTACGTCCGTTTGAAGATTATTTCCAATGCTTTTTTTTATTTATTTATTTCTTATTTAAGGAGAATTCTATTCCTTGGATTGTAATAACGAAATACCAAGACTGATATAGAATAGATTTCAAATGAAGAAGTGCTCGAAGTTCTACGAGGGGACTCACCGATGGTACAGTGCTAGCGTCGTCGCCTTGTAATTAAGGGGTCCCGGGTTTGATACCCGGTGAAGGCACATAGTGATTTGAATCCCACTTTAAACTGTGGGTCCAGTCCCGATTAGCCTTTCTGTAAATCAGATGACGGAATGTTTTTATTCTATGAATTTAGCCTTTTAGTAGTTTTATCAAATTTCAGAGGGAAGCTGACAGCAATGTCAGGGTGGCGGGAGCCTGTTTGTGGCCAGGGTGTATTCCGAGACTATTTTTCGCCGTTTCCCACTAACAGAGGTTTCGCTTTGAACAATGGACACCGTTGCTTCAGGGGGCAAACACCAAACATAGGGGCGAGGTTGACCTGCAGTAGCGGGTAAGTGTCATAAATCCAGGTCTGAAGTAGAAATGAAGGTTGATGCAAGGGAGGGGCAATAAAAATTTTGTAATTTGGTTTGCTTGCTGACGAAGTTTTGCAAAAAAAAAGGAAAACGGCAGACTTTGAAAGAAAGAGGGACAGTGAACATAAGTTCTTTGTATTATTCGCCGACACACAAGCTTCCATTTCCAAGATGAGGCTATCAGCAGCGAAGTTATTTAGAGGGTTGGAAGCAGTGACGACGCCAGAAGGGGGCAGGGGGACGCCCCATGGCAGATACTTCGCCCCCCCTGGGGCCCCCCAACTGAAGTTAATTAAATATCGAATTATAAGAGAGTTCATTTATAAGAGTATGACAATGTTCACCTTTTCAAAGTGGTGTATTCTGCATGATATCACTTTCCTGCTTATAATACCAACTTGATTAACAAATATTAATTTGTTTAGTATATATATATATAGCTATCTGTGTGTGACTTTCGTCCAAGATTCGAGCGCCGACCTGGGCATAGGTGATTTCTCATTCATTTATGTCCTGTAATAGCCGAGATTAATCTAAGTTTTAACCAGTCTTCAGAACTGGGAAAAAATGTTGAATGTGGATGGTTTTAAAACATCACGAATATTTTGAGGACCGCAAGACATCATCTGTAGTACGGGCAAATTATTCTAATCGTGGTCATTAGTGACAACGCTAATTAGTAAAAGACATTCAAAGTTGATTCAAGATTTGGTTGGTTGGTTCTATTGATGTTTTAAGTCCACTTTATGCACAGTAAGGCTAATCGGGACTGGACTTATAGTTTAAAGTGCCTTCACTGGGTATCGAACCCAGGACCAAAGGTGATCGAAGAAAACCCGACACTGCATGTCAGTTGTGGATTCATCGCGGTTTCTTACTATTCAGGGAATTGAATTTCGAGATGATGAGTCTGAGGAAACCTTAACAAAGGGAATTTCTTCGATACTCTTGAAGTTAATGAGGGGATATTATTTGGAAATGTATTGAACGTGAACCTTAAAATGCAAATTACACTTAAAATTCGATTCAAAACATATCGCGGGCAGGTAAAAGAACTCTTATTATGATTTACCACTCTTCAATCACTAGATGCAGGTTCGCTCTTTCTCGTACATATGAAAATCGAAGAACTTCTTCCCACGAACTCCATAGGTGCCTGTAATTGGGTAACACAGACATACGTTGGAATGGTAGAGTATGAGTAAGTAATGCCAGGGTCAGAATATTTCTTGAATTATGAGATAACTGAAACATTTGTCTGATTTTTTATCCTGTGATAACATTTCCCTGAAAGGTGAAACAGAAATTTTGTCCAAAACTCTTCAGCGTTACGAAGATGGTTGTCCTTAAAATCTTTGAAAAGGCTTGCTCGAAACAGGATGCTGCATGCAGACTGCCTCGTGTGGCTGTTCTTGCCATTGAGAAGAAATGTCAAGTCCTGGACGTACAAAGGTGGGCAATGTGTTCTCCAAAGGACATAGAGCAGAATTCTCCTGCAGGAGAATTGCACTTCACTAAGTGCCTCACATTGTTTCTAATACTTAAGAAGACTAATTTCTTCCAACGTAACGTTTATTTTCCAAGAAAATTAAACTCTTCGAAGCATTTTTTCGTCATTTATATTATTATCTTATAACTTAAATATTTATATCAGTAGTTTCATCTCAAGAAAGACGATGAATTATAAAATTATGAATGTCTTCCAATACTGAAATAGGCCACTAGAGACAACGCAACTTTACAATAAAAAAGAATTAATGTCTTTATTAAAACGAATCATGTGGAGATAAACTCGTAATCAAGAAGTAAATTTAGGCAGTAAACGTCCACTCTAAATAAATGACAAACACAAAACACCATACATGAAGATAATAATAATAATAATTATTATAATAATTATTATTATTATAAGTATTATTATATATGTATATATATATGTGTAGTGTTTTCGGGCGTTTTAATGTGACTGTCCCCTTACAATATTTTGTTGCCAGTCTTCCGCCCCCTCCCCGCCAGTCACATTTCCCTGGCGCCGTCACTGGTTGGAAGTAAATTTATTAGGACGAGGAAAGTAACATTAGCTGTTGACAGTGTTGCACCAAAGGACGTGATATGTGCTACTGTTTGTATAAATTATAGGAAATTTAAGCAAAAAATTATAATTGTTGAGACTTGATAGTTGTTTCCTTCATTTCATCGTGGGAAGAGGTTTTCTGAGACAGAGTGGGATTATTTTACAGATACATGAGAAAGGGTGGTTGTTTAAAGATAGAGACGTATTTTGTACATTTTTTAAAAAGTTCAGATAAAACGAGAATTTAGCCTTACTGTTATGAAAAGAAATAACGCAGTACAGGAAAAGAATAACTCTGCACATTTCTCGCACCTGGTAGGATGCAACACACATTCAGAAGATATTGCAGGAAGTCTATGAACGAGGATGAAGACGGATATGTGAAATTTGACTTACCTGCGGGTGAATTAGTGGATTCTAATATTCTTAAGGTTGATATTTTTTAATTTTTTTTTTTAAGTCCACTTGATTCACAAATAGGCTAAATCACGAACCCACCTACAGTTTAATGTGCGATCCGATCCACTTTTTGACTCCATTGGGTATCGAACGCAAGGACCGTTCATTACAAGACCTCGACTTTATTACTACGCCATCGGGGAGGCACCCAATTTACACAAATATGTTGATTCCAATAACACGTTATATGCATAATCTGATAATGATGCACTTTTGGTGCATCTAAACATATTTTTTTCAACTATAGCATGTCTAAAAGAATCATTCAAGTTGGGATTTTTATAACTTCAGGAGGCACGGCTCTGTAAATATGCGATATGAACTAAATGCAGGTTTGCCTTCCATACGTGGTGGTTTTGTTACGTTTCTTCGCTTCGTAAAACATACACTTTTGCAGGTACGGCTTCTTGCATCCTCCTGAGGCCTTGCTCTAGCTAAACAAGAAAATATATTTGTTTATCATAATCGAGGGTTACTTATTCCTGCCGAACTTACTAGAAAACAAGGATTCTATTGGGATCATACGGCTTTGAATGACAGTATCAATTAAGTTTTATGATGTACACTACTACTTATAATAATGAGCATAAAATATTAATCAGGAACTTTATTTTTCGTCAACTGGATGTAACATCCTTTTTTGTTATTCAGCAAATATTCAATTTATCACCTTTTTTTACATTAATTTTCTTGCCAGGACAGCTGTTTTTATGCAAATTTTGGCGATCTTAACTACACGTAAGCTAGATATTAGCTAATATTCGTGCTGTTATATTACTATTCTTCTACCATCTTTGTAACATTTCATGTAATAACAATAATAGAATTAATTAATTTACATATTCAAGTGAATAGACCTATGAATTATATTAATGCATTAATTTAAACATTTGCTTAATTGTTGTCGTTAATGTTATTATTATTATTTTTTTCTGAACACTTGGCTCGGACACCTTCCCCGACATATATTTCTAGATGCGTGCCTACCGAAGGATAAATTAGATCAAGCGGTGGTGGTACCGGACTTAGAGGCTAAAGGGGAAACAAAGAAGTATGTGCGTCATAAGCTGAGCATAAGAAACAGCACAATATCACAAAGAAACACTTTTTGAAACTTATGTCATAGAAGATGTTCAACAATAAATGCTTTCTATTTGTAATATACTAAGTATTGAAATTTTAAATAGTCTTTTGTGTTCGTACTACACATTTAAAAACTTTTTTTGTTGCTCCCAGCGCCAAGCTTAGAATTTAAAGAAAAAAATGTACATTTTCATAGTGCATGGAAGTTCGACATCCAGAAAGAAGGAAGGTCTAGTGGAAAACATTTGAAGACTTGCAAAAGGTATAGCAGTAATGAAAAAGAGCACTCACTTATGTACGATGGATAGACAGTTGTATGGAAGCGAGAAAGAACACAAGATAGATATCATAAGATACCTAGCAATCAGTAACCAACAAACTGCATATTTAATATTAATGTCCTCGTGATTAACGAACCTTATTTGTTCTCACCACGCAATGGGTAAAATATTTGGAGCTTTATCCCACTTTCCGGAAAAATATTGTGTTTCTGCTACTTTTGACTTTTGTTGGCATGATATCCCGGATCACTTTTACGAGACGAGACGAGACAAACCGAGACGGGACGAGACGAGACGAGACAGAACCCTTCGAGACGGGACACGAGACGGGACAAACGAATATTTTCGAGACAAGACGAGACAGCATTTCACGAGACGGGACGGGACAGACCAAAGTCTCGTCTCGTCTCGTCTCGTCTCGTCTCGTGGGCAACACTAAGAACAACACGCTATATACAACAAAGAATACTCTAAATTCAATAAACACTAAACAAACGGACCGGTTAAAATATCACAGCAACGCAACGCAACAAACAAACAACACGTCCTCTCCCAACAACATGAAATCTGATCGCAGGAAGAATCGCCCGATAAGCGGCAACACCGAGATAAACGTTTTCTGTTGCTAGGTAACCAGGGATTGGGTGAAGCACTGGAAAGATTTTGATTGGCTCGCATGCCAGCAACTCACCCTCCCGCAGTGACGTAAACCCGATTTCCCCACGTGCTTCACCAGCGTCAATACCAAACTAATGTTGCGGCAGGTATAATTACCTAATAATAATTTATATCCGGTGACCACAAAATATAGCATTGTCTCATGGCGATCCTAAGCCGGACTTCTAAAATTCGCTTATAAATTCGTACCTGTTATACTTAATTCTTTTCTGTTCATTTTATCTTGGGTGAAGTTGCGAAAGGAAAAGCTGTTAAATAAAAGAATCAATGTGTGTTGTAGTCCATTATTGTAGTCTAAACTGACTATTATTAACTAACAATTTGCAAATAACAACTACCTTTCCCTTTGCCTTACGTCATTTAATTGTTTGTTTCCTAATAATGATATATAGTACCATCTAGTGTGAAAAATTGTGCTGCTAGTCTATATGCTCTTCTTGAGCAAAATATCCAACAATATAACGAGAGAAGTTTTTTATGTTTTTATTTACAGGCTGTAAGATTCCACCAGAGATATTAGAATCATTTTGACTGCCGTAACTAGGGGTGTGGGGATAAATAATTTTTGGTCGGAACAGGATTGGGAAGGGACAAAGTTCGGGACTGAAAAAAAAATCGCCATTTCCCGACGCGGTGACAAAGTGATAGATGCTTACGGAGAGAAAGCAAGTTGAATTCAGTTTCTGTTTAAATAGTGGACTCAAGTCTCCGAACTTCAGTGGCGTAGCAATGGGTGGACGAAGTGGGCGACCGCCCGGGGCATCGCTCCTAAAGGGGCATCGCGTCTCATGAGGTTGACACGAAAAATGTAATAAATAGAAGGGAGAAAAGTATGGAAAAGGCTAACTTTTGTGGGCGATGAAATCAAAGCGTTCTTGTTTTATCTGGTTTTAAATTCTAGTTAAACGTCGTAATTTGAATGAATATGCCAAATATAGGAAGGCCGTCCGAAAAAATTAAAAGTTATCGCCCTATTTCTCATGTGAAACATTTACGCATAAGTTCACGATAACTTGCTTGGACATTGTTACCCATTTATTCTTTATTGTCTTGTATTTTTTTCTTTCTCTTGACTTGGCACTCATGATTTTAATAAGTTCTGAAGAAAGCACCTCCAACTGCCACGAAGCAAGTGTGAGACATTTAAATGCTTGTGTTGTTTCCTTCCTTCCTACAGCAGGGCCGCACCCAGCATTTTTTTGAGGGGGAGAGGGCAGCAGAACTGAAAATGTGCAACAAATGGAAATGCTGTTGGATTGATTGAGATAAGTTATTTTACGTCGATTTTCTGACACTTTTGGCTAATCGCGACGACGAGCATGAGTGATGATTTGATGAACCCAGTACCCATGGCGTCGTAGCGCGCTGTTATAACCACTCCGTCAGGGTGGTCGGCAAGATGCTGTTGGAGTATTAGATGTGACCAACGATGTTATGGAAGTATTGAAACTAAAGTGTAAATCATCAACCCTGAGACCTTCTGTAAACAAAACCACCTGCATGCAGAAAGCATTGCAAACTCATAGAAGTAAAATAATCCACACGAAAATCCAGCGTTGTTACAGGATTCATTACGTAAGGTAAAACAACGGCCAATTTGTAGTATGTGCAAATGACGTCTCACTTTAAACCCAATGCTCTTTCTTTTGTACTTATTGCTTCACCTTTATGGTTAACTCTTTGCACCAGTAATCATTTCCCATAAATTTGGGAATATATTTTACTTGCATTTTTTAGACAAAATGATATAACTTCTGAGGTTTGATATAGATAGGAGTGTATTTTAAATTTGTTTGTAGATTTTATGTAAATTGTATCTTATATAAATAAAATATATTGATGATGATCAAAACAAGACAAAGAAAGTTCGTAAATTTAATGCGGTTGGAAAGAAACTTTGACAAGCATCCTAATAACGATTTTTGTTCCGCCAATTATAGTGCACTTCGTAAAATAACTTGGTGGCATGGCAAGGCAAGATAAGTGTGAACATTTTGTAGGAATATGCATTGTAACTTTCAATGAGCTTAGAGATTTGTGTACATAATGATATTTTATAACATTGGTTATTTTCTAAAAATAATCATGTGAACAGCAAGGAAGTAGTGCCACTTTCAACATGGCGAGTTCTATGCGGTAGTCGGCGGTCATGAATCAGCTGACGCGGAGTGATACATCGAATCTGTGAGACGGTTTGTTTACAGAAGGTCTCAGGGTTGATGATTTACACTTTAGTGCAAACTAAAGTAATATGTCCATTGTATTCTCAATCAGTCTGTTTTCCACAATGTGATGATAATGGGTTGAAATAAATACGTCACTAAGGCAGATGTAAAAGGTTGTGTCCTAATTGCGAACAGTCCTAATTGCGAACAACGCCTAAATCGTCCTAATTGCGAACATATAAAGGTGAGAAATAATTTCACGTCCTAATTGCGAACACATGAAATTGAGAAACCTGTTTTTAAAACAGATAAGGTAGTGACGCTGGTTTCACTAACAACAATAGCCAATCTCATTGACTTATCATGGTCTTCTGCTTTGTAAATCCCTCCAAGGTCATTTCACCCTTTCAGTCTGTCTACGTCATCTGGCTTTCATTCGTGTGTTAATGACTCGAAAACTCCATGGTGCCTAAAGTGATGTGAAACAGGAAGCACCGGACAAATAATGTAGTGGAGGGATGGAACCGCAAAATGAACAGTGAGCTAGGTAGTCCACATCCTTATATAAATCTTAAAGGCTGAGGCAGAAAAGTCTAATTGCGTGATTCTTAGGATGAAAATGAGCCTGGAAGATGTAAAACGGAAGAAAAAAATGTGTTTTTGTTTTTTTGGTGAGGAACACTAACAAGTATAAGGAGATTGGTGGCATTCCTAAATTTTTAAGAACATGGTCATATGTTTTGAAATTTACGTAAAGTTAATAATTGTATTATTAAATTACGAAGCTCTTTTCAATTAAGAAGTGTGCAGTACGTATTCCTATAAAAAAGGCCACACTTTTATTATAAAATTATATATACTTTGGCGACTACTTTAACCATGTCGAATTTTCTACGATGATACAACAAAACACTGATCAGTCTCAAGTCTTGAAATGAGCCACTTTAAAAAAATCGTTTGAAAGACTAGGAAAGTATGAGAGAAAGTTGTAAGTCTCAAGGCAGAAAAATGTGTCCGCATTTAGGACAGTCCTTCGAGTATATTCCTATTCAGGCAGCAAGTGTTCGCAATTAGGACTGTTCGCAACTAGGACTGTTCGCAATTAGGACGACACCAGATGTAAACATCAGCTTCGAATCAAAATAATTCCATCTCTTAGAACAACACAAGATGTAGAGTATTATCACAGAGAAGGGTATATACCCTTGTCTGTGGTATTATCTTTGCTATTGGTTGTACAATTGTAGAGTTGCAATGTTATGGTCCAAAGTAGCTGGGAAAAATCAATTCACCGATAGAGCCCCGATCCGACAATCAGCAACACAGTCGCCTACAGACAAAGGTTGTCACATGGCGTACAGCTTCTCAAAAATATTCGAGATTTGTGTTCCGCAAATTAACAATATTTTCAATGTTTTTTTTTTTTCAAATTTTCTTATACCAGCAGCATTGAACAGCCATGATAATTCTATGCTTTCTGCCAATATTTTAGTGCTAATTTTCAAAAACCTGCCAATGCTTCTGTAGAACCATGTGAATGGCATCATTTATCAATAGTGCCACCTAACATTAGTGACAATGATATTATGAAAGTTTTCAAGAAACTTAAACCTAATGGAAACTCTGGTATACACCAAATTCCCAACTATATATTCAAAGTTTGTAGCTCTATCTTTGCACCACTATTAAGTCACATATATAATAAATCGCTAAAGACAGGGATCTTTCCCAAAATGTGGAAAGAGAGTACGATTGTACCTATTCCAAAGAGCAAAGGTGATTACAGTATTTGTAATTTTAGACCAATCTCAATCTGTAATATTTTTAGCAAGATATTTGAACAGTTAATTTTTAACTCTTTGTCTTTTAACATGAAATGTATTTTAAGTTCATCTCAGCATGGTTTTGTTTCTGGAAGATCTACGAATACTAATTTATCAATACTGCTCTCAGACCTTACTCAGTCTTTTGCCAATAGTAAACAAACAGATGTAATCTACTTAGACCTCTCCAAAGCTTTTGACAGTGTCAACCATTCAATTCTGTTAACTAAACTGGCAAACTATGGGTGTGCTCCTTTGTACTGTTCCTGGTTTAAGAGTTTCTTGTCTCAGCGAACTTTCAGAGTAAAATTTAAGTCTAGTTTCTCCATCCCTGTTAATGTGTCAAGAGGTGTTCCTCAAGGGTCGCCCTTAGGGCCCTTACTATTCAATATATTTTTGAATGATATTGAATATGTCATAAAACATGCAAAATATCTTGCATACGCCGACGACATTAAACTATATCTACAAATTGATAATAATATTTCTCATGAGAAACTTCAGGATGATATTAACTCAGTTTATGATTGGGTTAATGCAAACCAATTGACCATAAATTCATCAAAATCATCTGTGCTAGCATTCTCTAGGAAAGAAAACTTCATAATTTTTAATTACTTTATCAGTAATAATATCATCAAACATGTGAAATCCATGAAAGATCTGGGCATTATTTTGGACAGACGCTTAAAATTCGAAGACTATATTAATCAGATCATAAATAAAGCAAGAAAGCAATGTACCTGTATTATAAAAAAGTGGAGTTGTTCAAACAACTTACAATTTCTAACTTTAATGTTTACAACTTTTGTCAGACCTATAGTGGAATACAATATTCCGATTTGGTATTACGCATGTAGATGAAACAATCAATAGAAAGAATACAAAACAGATTTATCACATTTATATATTACAAATTCAAGCTACTCAAATACTATTATGAGTATGATAACCTGCTGAATCACCTAGAAATAGACAGACTTGATGTCAGAGCTGAAAAGCGAATTTTATCTTATATGGAAGGAATCTTGGAGGGAAAATATATCGTACCAAAACACCTTCGAATAATGTGGCTTAAGGTGAAATCATACCATTTGAGAGGAAATAGCGAATTATTATGTCTAGATAAGAACTACAAAAATAACAATTATGTTCTGTATCTCATAAAAGCTATAATTCGAATACTGTGAGATAGATAGTGATAACGTTGTTAAAATAATTTCAACTACATATATAAGAATAACTATTTAAGAACTCTTTTGTAGTTCTCAAGATGAAATATAACAATTGTATATTTGTTTATGCATTTTTAAAATTCTAGTAGTTTTAGGTTATGTTTTACTAAATATTTTCAAATGCTCTGTAATCCAATACTGTGGTTCTGGATACCTTGAAATATATAACTTTGTAACCTGTAACCATGTAACATGTAATACTGCTGTAATAAGGCTGAAAAGTTGTTCTCGGCATTTTAAAAACACTTTTAAATAAATAAATAAAATAAATAAATTAAATATTTAATATTTTTTTGTAAAATTAAATGATACTTATTAGCAATGATTATTAAAATGAAGATCATGTCTAAATGTGAGTTAACCAAAGAAAGAAACATTTTCGTAACACGACTTCAGTTTGAAAAATGTCGGGACAGGGATTAGAAAGAATGGACTGTCCAGGCAAGTCTTGTATACTTGCATCAATGGTTATAAAACAAAAGTTACTCAATGTTGCAGACTGCAGACTTCTGGAGCCTGCCTCTCTCCCAGAATAACCTATTCATATATGCAAGCATGAAATCCAAATTCTTGCACAATCTAAAGAATCGTCAATGTTATTTTCGTGGCTTTTTATATATTCACACGATAATATTTCATAGTTCGAGGGGGATCATGGGCACGGACCTGCCCTACAGCTCCAGATTTCAGCTCCCGGAATACAAAGAAATACATTTTTAGGGTGAGTGAAATTATTAAATATCATTTTCGTCAGTAATTTATTACTATTGTTTAAATATGATAAATTGCTAACGCATCCCTGAAGATTTTGTATCGATTCACATTGAGATTTCAAATGTAAGGAATGGTTAGGTGAGAGGGGGCTAGCATTCTAATCTCGCCCAGGGCCTCGCGATATGTTGCAACGCCACTGCTGAACTTGTAAACAAAGTCAGAGTATTTGCAATTCAATTTTATGATTTGTAAACTAATAATAATAAATCAATAATAATAATGATGAAAGGTGAAATGTAAGTTTCTATAAGTGAAGGACAAGATGTGAAATCTTACTCTGCCTCCCCCCGAGAAAAATCCTGCAGGCGCACTTGACTTTCACTATCGGTCACTATTTTGTAAAAAAGTGTCGGGGGGGGGGGGGCTTTTTCAGCTTTTATATGTGCTTTCCTTCCGCCATGAGAAGGACTCCAAAACCGCAATATTAGTTTCAATCATGGAATTTGTTGTTTTCACTGGCTAATTCGAATTCGGTTTTACCATGTTGGTAAATGGACGTCTCATGTTCTCGTCGTCGAACACCACGTTCCGAACGCTTTTACCACCCAATCGTTGCCCACAAGTACAGCTTAACCAAGATAAGAATACCCCCTGCAAACTGTGAACTAAACTGCACAGTCATTTGTTTTCTTCTCCCGTCTTCCCCTTCTCTCATGCCTTTGAGCTACAGGATCATTCTTATCCTGTTCATCCTGGTGAAGGATAAAGGCGGAGAGAATGAATATCCTCAATATTGACAAACAATGAATTTATCAATCAACCAGCGTTTGGATAGTTTCTTCTTAAAGTTAATGAGTCACAGTTGCTTGGTTAAAAAGTAACACAGTCACAGATACTCATTGGACACAGTTGCTCAGTTACAGTTACTTATTTGAGAAATTAACTTAGTTACATTTACTTATTTGAGTAAGTTACCCAGTTATAGTTCCTTATTTCAGAAAGGCATTCAGTTACTGTTATTTGAGAGAGTTACTCAGTTACTTATTTGAGTAAGTTACCCAGTTATAGTTCCTTATTTCAGAAAGGCATTCAGTTACTGTTATTTGAGAGAGTTACTCAGTTACTTATTTGAGTAAGTTACCCAGTTATACTTCCTTCTTTCAGAAAGGCATTCAGTTACTGTTATTTGAGAGAGTTACTCAGTTACTTATTTGAGTAAGTTACCCAGTTATAGTTCCTTATTTCAGAAAGGCATTCAGTTACTGTTATTTGAGAGAGTTACGCAGTTACTTATTTGAGTAAGTTACCCAGTTATAGTTCCATATTTCAGAAAGGCATTCAGTTACTGTTATTTGAGAGAGTTACGCAGTTACTTATTTGAGTAAGTTACCCAGTTATAGTTCCTTATTTCAGAAAGGCATTCAGTTACTGTTATTTGAGAGAGTTACTCAGTTACTTATTTGAGTAAGTTACCCAGTTATAGTTCCTTATTTCAGAAAGGCATTCAGTTACTGTTATTTGAGAGAGTTACTCAGTTACTTATTTGAGTAAGTTACCCAGTTATAGTTCCTTATTTCAGAAAGGCATTCAGTTACTGTTATTTGAGAGACTTACTCAGTTACTTATTTGAGTAAGTTACCCAGTTATAGTTCCTTATTTCAGAAAGGCATTCAGTTACTGTTATTTGAGAGAGTTACTCAGTTACTTATTTCAGTAAGTTACCCAGTTATAGTTCCTTATTTCAGAAAGGCATTCAGTTACTGTTATTTGAGAGAGTTACTCAGTTACTTATTTGAGTAAGTTACCCAGTTATAGTTCCTTATTTCAGAAAGGCATTCAGTTACTGTTATTTGAGAGAGTTACTCAGTTACTTATTTCAGTAAGTTACCCAGTTATAGTTCCTTATTTCAGAAAGGCATTCAGTTACTGTTATTTGAGAGAGTTACGCAGTTACTTAATTGATTAAGTTACCCAGTTATAGTTCCTTATTTCAGAAAGGCATTCAGTTACTGTTATTTGAGAGAGTTACTCAGTTACTTAATTGATTAAGTTACCCAGTTATAGTTCCTTATTTCAGAAAGGCATTCAGTTACTGTTATTTGAGAGAGTTACTCAGTTACTTATTTGAGTAAGTTACCCAGTTATAGTTCCTTATTTCAGAAAGGCATTCAGTTACTGTTATTTGAGAGAGTTACGCAGTTACTTATTTGAGTAAGTTACCCAGTTATAGTTCCTTATTTCAGAAAGGCATTCAGTTACTGTTATTTGAGAGAGTTACTCAGTTACTTATTTGAGTAAGTTACCCAGTTATAGTTCCTTATTTCAGAAAGGCATTCAGTTACTGTTATTTGAGAGAGTTACTCAGTTACTTATTTGAGTAAGTTACCCAGTTATACTTCCTTCTTTCAGAAAGGCATTCAGTTACTGTTATTTGAGAGAGTTACGCAGTTACTTATTTGAGTAAGTTACCCAGTTATAGTTCCTTATTTCAGAAAGGCATTCAGTTACTGTTATTTGAGAGAGTTACTCAGTTACTTATTTGAGTAAGTTACCCAGTTATAGTTCCTTATTTCAGAAAGGCATTCAGTTACTGTTATTTGAGAGAGTTACTCAGTTACTTATTTGAGTAAGTTACCCAGTTATAGTTCCTTATTTCAGAAAGGCATTCAGTTACTGTTATTTGAGAGAGTTACTCAGTTACTTATTTGAGTAAGTTACCCAGTAATAGTTCCTTATTTCAGAAAGGCATTCAGTTACTGTTATTTGAGAGAGTTACGCAGTTACTTAATTGATTAATTTACCCAGTTATAGTTCCTTATTTCAGAAAGGCATTCAGTTACTGTTATTTGAGAGAGTTACTCAGTTACTTAATTGAATAAGTTACGCAGTTATAGTTCCTTATTTCGGAAAGGCATTCAGTTACTGTTATTTGAGAGAGTTACTCAGTTACTTATTTGAGTAAGTTACCCAGTTATAGTTCCTTATTTCAGAAAGGCATCCAGTTACTGTTATTTGAGAGAGGTACGCAGTTACTTATTTGAGTAAGTTACCCAGTTATAGTTCCTTATTTCAGAAAGACATTCAGTTACTGTTATTTGAGAGAGTTACGCAGTTACTTATTTCAGTAAGTTACCCAGTTATAGTTCCTTATTTCAGAAAGGCATTCAGTTACTGTTATTTGAGAGAGTTACTCAGTTACTTATTTGAGTAAGTTACCCAGTTATAGTTCCTTATTTCAGAAAGGCATTCAATTACTGTTATTTGAGAGAGTTACTCAGTTACTTATTTGAGTAAGTTACCCAGTTATAGTTCCTTATTTCAGAAAGGCATTCAGTTACTGTTATTTGAGAGAGTTACGCAGTTACTTAATTGATTAAGTTACCCAGTTATAGTTCCTTATTTCAGAAAGGCATTCAGTTACTGTTATTTGAGAGAGTTACTCAGTTACTTAATTGATTAAGTTACCCAGTTATACTTCCTTCTTTCAGAAAGGCATTCAGTTACTGTTATTTGAGAGAGTTACTCAGTTACTTATTTGAGTAAGTTACCCAGTTATAGTTCCTTATTTCAGAAAGGCATTCAGTTACTGTTATTTGAGAGAGTTACGCAGTTACTTATTTGAGTAAGTTACCCAGTTATAGTTCCTTATTTCAGAAAGGCATTCAGTTACTGTTATTTGAGAGAGTTACGCAGTTACTTATTTGAGTAAGTTACCCAGTTATAGTTCCTTATTTCAGAAAGACATTCAGTTACTGTTATTTGAGAGAGTTACGCAGTTACTTATTTGAGTAAGTTACCCAGTTATAGTTCCTTATTTCAGAAAGGCATTCAGTTACTGTTATTTGAGAGAGTTACTCAGTTACTTATTTGAGTAAGTTACCCAGTTATAGTTCCTTATTTCAGAAAGGCATTCAGTTACTGTTATTTGAGAGAGTTACGCAGTTACTTAATTGATTAATTTACCCAGTTATTGTTCCTTATTTCAGAAAGGCATTCAGTTACTGTTATTTGAGAGAGTTACTCAGTTACTTAATTGATTAAGTTACGCAGTTATAGTTCCTTATTTCGGAAAGGCATTCAGTTACTGTTATTTGAGAGAGTTACTCAGTTACTTATTTGAGTAAGTTACCCAGTTATAGTTCCTTATTTCAGAAAGGCATCCAGTTACTGTTATTTGAGAGAGGTACGCAGTTACTTATTTGAGTAAGTTACCCAGTTATACTTCCTTCTTTCAGAAAGACATTCAGTTACTGTTATTTGAGAGAGTTACGCAGTTACTTATTTCAGTAAGTTACCCAGTTATAGTTCCTTATTTCAGAAAGGCATTCAGTTACTGTTATTTGAGAGAGTTACTCAGTTACTTATTTGAGTAAGTTACCCAGTTATAGTTCCTTATTTCAGAAAGGCAATCAGTTACTGTTATTTGAGAGAGTTACGCAGTTACTTATTTCAGTAAGTTACCCAGTTATAGTTCCTTATTTCAGAAAGGCATTCAGTTACTGTTATTTGAGAGAGTTACGCAGTTACTTATTTGAGTAAGTTACCCAGTTATAGTTCCTTATTTCAGAAAGGCATTCAGTTACTGTTATTTGAGAGAGTTACTCAGTTACTTATTTGAGTAAGTTACCCAGTTATAGTTCCTTATTTCAGAAAGGCATTCAGTTACTGTTATTTGAGAGAGTTACTCAGTTACTTATTTGAGTAAGTTACCCAGTTATAGTTCCTTATTTCAGAAAGGCATTCAGTTACTGTTATTTGAGAGAGTTACTCAGTTACTTATTTGAGTAAGTTACCCAGTTATAGTTCCTTATTTCAGAAAGGCATTCAGTTACTGTTATTTGAGAGAGTTACTCAGTTACTTATTTGAGTAAGTTACCCAGTTATAGTTCCTTATTTCAGAAAGACATTCAGTTACTCTTATTTGAAAGAGTTACTCAGTTACTTATTTGAGTAAGTTACCCAGTTATAGTTCCTTATTTCAGAAAGGCATTCAGTTACTGTTATTTGAGAGAGTTACTCAGTTACTTATTTGAGTAAGTTACCCAGTTATAATTCCTTCTTTCAGAAAGGCATTCAGTTACTGTTATTTGAGAGAGTTACTCAGTTACTTATTTGAGTAAGTTACCCAGTTATAGTTCCTTATTTCAGAAAGGCATTCAGTTACTGTTATTTGAGAGAGTTACGCAGTTACTTATTTGAGTAAGTTACCCAGTTATAGTTTCTTATTTCAGAAAGGCATTCAGTTACTGTTATTTGAGAGAGTTACTCAGTTACTTATTTGAGTAAGTTACCCAGTTATAGTTCCTTATTTCAGAAAGGCATTCAGTTTCTGTTATTTGAGAGAGTTACTCAGTTACTTATTTCAGTAAGTTACCCAGTTATAGTTCCTTATTTCAGAAAGGCATTCAGTTACTGTTATTTGAGAGAGTTACTCAGTTACTTATTTGAGTAAGTTACCCAGTTATAGTTCCTTATTTCAGAAAGGCATTCAGTTACTGTTATTTGAGAGAGTTACTCAGTTACTTATTTGAGTAAGTTACCCAGTTATAATTCCTTATTTCAGAAAGGCATTCAGTTACTGTTATTTGAGAGAGTTACTCAGCTAGTTACTTATTTGAGAAAGTAACTTATTTACAGTTACTTACTTGATTGATAGATTGATTTGCTTTATTTTACTTCGCTTCTTGTGCCACTTTTGGCTAATATGCGAAGATGGGGATGAGGGATGATATGATGAAATTGATGAACGGACACTCACAAACATCCATGCCCAGGCCTGGATTCGAACCCGGTACCCCTGGTGTCGTAACGCACTGTGCTGACTCCGAAAGTGATAACATGAAATTGATGAAGTTACATTCACAACACTGGACCTCTGAGAGCCAAGACACCCGAGCCTCGTTAGTCCGCAAGAATATACAGGGTGTACTACGTGGAAGAGAGGAGATTGGCATATTTACGGGAAAGTCACCTCTTGCACCCCACACTTTACGGTGTTAATGCTTTGCTTTTAAAAAAAGCACCTTGTGTGGAGCAATGCAACACTCGAAGTACATGTTGAATGTTTATCTTTTAAACACTGCATCTAGTTTCTATGTGAACCTACGTTTTAGGGACTGGTGCTGCCTAAGTGGTGTATTTCTCTCCAACTTCTCATCTGTCCGTAGTCTCCGTGTGATATGAACAGAATGCTTGGGAAAATTATTTAGTGATAACAAAGGTTTCACATCGTCTAATGGTGTAAGAAGGACATGTTTTTGCGTGTAAAGTGGCAGGCAGGGGTGGCTTAAGGGAGGGCGACAGCCTTTGTCCTCATTGCTACCATCCCTCCAAGGAAAATATTTCTGCTCCATAATGTAATACATCCATTGCAAAATTAGGTCGCAATTCAAGCCAAGAGATTACTGTTGTTTTGATATCATTATGCAGGTATTAAATAAATACATTGGTAGGCTAAGGTCCGTGATGCAAATATGACCAACTGGCTATCGTGTATCAAATTGAAAACCATATAATTGTATAAAATAACATTTAAAAGTTGTGAAACTAATTTTACATTGCATTTTTATTGACTTATACCATTTCAAAACAGAATAACAAATGGTGGTCATATTAACCTCATATGCTTTTAATATGGCCCAAAGTCAGACTTACGTTCACGTGCTTATTTTTTATATTCATATTCACGAACGAAACTTGTTTTATTGATAGGGTTATAACCAAAAGACCAAAAAAATGCCTCGCACAAGTTTTGTTTGGAAATTGCATACGACGATCTCAGGATAATGAATTAAAGCTTAATGTGGCCATATTTGCATCAGGGACCTCAGGTAAGATAAAGTTCCCAGTGCATAGCACCGTGCCACATTTAGGAGATGTGGGAGTAGGGTCCCACACATTTTTGATGTCGGCAATTTTGGAGGTGAAGTGATCAGCACAACGCTCAGGCCGCCTTAACCCCCCCTCTCAGTTACATATTTATGGTGACTAGACCATAAAAATTCCGACATTAGATCACCCACCCCGGAAATCGAACCTGGGTCTCCTGCATGGCAATCAGACCACTAGACCACCGCGGCTCATAAATAAATACATACCTACAATAAACATATTCTTTAGTAACAGTAATACTTAAAGTGTTGAAAAATAGATAAATAAGGCTATCACTTTCCTTATTTAGAACAGTAAATATTTAACATTGTCAAGCTTTTATTGGGTGTGGTAATTAGAGGGACCAGGGTGCGAAGTAAGGGAGAGCATGAACTATCCACCTCGCCCGGCTGAAAATTTTATCTTGAGCTGCCCCTTGTAGCAGGGAGGATAATCTTTGCGGTGGCCCAAGCTCCACCATGTCCGAACACGGCCGTTTTACTCGGAGATGCAAGACATTCTGATAGAAGGTGGAAAATAGTGGGAAACATCCATTTACAAGTAGTTTCATGTAGTTTACGGAATTTTTCCTTGTATAACACGCACAATGGTTCATTGCGGAATAAAAGTTTGGAAAACTTGCGCGTTATATTGGGTTGGTGCGAATGAAATGTCCGGCACAGGTGCGTCATTGCCAAAGGCCAAAAAAAATCAAAACTACAATACCTGGTTAATCAAAATAGTCGCCGTCTGCAGCCACACACTTTTGTCATCGCTCAGCCAACAATTGGATTCCATGGCGAAAGAAGTCTGGAGTCTGTGACGCAAAGATCTCCTCAACGGCATGTTTCACCGCCCGATCATCAGCGAAGGTCTTCCCTGTCAGGAAGTGATCGAGATGCCAGAAGTGATGGTAGTCAATGGAAGAGAGGTCGGGAGAATATGCTGGATGAGGAAGGGTTTCATATTGCAACTCATGGAGAGCCTGCACCGTTTTTTGTGCGACATGTGGGCGAGCATTGTCGTGCAACACGAGGACACCATGTCTGTGGACCATTGCTGGATGCTTGTGGACAAGTTTGTGGTGCATTTCATGGAGTTCAGCACTGTAACAATTTGCATTGATGGTTTCACCTCGCCTGAGAAAGACATGATGGATCACACCCACCATAGACCACCATACCAGCAACAACACCTTCCGTGGGTGGAGAGGTGGTTTCGGAAACGTTGATCACGATCCAACCATTGTCCTGATCGTTTATGATTGTCATAGCAGATCCATTTTTCATCTGAAGTGACAATCCGATGCAGGAAGCCATCCCAGTTATTCCTTACACTCAGAGAACTGCACACCTCCAGACGGCGAGTCTTGTTGACCGGTGTCAAATCATGTGGTACCCATGCGTAAAACTTTTTCACTTTACTGATCGCACGGAGCCGCCAAACGACAGTGGTATGGTGTATGCCTAACTCGTCTGCAATGGCATGAACACTTTTCCGAGGGTCCGCTTCCACGGAGTTCCTAAGGAGCTCATCCGAACATGATGTTGATCGATGGCCACTGGGTTCATTTTGCAATGCTGTGTCACCAGAACGAAATTTGACAAACCAGCGGCGAATGGTGCGTTCATTTACCATTCCTGGCCCAAATGCACTGTTAGTGTTTTTTGGCGGATTGCTGAGCAGAATGTCCCAGTTTGAATTCGTAAAGACAAATCACTCGCAATTGTGTGTTCTCCATGGTGCACTTTCAGATGACCCTGTTCAGCAACACACTGCCTCCTGACTGTCTGGTTGCTCCAGCCTGTTTGCTGGACATATACAGAGTTTATGACGTTAGACTCGTGACCTCAGTTAATCCCTGTGTTGTGTTGTTGATGTGAGTTTCCCACCAGACGCCAAAGCGGACATTTCATTCGCACCAACCCAATACATGCGTAAATGTAGCACATTTTATTCTTTTAAAGAAAAACGTACGTTTTAGTGGTACTCATTACTACCTCTTAAAATGACTAAAGTTAATTACTCGTACAAATAACTTATCGTGACCACAAAATATAGCATTATTAGCCTTGCAGACGTTAAGGCAGACTAGTGAAATCCACTCACAAATTCGTACCTGTTGCACTAATTTTTTTTTCTGTACATATTATTTGGGCGAAGTTGCGAAATTAAAAGATGTTAAATAAAGAAATGCAATATATGTTCTAGTCTATTACTGTAATCTAAACTGACTATTATTGACTAACAATTTGAAAACAACATCTAACTTTCCCCCTTGCCTCATGTCATTTAATTGTTTGTTTCCCGATAACTGCGTGTAGTGTCATCTAGCGTGAAAAATTGCACCACTAGTCTACATGCTCTTCTTGAACATAATAAGCCACCCCCCGCGGCAGAGTGGTTAGCACATCGCGCTACGATGCCAGGAGTCTCGGGTTCGAATCCTGTTTGTGAGTGTCCATTCATCAATTTCATCATATCATCACTCTTCGCAAATTAGCCAAAAGTGGCGCAAGAAGCGAAGTAAAATAAAACAAATCAATCAATCAATTAATGAACAAAATGAACTGCCATATCCAAGAAATAAAGAGAGAATGTTTTCTGTGTTTTACAGGCTGTAAGATCTCACATGATGTTATTATAATCATATTGACTGCCGTCAGGGGTGCCCATCCCCCAAGGCAGTGGACGTATCTCCCCAAAGTCGTTCATCAAAATACCCCCAAAATAATTGTTCATCACAACACCCCCCCACACACACAACTGTAGTTTGGATAAACACGTAGTAATTGATTCTTGTTTGAATGTCCATAATTTGATTTCATTTTCTTAAAATAAATACGTAAGCTTTAGACAACGAAAACTGATAGTATTTTACAATTATCCACAGGAACACATACAAGCGAGACAAATAATGCCTGAAATCATCCAACACTAAAATTGAAGTCCGCATGTCGGAAGTTCCAAGCCGACTCGGAACTACAAAGAAAATACCAGACATGGTTTACCACTGATTGAGAGAGATGCCAAGAATCGAAAGGCGCGTGTCATTCGAAACCCTTAATTGAATTTGGAATTAAATAAAAAATAGTAAGGAGAGAAAGAGCATAGCAAGTCAACCAAACGATACGATCCCACCCTTTTTGTGTGAAGGTATATAGAATTGGTAGCTAAAGTATAACATTTTGTCCCCCCCCCAAAAAAAAATTCCCATGACATAGGTGCGTCATGAATCCCCCTGTGGGCACCTCTGACTGCCGTAACTATGGGTGTGAAGGACAAAAAATTTTTTGGTAGAGACAGGATTGGGAAGAGACATTTTTATAATCCCAACGTTCGGGACTCAAAAAAAATCATCATATCTCGTCACGGTGAAAATCTATAATCATCACTATATATGTTCCTCAAGCAGTGATCGAATTGGGCCGGTATGAGTCCAATTCAGGCTTAGAACCCTTCATGGAAACAAAATAGGCGTTTAGGGTAAAATCCAGGCTTAGCACTAACTCTTCATGGGAACAAAATAGGCGTTAGGGTAAGATCCAAGCTTAGAACTCTTCATGGGAACAAAATAGGCGTTTAGGGTGAAATCCAGGCTTAGCACTAACCCTTCATGGGAACAAAATAGGCGTTAGGGTAAGATCCAAGCTTAGAACTCTTCATGGAAACAAAATAGAGTTTAGGGTAAAATCCAGGCTTAGAACTCTTCATGGGAACAAAATAGTCGTTAGGGTAAGATCCAAGCTTAGAACTCTTCATGGGAACAAAATAGGCGTTTAGGGTAAAATCCAGGCTTAGCACTAACTCTTCATGGGAACAAAATAGGCGTTAGGGTAAGATCCAGGCTTAGAACTAACTCTTCATGGAAACAAAATAGGCGTTAGGGTAAGATCCAGACTTAGAACTCTTCATGGGAACAAAATAGGCGTTTAGGGTAAAATCCAGGCTTAGTACTAACTCTTCATGGAAATAAAATAGGCGTTAGGGTAAGATCCAGGCTTAGAACTCTTCATGGGAACAAAATAGGCGTTTAGGGTAAACTCCAGGCTTAGTACTAACTCTTCGTGGAAATAAAATAGGCGTTTAGGGTAAAATCCAATCTGTAGAAATCTTCATGAGAACAAAACAGGCGTTTAGGGTACAATCCAGGCTTAGAACTCTTCATGACAACACAATAGGCGTCTAGGGTTAAATCCAGCCTTAGAACTAACTCTTCATGGGAACAAAATAGGCGTTTAGGGTAAAATCCAGGCTTAGAACTCTTCATGGGAACAAAATAAGCGTTTAGGGTAAAATTCATTCTTAGATTGATTTGCTGTTTTAAGTCCATTTTATGCACAGTAAGGCTAATCGGGACTGCACCTACAGTTTAAAGTGTAATCCGAACCAGTATGTGCCTCCACCGGGTATCGAACCCGGGACTCAATGCTTAGAACTCTTCATGGGAACAAAATAAACGTTTATGTAAAATCCAATCTGTAGAAATCATCATGAGAACAAATTAGGCGTTTAGGGTACAATCCAGGCTTAGAACTCTTCATGGGAACAAAATAGGCGTTTAGGGTAAAATCCTGGATTTTACAACTGTTGACGGGAACAAAATTGTAATTTAAAGGAAACTCCAAGCTATAGAATAGTTCATACGATCAAAATAGTTATTTAGGTCAAATTCCAAGTTCTAGTTGCTAGTCACATGGAGAGGCTGGCGGGCAGGGGGAGTTGGTCAGGCTACTGTGTGAATTACGACACGCATTAAGGAGAAACGGTCAAGTTTAGTCACTTGTTACGCAATGCTCTTGCAGTGTGACTCGGCTTTGAACTGGAAAGCATTCTCATTACCCAGTTCTTTTTACATATAGTCTAATAGAGGGCAGAAAATACAAAAGGTTACTCGCAATTATTCTGAGCCGATACAGATGCCGATGTATCGGTATCGGAAGGTATCGTTTGAAAATTATTTACCGATAAAGGCCGATACTTTTCCGGAATTTTGGTCTTTCTACAGCTTCGCAAAAAGTGCCTCGCGATACTTTCCCGGAGTCTCATTATCCCCGGAAAGTATTCAAAATTCCAAGTTTCTTTTTATATTGCGTCAGTTTTGTGTGAAAAGAAAATAATTAGAGTGAAATAAATACACACTAATAGTAATCAATATTTTCAACAACTTTGAATTATTAACATTTTCAAGCATTATTATACTATATGTACTGGACAGCATAGGCAACAACTATGTTAGGTGTAAGTAGCTTATATAATAGTTAAGCTCGGTCGGCTGTTTTGTATTTAGAACTCATTTATAACATTTAGAAATAATTTATAATATTTAGAACTAATTTATAATATTTAGAACTAAGTTATAATATTTAGAACTAAACAAATTATTTTTATTTAATATTTATAAATTAATATTCATATATTCATAACATTCATAAATGATACATGTAAAATAATTGATTAGTTCTATTAGTTCTATTATAACTTAGTTGTAAATATTATAAATTAGTTCTAAATGTTATAACTTAGTTCTAAATATTATAAATTAGTTCTAAACATTATAAATAAGTTCTAAATGTTATAAATTACTGAAATTTTGTGCCATACATATACATTTTGCATGTGATATTGATTTATTGGCTGCGTCGCCCCACCCTTCTTACCTCCCCAGCTATTTTTTTATAACACCGTGGCTGACGTGAAGAAGACATAATATTGTTATCCGGGATACCTTTATTCTAATTTCATACGACCATCGGTGGATTATTGAGATGGGCGATGCCGCCAGATATAGACGGTGAAAACTAAGAATAAATTGTCATCACACACACCCACACTTTTGACACCTAAAATTACCCTAGGAGACACTTCATCCAGCCATCGTAAATTTAGTTCCTTCAAAGTCAGTTTTAACCCCATTAAGTTGAAATCTAGCTCTTTTATGCGCATCAGGTTTGGCAACACTGCCTTGATGGGCGTAGGAGGCAAGGAGAAATGAATTGAGTTTATGGGAGTATTATCTTATTCGTTCTCTTGGGAATATCAAACTTCCGATGACATATAAAAATATATCAAAGGAAATATGACAGATTGAAGATGTAATTGACAGGCGAAAAAGTCGAAACTTCCATTTGATTATTCGTAATTTGAAGTTGATACCCCAAAAGGAATACATGGGATTATGAAAATTCTTTTTCATCATATTTTTCAAATATCGTGTTTAGCTTAATAATCGACATAAAAAAAAACGCTTCCACTTGCAACATGGGGATGCCCCCCATTGATCAAGTGCAACATGTTAACACTATCTGCTTCAATATCGTAAAAAGACGAAGTTGATACGCGGGTAAACTAGTAGCAGGACATTCTCAGAACTGGAGAGAGAGCGACCATTCCCTTAGGCTTAAAAGCGAACGTGAAATCCACCTTGTGACACGAAAACAACGAAAGTACAAATCGCACATAAATACTCAATGGACCGTTCAGATCCTAACCTACTCCCGTAGCTATCAAGGTCACCTACATGCGTGTACGTGCAAGGGGACTCCAATGAGCTGTTGTCTTTTCATTGCCTCTTGCCGCGTGTTTTCAAGGATAATCCAATGAACTCGACGAACAGGATTTTGACATTCTCCTCGATGACTCATGCCCAAGTTAGCTCGTGGCGAGGTGAACAGATAATTTCGATCAGACTGAAATGAAAAGTTTTTCCTTTTTGTTGAACATTGTTATTGTGTAGAGAGGATCAAGTTTGACACGCCCTTTCACCATAGCACAAGTGCGAGGGTCATCCAGAAATAAAAGGAACGGTTTGGTGTAAAACAAAACGACAAATGATGTGTGCAAAAAGATTATGGTGCAGAAACTACATACCTTACTCTACTTTTCCACATATTCGCCGTACCCTTTCAAGCATTTACAGTCATTGTACTCGGTTGCCATGGACATCCGCAGGATTTTTTCCAAATGTAGGGGCAAGCAAGGTAATTGTTTTCCAGTAGGACAAAGGAGGCATATTTTTCCCCATAATAATGACGCTCTCTCTTCAGTCTGAAATGTTCATGTTCCTTCAATGTCCATATCATAATTAACATACATTACTGACTGAAATGAAATTGTGTGAAATACGTATATACGTTTTAGGTAAATCTTCAATTTCCAGGGAGGGTCGTGCCCCCCCCTTGCCCCCCTTCCGAACGCCCCTGTCGGTTGCCGCCAATGTATTTAACCATATAGTGGCAATGATAATGTCAGCAGCTGAGGGACCCATCTGGCAGAGAATTTCTCGTAAAGAAGGTGTACCGTATCGTGTAGGAGAGATCGTGAAATCGCAGGGGAAAAATCATGCAGAATGTCTTACGTGAAACGTCGGTGAGCCTGAATTGCTTAATCAACCTTTGTCTTTAAAGCCTCTGTAGGTGGAGTGTGCTGTGTGCTACAGTCGAATGTTCCTTCTTTCCAGAAAGCACTTTGGCACGGCTAATGATCTCAAAGAGCTGTCACTACATGATTGAATGCATTGGCGGCAATCGAGTGCAATCAACAAACTGGTGTCACGCTATGAAAGCTGCTTGAATGGGTTTGGCGAATATGTGGAAAAGTAGAGTAAGAAGTGTAGTTTCTGAATCATAAATTTCTTCCACACATCACTTGTCGTTTGTGTTTTACACCAAAACGTTCCTTTTATTTCTGGATGACCCTCGTATATAATTGCATGGATCGAAATGGAAATTTTCATGAATCGAAACGCTTCATTAACATGAAGTTGTCTTTCTGTTTGTCTGCTTAATAGAGCGACGAGATAATGACTATATGCGCTGTATCATAGGCGTAACTTGGCGGGGTAAAGGGGGGGCACTTGCCCCAAAATTTTCAGGTTTGTTAAAATTTACAAGTTAAGGATACTTTTATTATCATCCTAAGACTTGAGGAGCTAAGTAATAAATAATAATATTTGCGATTTCGCAAATGTAACAGTTATTTAGGAAATAGTCCTGGACACTATTTTTATGGGATGAAAAACTTTTCGACTCTGCCCACCCCTAAAAGTTAAGCCTCAAGTTCATACCTGCTCCCTCCAAAGTTAAGTCCCAAGTTACCCCCATGCGATGCATTACAATGAATAATAGTTAATATTAAAATATTTACATAAATATCAAATACTATCAACAAGTCTTCTGGAAATTTATAACGGACAAAAATTTTTGTTAAATTAAACGCACATATCCTCAATACCTGCCTTAATCAGTGCCGGATCTACAAATCCCCCCCCTGCAAAATATTACCAAAGGCATACTACCTACCTACCTTTACACTTGTGTATGTGTAATTCTTGATCTCATGTTGAAAAATTCACATATAAGGGCCTAGAGGATGATTCAAATGTCCCTTAATATCCCCTATAAAAAGTATGATGGAGTTAGGCTGGGTATAATCGGTCATGATAGAAACAGGTTAAGCTTAAGGGGAACCACTTTGGTGTGTTCCAAGCAGACGTCCACCATATTGGTGGCCGCCATATTGAATTCAACTCAAAATTTTTAAATGGCAAGGGGTGATGTGATATATCTCGTATATATGACACTGTTTTCTCACACCTGTACATTTGTTAGAATCATGCAGTCGTAACTTTTCCTGATTAAAGAGAGATTGAAGAAACCTTCACCACTGAATTTCTCGTGAAATTCTAGTCTGACTGCGTCTTGGGAAACCCGTGTTGGGTGATCTAAGTTCGGAATTTCTTCGGCTTTGTCCCCGCATAAAGCGGCTCTAGGGCTCACCCAGTCTCAAATCAAATGGGAGGGGGTGGGGCTAAATGCGGCCGCAGCGTGGTGCTGATCACCACCTCCAAGATAGTCGACATTGAAAATATGTGGGGCACACATACAGTAAATGTGCCTTCATTGCACGGTGCTATATGCACAGGGAACTTTATCTTTACCTGTGCACATTGTATTCGTTTCTGTACCCCAGAGGAACTAAGTTTATTTTTTACATACGACATACGAACCCTCTACTATGCCAATGGCTGAGGACCCCCTAAAGGCTTAATTGACTTCGGGCCCCCCGCACTGCGGGGTTTTCCGGCTTGTAGATCCGGCACTGCTCTTAATATTACTTATTAAAGAAATTATTTGTACTGATGACATAATTTCCATATTGTTATTTTGCGTATGGTAAGGAGTTGAATTTATTGTTCGACTTGAAATTTGAATGTTGGCTTAATCTTTCAACAATAGAATCCGAAATCCGACACAGCAAGCCACAAAAAGATGAAGGCAACGCTATCATACTCTTCTATGCTCTCTTGCTGCGACAATGCATCTCCACGTAGATGAGAAAATTATATGAATACTACAATATGTACACTGCTCCACAAAACTTAAGGAACACCAAGGGAACAGAAGGGAGCAAACACAAAATCAGGGTTCATCCTGTGTACCATTTTGCAATGTTGCTAGTCATTTTCGTTGCATGTTGCATCTGTACCTTATTGGTGTTCATAACCTTGATCAAGAGCATCCGAAACACGCTAGATAAGACTGAGGTCCGGTGAGCATGCAGGCTACTTAGTACGGGTGATGTCATCTGTTTTCAGGAATTCCGACACAATACGTGCACGGTGCGGGCGAGCATTGTCATCCTTAAATAGGAACTCCAGATCAAATGTTCCACGGAAATTGCGAACATATGAACGCAAATGGTTGTTTTTCTCAATTTCGGATGGGGCTGTAGCCTCATCAATCCCTCTCTGAATACGCCAGTGTAGCATGACAAAGCTTAAATAAACTTGGGACGATGATGTTAAAGAGGGATATTTTATTGTAATGTTATTCTCAAGATTTACAATATTCTCTAATACTCTACTTGCTCTCATAATCCCTTTGTGTTCCTTAAGTTTTGTGGAGCAGTGTACTATTAAAGACCATTAACAATTTAGTTTACATTGACAACAATAATGTAGTGAATGCTCTGTCCATTTCGAACCCTGGATATTTGTTAATATTTTTGTAACTAAGTATAGGAGTGTTATTCTGCTTGTAATCTATGACCTAATTGTGATGACGTCACAGAATATTGGCACACCTAAATCTATATACCTTGAAGGTTCCCGTAGTAATTACGATATTTTTTTGCTTGTAATAAGTAAGGATTTCTCAAAATGGGCGGTCTGAAACAGATATAAGTAAAGAGCATGTTTAAAAGAGGAATACTTACTTAAACCTCTTAAAACTTGTACTGGGTTTTATTAGCAATGGGGAAAGAAGAACTTTGCATAACCTGAGTAACATTTTGGGAATGCTGTGATGTACCTTAATTTCTTCTGTTTTCAAGAAAGTGTGTTTTTAAAGAATGCACTTGTGAATTGAATCACTTTCATAATAAACATTTAATTTATCGCGCCACATTTCGTTAGCAAATGCTCAAAAATATAATTTTTATCATGTTTATATGTATGATTGATTTGGTTTATCTTACTTAGATTATCTGCCACTTTTGGCTAATCGGGAAGACGAGTATGAACGATGACACTGTATGATGATATTGCACTCAGTTTACATATGATCCAGCGAAGCACATTCAGGTCCTTTTTCTTAAAATACTAGATTGCGGATATATATGGGGAATTCCCTTGCCACGTGTGGACTACATTTTGTACGTTAAAGTAATTATTCTACTGATAATAAAGCAACATTTTTATTACAGTTTCTGTGCAATGAAATATGAAACTTAACACTGTTAATTAAACATATAACTACCATTAAAAAACTTTCCGAGATTTGTAGGTAGCTATAAGTGAACAATTTTGTGTTAAGGCTGGGACAGACGAAACACTGACTCTTTACTTAATAATAAATTTATTTTGATTTCTGAGAATTGTCAAATGACGAAAAATAAATTATTTAAGACAAGGAGAGAAGGTAAATGATCTTCGAATATTCCGAAGGGGAAATGTAACAGATAAAAGAGAAAATAATTGTTGGAGTCAGTCCTGCAACTAATTAAGAACGTGTACCAAATGGATGTTTGTAACAATACAAAACACAAGTAAATCAAAAAGTTTAAATAAATAAACTAAGAATGTGTACATTCTAACTTAATTATGTATAATACTTGAATTTTTATGGGAATGACAATTTTCGAATGTTCACTCGCTATATAGGATAAAGTTGTAACATTGCACTTAGTTTTAAAAAATTAGGTTCAAGGCACTTTCACATGGAATGCTCCATATATGTACAGTATATACATACCTACATACACACACACATATATATAATATAGCCAAAAGTGGCCAACTGCTTATAGTTGGCTTAGAAAATGATGTTTGTGCTCAAGAAAACATATTTATTCATGTTTATTCACGTGTCTACATCTTATTAGAGAACATTGTTGGTGTCAAACTTTCGATTATTGACATGCATCATCCCGATTAGCCTTACTGTGCATAAAGTAGACTTAAAACAGCAAATCAACCAATAATCAGCCTTATTAAAAGAGAATGGTACAAAAGTAAAGTTAATTTATTTTTAAGTGAAAAGAGATACAAAAGCAATTCTGGTGGAACAGAAGAAAGGAAGGTTGTAAATTTATAGCCTGTGGTTGTAATTGACGTAAAATCCACTAGAGGCGCTACTTGTTGTTGAAAGCTAAAATGGCAACAACGAAGGTAGAGAGCAAGCATATTGCGTAATGGAATTTGCACGAAAGGGGGCAGTTGTTACAGTTCAGAGACACTTTCGTGCGAAATTCAAGAAACGACCACCACATAGACACTGCATTACGCGCTGGGTGCAGAAGTTTGAATCAACTGGATGTCTGTGCAGTAGAAAAATTCCAGGTCGAACAGGAACGTCGAGGGAAACAGTGGATAGGATTATCGTTTTGACATCTGCAGTGTTACCCAGGGTGCTCATATCCAACATTTGTAATTGCCCAGGTAAATGTACAACCTTCCTTTTTTATTTCCCACCAGAATTGCTTTTGTATCTCTTTTCACTTAAAAATAATTTAACTTTACTTTTGTGTCATTCTTTTTGAATAACCCTGTATATATATAAAGTATATTTGTGTGTATTGCAAAATCGGTAATGGACTCTGAAATAGATAAAATATGGCATAAGGTAAAATTAAAATGGCTGTAGTCTGTGTGCCTCCCAGGTGGTGTAGCGGAAACTCTCGCCTTGTAATGAAGGGGTTTCGGGTTGGATCCACTTGGTGGCACATTGCAAAGTGGTTTGAATACACTTTGCACTGCACATCTAGTCCCGATGGACTTATAGAGCAAAATGTCGACTTGAAATAATCAGTTTTGCCTTCTGCATCGACTCCTGCAACTACACCAGTCACCATTTACAATTTCGACCAGAGTTAGCCCTAGGTAGGGCTAACTTACCTAATCTAACTAGGAAGGAGTACATTTTAATCTTCTTCATCAAAACTCAGACATTCGTCTTCAGAACTAAATGACGTGTCACTTGAAACATCTTCTAAATTAGAATCTGAGTCCTTATACATCAAATTGTCCTCTGTACCATCAAGTGCATTACCAATGCTACATTTCTTAAATGATTAACCGCTGTCTTAATTTTTACAGAATCCCAAGAGACTATTTACAGAATCGAAGCTGAGTATCTGTGTATAAGACGCACCCTGTTTTTCAGACCTATTTTTAAAGGGAAAATGTACGTCTCGTACTCCGACAAATACAGAACTTTAAAATATCCAAACTTACTGAAATCATATTCTAAACGAAGAAATACATAAAAATCGTGTTCAAATATTTCAATAAAAAATAGTTAAAATGCACTACTCGTTTCTTGAAGTGAAATTATTTCATATGTAAATTCACTACAGCGTCAAAATTCAATGAAAAGTAAACAAAAGTGCATTATGATAGTGAATGTAACTGATTAAAAATTACCACTTTGATACATAAAATAATGATTTGATATTGAACACATCCAGTTTTGTAATTAAATATAAGGTTGGTAGGAAATGAAACACTAATTTCGAAACTTTTAAATAAATTGAATTCCGGTCCAGGAGAGAAAATCAGCAACCGTAAATGGGTTCTGGACCGTAAAGAACCTTCTTGTCTGTAAAGTATTTCAATTCGGTCCAGGAGAACCTTCTTCCGGATCAACTTAAATGCGGTCCAAGTTCTGCATTGAAATGTAACAAGATGCGAATTGGACCGAATTTAAATTGTGCGAGAAAAAAGGTTCCGGTCCTGTTACGGAACCCAATAGAACCCTTTAGAATTTATGGTTTCCTGGTCCTTTGACAACCTTGGTTTTAACCATCAGCATGTTCCGCTTCTTGCTATTATTCAATAACACCGAATGTATAAATTAATTGCTTCACACAGAAAACTAAATGCATCATATGGATTGATGCACCAGAATGCATCGATTGATGCATTAAAGTGTGTTTTATGGCATCTTCAAAGAATCAGATTCACATTTGATGCTTTTGGGTGAATTTTTGTATGTCGTGAAAGAAACACCAAAGTGCATCATTTGATTGAAGTGAGGATTTCTTTCAGTCGAGATGCACTTCAATGCATCAATTGATGCGTTTTGATGTACCTTCATGCGTTTTGATGCACCAGAACGCATCTTTTTTGATGATGCATTTAAACGTTTCGTCTGACCTACAAGAACTCTGTAGCTCTAACCAAACGTTTAAGTGCATCATCGAAAAAGATGCAGGAAGACGCATCAACTGATGCATTGAAGTGCATCTCGACTGAAAGAAATCCTCACTTGAATCAAATGATGCACTTTGGTGTTTCTTTCACGACATACAAAAATGCACCCAAATGCATAAAATGTGAATCTGATTCTCTGAAGAAGTCATAAAACACACTTTAGTGCATCAATCGATGCATTCTGGTGCATCAGTCCATATGATGCATTTAGTTCTCTGAGTGTTATTATGCTGTTTATAGGACACCTGTACTTGAGATGAAGGAACGAAATTATCTGATTTTTTAAGACATCTGAAAAAAAAATGGTTATAAGTAGGGAACGGAACTTTAGGTAAATAAATGTTTTTTTTTCTGCAATAAGATAGAGACCCTCGTTTTTGCCAAAATTCTGATCATAGCCTTCGTTATATGTCAACTCAGCAAATTTTATTTTACATACAAACACATATTTTCCAGTTTTTCGTATCTAAATACATATTTTGCGAATTTTCATTTTAAATACATAAAATCGCTCATTTACTTCAGGTACCTCGAAATCCTCGAAGGAAAAATGTTTATTCTCCGCACCTCTTTCATATCGAGAGTGTTAGGTGTGTTTTGTCTTTCAACACGCTCGCTGGCAGACTTCTGGCGCCTCGCCTACCATCCTATTGGGGGGAAATATTCCCCCCACTGGATCTAACACTCAAGTGCTAATGTCTAAATGTACAGAAATTTTTGGGAAAAATTAAGGTTTTCAAACTTTGTGCCAAATTGCACTTGTTTTGGAAGGTGAACTAGAGGAAGAGGAAGCTTTGGAAAACTTCAAATATGCAAGAATTGTTTCTTGTGACATGGAGCGATCATTCTCGCAATATAAGATGCTTTTTAGAGATAATTGTCACAGATTTACAATGGAGAATTTGGAAAAAACTATGGTGATCCACTGCAACTCTTCCAAGAAATAGCTCACTAAGAGGTAAGCATTTAGAAACTTACTTCAGGTACTTAAAATGCATGTAATATTTTGTTTTGGTTACCAAATTATTTTTTTTTATTTTTGTCACATATTTTCCTGTTTTATAACATATTTTCAACATTTATGACACATAAAAAATAAATATTTCTAAGTTTTTTAGCACATAAAGTTCCGTTCCCTAGTTATAAGCCCAGCGTATATTATGTGCCCCAGGCCCGGCACCCCGCACCCTAATTTCGGCCCAATGAGAACTAGTTTGGATAAAAACAGTACCATTATGCACAAAGAGTGAAAGTGCAAAGTAATACAAGTCAGAACAAACACTGTTCACACACAAAAAAAAATCTGCGAATTGGGTTTCTAGAACACAGGGAAAAACTTGTCTAAAATCGATAAACAGATCTGGTACTTGAACAAGCTCAGTCGTTATTGACGTATGTGGAATTCTGTACCGCTCAAAGTTTTCCTCTATTGACATATTTAAGGGAGGGGGTCATAGGGCTTAAGCCCGAAATTACCTTGAAACTCACCCCTTCCCCAATCCCCGAAAGTACGCGCATTCACAGCGGTTAAAGGGCATGGTGTCAAACAACTTTTCTGGGCAATGTCTGCCTCGTTCATACAACGATACGAGATTTCGGATAACTACATTCTCTTGTATGTACGCAACCACGTAGCACGCATTCATGGTTGCCACTGACATTTATTTTTTCTGTCGTAAAACGACACAATTTTCAATACGCTATCAACGAAATTGATGTTATGAGTCCACTTTATGCACAGTAGGGATGATCGGGACTGGACATACAGTTTAAAGTGGGATCCGAACCAATATGTGTCTCCACCGGGAATGGCAAGGTGACGACGCTGCCACTGTCATCGGGGAGGCTCACTGTACAATGTGACAGATTATGTGGCCAATCCAGACAAAGGCCCAATCATGAACTATGCAACATAATGCATTGTTAGATAGTGACTATCCTCTGCCACTATTATGTCTGCAGGCTGGCCCGTATTATGGAGGGGGCCGGGTAAAGGGGGGAGCATGTCCTCCCCGAACATTGAAAAATTTAAAGTGAATTTATAAACACTTACGAATATAACATTGACGATTATTCATACTTTGCATGAATTTCGATTTTGTCCTTGTATAAACAAATTGGTTGTGGAGAGAGGCAGGCTTTAGGCTGTAAATAATCCTGTGAACTGGTCTGTCCGCACTATTTTTGTGTGTTATCAGTTTGATTTGAATATATTTCCTCAGGAGCTCTCGTGCGACATAATATAAAATGAGTATTTTGACGGAGAAATCGATAGGGTTTTGTTTTGAAGACCTACTTTCCATATCTACCGATAGATGACGCACAGTATATTTAATATTAATATTTATTTGTGCTACAAGCGAAATTAAATTATCCCCGAATATCTTTTGTCTTTAATATAAAATAAATATGTTTTTATGAGATGAAACCTTCTTAGCTCGATAAACAATGATATAAGTAGAAATGAACTGTTCCTAAATCATTTTTTGTAGAAATGGAAAATCACTGCTCATTTATATGCCGTGTATTTTAATAACATTATCTCATCGTTGATTTCACTGAATTTAATAATACTTTAACATTTTGGAAGATATATTTTTCAAATGTTCGTCAACATAATCTGAAAATTCCCAAGATTTCCCACTCCGGGAAAATAGGTGCCATATTGGTTAATTTGTCAGCATGATAAAAAAAAGAAACGTGGGGTTTTGTCTCAATTCTTTTATGGCAAATTTTCCGGTCGGTATGGGGTTGCAATTTGTAGCGTTCTCATAGTGGTCTCCACGTCATGGGAGGAAAGAAAGCGCCGCCCATTTAACCATGCAAGCAGTCAGGCCGAAATGACTGGCAAATAGAGAACTTTCGTTGCAAGTTTTACCCATAATGTTAGCGTTTTCCCCAGTCGTGGCATGAGAATCTGTTAAACTGATGGTTCTGGTGTTAAGTGCACTCACCGAAGACTATGAAAGCCTCTTACGTGATCTTTGGCAGCTAGATCTCGTTTAATAGAAACGTAAAAATTGCAGGATTTCACATATTAGGTTTATTCAAAACAAAATTGAAACAAGAACAAATCTTTTACTAGTTACAGTAGGATTATACACTAATAACATTCGCCTTGTAATCAAGAGGTCCCGGGTTCGATACCCGGTGGAGGCACAAGTGGTTCGGATCCCACTTTAAACTGTAGGTCCAGTCCCGATAAGCCTTACTGTGCATAAAGTGGACTTAAAACAACAAATCAACCAAATCAACCAACTAATAACATTCCTGTTACTGGCAGTTCCTTGTGTGAATTCGAAAAGATTTTACAATTCCGAAAATTGTATAAACTTTTAACGTTCAGGTCTTCGGCTTTCATGTTTCAGACAGATGCGTCTCGTGAACGATGCTGTGCATGCGTCAATTGTGGGGAAAAAGACAGCGTGCTCTGCGACGACATTCATGAGCATTTCTACATTATAATTTCTTCATATAGGAGAAGTTTTTATTTTACACGAGAGCGCTCAACTACGCTTATATTACATTTCTTGGATCTGAAGTGACGCATGCATCAATTGTGGGAAAAAAATTATTACTTTCTTTCACTTCTGATCCAAGAAATGTAATATAAGCTTAGTTCACAAGACGCCTCTGCCTGAATACAAGGTACATAACGGGAACATTATTCGTATATGTATTACTTGACTGAAAAAAAAACAACAGATAACCTATTACTTTTTGATAGTTAATATTCTTTAAACAAAATATCATTCGACCTCTAATCTTATGTGCTTAGGAATATGAAGAAATAAAGAAAATTTGGAAATAACGCCCCCCACCCAATAACGTTTAGGAGTAACCATGGAAACGTGTTTTTTCTCACCGTCGGAATTCCACGAGAGGTTGATACTACAGACCATGAGCGTATTTAAGGGAAGTGGAGGTTCAACGGGTCCAAACCCCCTCTTTTCGTTCAGAAAATTACCAGAATACCTGTTCTATCCGCTTGTTCATAAACATTTCTTCGGACTTGTTTTATTTCCCTAAACTTTAGACGTATAGGACGAGATATGGATGGGAAGGAAATTACGTAATTCCACACATCAGATGGGACTGCAGACCAAATGTCTGCAATTTCTTGAAAGTCTAGGAATTTCTGTTATAAGAAACTACATTCGAACTGTCAAATCAATTATCATTTTTCTCCCTCGAGTCTTACAGGTAAACATCGTAACATTCTCAAGTTGTTTGACACAAGATGAACAGAAAAGTATCAATACTAAGTAGAGTGTCTTCGTGACTACATACACACAACTATGTTGGGTCCAGCAAGCTTCTGGTCAAAAGTGCACTGGATTTTCACTTATGAAATATAGCAACCCTAATCATACCAAAAGTTAATCACCCCCTCTTACGTGAACTATATATACGCCCATGATACAGAAAATTGCATAATATCATCATTCATCCTCATCTTCGCGATTACCCAAAAGTGTCAGAAGGTAAGCAAATATAAACACAAATAAACAAAGCTTACCCATGACCAGGTTTGGATTCGAACTCGGGACCACTCCGCCTCGGAGGAAGGTATATGAAAACAAATGAAAAGCGACAAACACTGAGGTATTGCTTTCCCTGTGCCTATGCTGTAGTTTGTTGTTGCCTTTACAGTTAGTGTAACTTTACGGTGAACCAGTGATTTCACTGTAAATTTACGGTCAAATTTTACAGTCCACATGTCCCGAAATATAGAATTTATCAACTCTACATATGGAACAATACTAATACCAGGCACATCAATATCCAGTGTATTATTGTATTTTTATTAATGTTTTTCTGGAATACTTATTTTATCTGTTTCATTCCAGCAAGTTACATAAAAGTTTGTCGGAAGAGTGATCCAGACATTGGAAGCTGCATTAAAAACGCTGTATACGAACTCCGACCGTATCTGTTAAAAGGTAAGTCAGAATATCCTGCTCATGTACACTGGGAAGCATAAGTATTATAAAAACAAATTGTCCATCACCATGTTTATTCCCTTTGTTTTACCCAATGAGAACTTCAAGAATTGAAGCAAAGCGCTAAACAAGCTTCTCACATTCTCTGCCAAAGTAAACGTATAAAACCAGTCATTAAGAACACATAGAATACACAAGAAAAAATAATGAAATTAGTCGTGGAGAATGTGCCGAGTGATACTTGTGTATCCCAGTGTACGTACTAATAATGAACTTTTCTCATGAGATTTGCATGTTTAGATAACTGATCACCCAAGTTGCTTAGGGATCATGTCAATTTTTAAGTTATTATGCGTGTTGGGGGACTTTCAAAAATTTGTAAGTTATGAATACAGTAAAACCTCGTTAATCCGGAATAAGTTGACCGATTTAAAGAAAGTCATTGGGGAGACATGCAAATACTTATCGGACTGTGATTGCTGCACTTCTGTCCATGGTTTCGGCTAAGACAGCCGGACTGTAATCTTGTGTATTCGGGAATTTTCGTGTGACATGGTTTGCAGATGTCCTAAACCCCCTTAGAAATTTTTGGAAATAGTTAATGTAATTGGAATGGTGAAATTGTAGCGATATTTTACAACAAACAATATTGTTTTCTGTGACTTACAGGCGGTAAGTTAAAGCAACTATTATATTTATTATTATTAATATTTGAAGTAGGGTTACATGAAGGACAGACAATAGAAATTGGTCTCCGACTCTGACTGATATCTGTGCATTGTGGAAAAGTACAAAACGACAAAAAAAAAAAAACTGTTGATCAACAAAGTGATAGATGTTTATGGAAAGGAAGAAAGGAGAATCCAGTTTCTATCTAAATATTAGATAGTAGACTCGAGACTGAACTTGTATACAACGACAAAGTATTTTGAATTTAAATTTAATTTTACGCGTGTAGTAGTATTAGTATTAGTAGTAGTAGTAGTAGTAACAACAACAACAATAATAGCAATATTAATAACAGCAATAATGATAGTTTCTATGACTATCCCCCCTGAGAAAAATCCTGCAGACGCCCTTGGTTCTTTCAATTTTTTGAAAAACGGCAATTTCAAGTGTCTCCCCCCCAATACCGTATTTGACGGTGTATAAGACACATCCCCTTTTTTGTACACATTTGGTCCATTGGGTCCAGAACCCATTTACGCTTGCTGATTTTCTCTCCTGGACCGGAATTGAATTGATTTAAAATTCCGGCACCTTTAACAACCCTGAGCAGTCCCGATGGCTAGAAACCGCAAAGGATGGGCGGTGTGAGCCACGGTAAAGAAAGCAAAAGTAACAACCCTGCTTTGATCGTTCGAGCTTCAGCTTGCAGGCCCCGGAGAAAGCATAAAATCAAGTTTCCAGGACTGTCCAGTCGATAGCCCCATATCTTCCTAAGCTATTGAAGGAATGAAGAACCACGATTTCACTTAACGCCGCCATCTTAGCATAAGGCACAATGACAACAATAAAGTAAATAATATTAGAGTTTCCCTAACATTAATCGATTTACTTTTCGAATCGTGTGAATAAGATTACCATTCTAATTTTAAGATGCATATCTTCAATACTATACACTCATGCTAATTAACAAAATAATATTACTCACCTACTCAATGTTCCTTTTCCAGGTATTCCAGAACTTGGCATCCCCTCATACGATCCACTGGTCGTTCCTCAAATTGAGCTGAAACAGCAAGGAACGCGGGCAGTGAATTTCAAGGCTAAATTTAGGAACGTAACAGCTACTGGAGGAAGCAAGTTTGATATCATATATGTCAAGTAAGTGAGCTGCACATTTCCAATCGTTCATCATACGTTTTTATGCACATACATATGTACGAAGTCTGTTCAAATAGAAACAGATCTTTTTCATCATGCATACCAACATGATCCTTAGAATACACAGAATAAGAATATGCCTGTCAAATATGGTATTCATTAAATTTCTAAAGAAATAAGTACATTGCTAATTGATTGAGTTGGTGTTTTAATCCACTTTATGCACAGTAAGGCTAATCGGGACTGGACCTACAGTTTAAAGTGTGAACCATTATGTGACTCCACCGGGTATCGAACCAGGGACTCCTTGATTACAAGGCGACGACGCTACAACTGTGCCATCGGGGAGGCCACATTGCTAATTTAAAATGCGCAACGTACGTTATATAGCTGTAATAATTTTAAAATGTTATCATGTTTATTATGAATACAGTAACTTAAGTAACAAACATAAATTATGTAACCTTGAATGTAGAAGAAATAATTCTGTCATCAGTTCATAGAAAATATGTTATAAGGTATAATAGATTGTATAACAAATTTGGCCTCAGTGTAACACTAGAGTGCGCATCAAATCTCCTGCATACGGCGATAGCCAAAAGCAGCACACTGCAGCGGTGCCATGTCGAAATTTCACACGGAAAAGATACAGCGTGGTTGAGCGAGACGCCTTGTCAGTGAACTAGGCAACGCCGCACGTCTGTGATTCGCTGGTGCTGTTTCAGCCGTTCAAGGCCATATGCAGGAGATTAGACGCGCACTCTAGACGACATCACAATGTAATTGCAAGTAGGATCCAACTCTTTGATGGAAAAATTGGTAAAGTTAATTATGCAAATCTCGCATTGTATAGAAATGAAATTCGACAACGATGTAGGCTATTCTAAGAACAATTAACTTTTAACGTTTATTTTTTTAAATATAATTTCTGACTTAAATATTGAATGCATATCATTATAAACCTAGTTAATTTAGCTCCGTTCACCAGTGTTGCCCACGAGACGTCTCGTCTTGTGGAAATGCTGTCTTGTCCCGTGTCTGGTCTCGAAAATATTAGTTTGTCTCGTCTCGAAGAGCTTTGTCCCGTTTCGTCAAGTCTCGTCTCGTTTTGTCTCGTAAAACTAATGTAGGATATCATGCCAACAAAAGTTAAGAGTGGGAAAACATTATTCCCTAAAGTGGGTTAAACCTTTATAACATTTTGTTCACTGTACAGTCAAAAAAATAAGGTTAAGTTAACTACAAGGACATTAATATTTAGTCTAAACTAAAGTTTGTTGATTACCAATAGCTAGATAGTTTATGGAATCTGCTCTGTATTTCTGACGTCCATTCACTCTTTATCCATCATACACTAAGGGAGCTTTCACACCGAAGAAACACGCGACAGGAGACAATTCGCAGAGCGGGGATGCAATCTTACAAAGCTACAAGCGACACGTCTAGGCAAGTATTCACCGCATATGCACCAGCAACATACCGAGGCGGCACACTGCACAATGTTGAGAAAACAACCGAGTTTCAGCTACACGTGTAGCTTGTCGTATTGCTTCGGTTCGGAAGGTTACATTTAAGGAAATTTCGTTTCCAAGAACCTGTTGCTTTGGTCTGCAAGCTCCCTTAAAGTGAGCGTTCAGAGCTGGGTGACAAGCGACACGATAGTTTCACACTGAAGCGACAAGCGACACAGGCCTCTTCAGTTTATAAGCAACTTTCACCGCGCATACACAAACAATAAATAGTCCGAAGGAACACGACACACGGTATTCGTAAAACGGCCTAATCCGTACAACACGCAAGCGACAATCGATACGAGCAGTTTGTTGAGTCGCTTCGGTTCGAAAGAATTCATGTAAGGGAGATTTGACACCGAAGCGACATGCGACACGCGACACATGCCGTTTGGGAACGAGCCCATCAAGCAACATTGCACACCGTTGCGGCACGAGAGGCTGCACAAGCCTGCGTTCGATTGGTGGAATCCCTAAGCGACACGGGACTATAGCACCGAACTGACAAGCGACACAATCTCATTTAGTCTATAAGCGGGCATTCCCCGCGCATGCGGTACCAATAGACAAAGGCAACTCGATACACTATGCTATTAGAAAACGGCCAAGTCTGAGCGACACGCATACGACAAACGACACGTGCCGCTCGTCGTGTCGCTTCGAAGGTTGCATTTTTTATGCATTTATTACTGAGTGTTCATTTCCAAGCGGCAGATGCTGCTTGATTCTTCTTACTCTTTTGACTTCAGGCAAGATATGTTATTCACGTCAACGCACAGTATCTAAAGCCCGATTCCCACGGATCTGGATTTCCAGTAGGAATGCCCTAGTTGGCGCTGAACTAGCTACCCATTTGCTTGTTTTCGCCTCACACGATACTTGTTAGTTGTTTTGTTACCGTACTTGTCCATAGACTTTTGTTCCCATGATTCATTGCGCAGAGCAGACAATCTGTAAAGATGGACGAGCAATTTGAAGAATACTGCCTTGTGCTTTTATTAAAAATTAAAAAAGAAAAGTATGGACTAGAAATTGGCTCGAAAAAAAAGTGGTAATCAATGCGTACAAGCTCTTTGATGCATGAGATTCGCAGGATTCATTCTGATTAAAAAAAGTCACGTACACATCTCATCGCTTTGCATAAACACCTAAATATTAATGAACTGAACAGGAATGCACTGCAGATCATCTCCTTACTTTTTTTTATCGAGAAACGGAGAAACTAACAAAAACAGCCAGCACTCGAAAACCACAGACAAAAAACTCCCCTCTTCAAACTCACAGATTATCTTCACATGGCCAAACCTTGCTCTGATTGGCTGTTCCACAGAATCCAGCCGAGGAAAGCCAGTAGCAATTACATTTCATATTCATCCAAACCAGTCAAGCAGCCAGCCAGGCAGCCATCACAACCGGGCAGGTAGCCAGTTCAGCGCCAACTAACTGGATGTTCAGTTACGTGTGATTCGGCCTTAACTATTTGTCTATTACTAGGTCTTCCCCGATGGTATGGTGGTACCGTCGTCGCTTTTTAATCAAGGGGTCACGGGTTCAATACCCAGTGGAGGCACGTAGTGGTTCTGATCCCACTTTAAACTGTAGGTCCAGTCCCGATTAGCCTTACTGTGCATAAAGTAGACTTAAAACACCAATTCAATCAACCAATCAAAGAGTCAATTTCCAGCTTGTTAGTGTGAAATCTTTGGAGTTTGCAATCAGTATACTTGAGGGGGGGCGAGGGTGTGTTGATTTTGAGAAGTGGGGTCGCAATGAAAGAACTGGTTGTACGACCAAGAATTTTTTGACGATTGTCCCCAGCATTGCTGGACGAAGACCTACAGTAAACAATAGTAGTGACTACCTGCACATCGTTTTGCGCAAGGATGAATGGAAGGAATCGCCTGGGGTAGCAGATGGTTGGCAGATTTAACGGTATTCTATTTAACCTATAAGAATTTATGGGCTTCTGGACCTGTAACAACCCTGGTTGAGAACATTCCAATCTTTTGAGAGGTAACGTCACTCTTATCTTCAAGGTAGACATGTAATTATGTAATGTAATTATGCATATTACCATTGGCGTGTGCACCCCTCTCATTAGATAGGGGGACAAAAGCCTTTATAGTCCAGGGGCATTTGTAATCCCGTGGGTTTTTCAATGAAGGAAATATATGACTACCGGTAATACGTTGCTAGTGTGGTACACAATACTACCAGGTGTTTTACCCGCAATTGTGGCAGAAGGCTTGTATGACGTCATAAATCCAAGATGGCTACCCCTTCATGCACTAACTGAGAAAATCCATCATAACGTCTTTAATAGTGGATTTGGAAATTTTTTTATAGATACATGTTTTGTTCAGAATTGAAACTTACAGTTTTTTTCACATATCTCACACTGTTATGGAGATATATCTAGTGAAACTATTTCATACCCTTTTCTGCAAGGATTCTATGCATGTTTTACACTTTACTTGACGTTCTGGCATAAAGGGGGAAAATTACTGCCTGTGATATTTTGATGATGCCTACTATTGTGGCGTATTGCCTGTGTGACATACATCCAAGATGGCTGCCTCTGCAGACATTAACAAACAAAAACGACCATATCTGCTTAACTCCTTTAGGAGTAATTTTTAACCATTTGTAAGTTTGTTAGGTTTTTACACGACGGGAAGACATATGTATGGAGGGTGCTTTCATTTGGAGGCATTCAATCATGTATTACTACAGGTGTCTTGCTGGATAATGTGTCAGACACCATACATGACTTCCGGAATCCAAGATGGCTGCCTTGGAGGTTCTGCACATGAAATACTGTCCATAACCTGATTTAGAGTTCGTTTATCAATTTTTTCCACAAGCACTTTCTGTCAATAAATAACAAGTGAGAAATAATAATTATTATCATTATCATTACTATTATTATAAATATTACAGTAAAGGAGTAATAACATCGCCTGTGCATTCCGCATTGTCTTTTGAAATTTAAGCAGCTCACCTGTCATCAAGATTGAGAGTAGTTGTAATCATTTGGGAAATATCATGTCGTCAATACAGTCAGTTTATTCAATTTCCTTGTCACTCTAATCTGAGTCTCTGTCCTGTACGTCAATGTTTTCACACTTTTCTTCATCTGCACCATAAAGAGACAGTTCAGTACGTGGCAGGAACTGATCCGGACAAATGCACGAACATTTCCTCTATCCGCAACCACATGTCAACTGTAATCTTCTCTGAAGTTCTAGGTAGTGCGAATATGACAAGAATGATCTTTTTGTCATCCTCATTTTCTTCTTTCTCCATTCAAGAGCCTACTGGGCTGGGTAGATTTGGATGTTTCTTTTCTGCTTTTATTGCACTGCAATACTTGGAAGTAACTTCTCCTAGTGAAAGGTATGATGCTCACTTTGGCGGCAGCGTTCACACTATATATTAATAGTATCCGAGTTTGTGCTTATACTTGCAAAGAAGGCAAAAAAGTGGTTGTTGAACGCATTTGATGGCGCAGAAGATGATGTGCTTGAATCTCTTGCAAATCTTGGTTCTCCTGGATTCGATGAACAAGATGACAGAATGAAAGAATGAATTGATTTATTTTACTTCTGGTTTCTGCTACTTTTGGCTAATTTTGTAACGTGAGGCCCTGCTCACGTTCCAAATGTATATAAGCTCGGTGTTTTTCTTTTAATTCTTGTATACTTTTATGTTAATAGTTGCGTGGTAGTGTGGAACCAAGCAAGTCCAGAGACGGACCTTGCAATTTCAAAGATGAAAATGAATTATAAGATGAAATAGATGAAAGGACAATCACAAACACATATGGGCAGCACACAATTCAAGTCTCATGGGTCCGGATGCCAGAGCATTGATTGATTGATTGAGTTGGGGTTTAGTTAAGTCCACTTCATACACAGTAAGGTTAATGGGGACTGGACCTACAGTTTTAAGTGGGATCTGAACCGCTATATGTGCCTCCACCGGGTAACGAACTCGGGACCCCTTGATTACAAGGCGACGGCGATATCACTGTGCCATCGGGGAGGCCCTAGACGTCAGAGCAATATTAGTCTGCAAAATGTAAATGTACTTCGTGGAAGTGAGGTTGATAATTGGGCGTCTCTTACACCCCGAATATGACGACAGGATTTTTAAGATGACAGGATTTTGCATGATATCAAAATCAAATATTTCGGCAAATTACAATGGTATCTGTTCACGAAAAGGGATGTTCAAGGCTCACGTCTTGCTCCAACCAATTTTCCCTCAACTTTTTATCAGAAGGAGTTATTTTCAAGTATTGGAGTCAAATAAAAGCAGAAAAGGATCATCCAAATCTCCCCATCCCAATAGGCTGTTGATGGGAAAAGAGAAAATGAGGATGTCAAGAAGATCATTCCAATGCCTAGAGCTCCAGAGAATGTTGAATAAGGAAGTTACAGGCGACATCATTACTCCTTTACCATAATACGGTAGTGTCCGAAAAGTAGAAAAATGGAAGGGGGAGACCTGCACGATCACCATAAATAATCATCAAGGAGTTTAACTCACCTTCCACGCATAGGCAACAGTGTCAAATATGCCCGTGATTGAAAGGTAAACAAAACACAACATATGAGAACAAGAGTGCCTCATTCTGTATCGAACGCTCATTGTTATCAGTGGACAATATCTTGGTAATGTACAGTAAGAAGATAGTACAAGTACGTCAGCGAAGAATCATCGGACGTCTGCAAGCATGTCAAACACAGACTGAAGTCATGGCGACTGTTCCAAGACGCAGTAGATGTTGATGGTAGGCCAGAACAAGGTTGTCAATGAGTAACAACGCCACAACGGGGCCGATATCAAAACTGCACGACGAAACCGGAGTTTCTCTCGCCAAACTGTATACTGGAGACTCAGGACAGCTGGTCTCCATTTTTGTCTCGCTTAATCCAGTGCACAGAAGGGTCCGTTTACAGTGGAGTCAGATTCCTCGAAATTGAACCCTGAACGAACGGAGGAGGAACGTGCTCTTTCACAGATCAGTTCAGATTCAGCTTGCAAAATGATTCCCGTCGCACATTCATCTGAAGAGAACCTCGATCACGATTGAATCCAAGGAATATCGTGGAAAGGGATCAGTTTTGTCGAGATGGAATACTGACTCAATGGAAGTATAGATCTGGACGTCTCTGCTGGAGGTACTCTTACTGCCCAGAGGCACAGAAACGTGTTTGTCCAACAAGTGACTGAGGATGAGCGAAGGAACGCTTACTTTCAGCAGGATGGAGCCAAGCCGAATACAGCATGTTCAACGATCACGCGCATTGAGTCAGTGTTCCCGCCTGATCGCGTCATCAGCCGTGGCACGAACCAACCTTGGCCACCTCGTTCTCCAGATTTATAACCCTGTGATTTCTTCTTGTGGGGAGATATAAAGGGACAGGTGTATAGCAACAACCCTCACACACTCGAAGAACTCCAGAACAACATTATCACAGCTATCCAGGCCATCACGCAGGATATCCTTGCCCGTGCTTTTTAGAACATGCGGTATCGTCTGCACACGTGCATCGAGGTCAATGGAGGACATTTCCAGCACCTCCTTGGTTTGGTTTGAGTTGCTGTTTTAAGTCCACTTTATGCACAGTAAGGCTAATCGGTACTGGACCTACAGTTTAAAGTAGGATCCGAACCACTTGTGCCTCCGCCGGGTATCGAACAAGGGACCTCTTTCATTACAAGGCAATGACGCTACCACTGCGCCATGGGGGAGGCCCTCCAGCACCTCCTCTAGGTAGGTTGTTGTCACACTGTACTGTATTTACAGAGATGTTTCATTCATTTACGTTTATGTCAAGTTGTCTAAACTGCATGGCACTGATATCCTGGACTGTTCTCTACCCCGCTCTTCTCTTCGGTGTACCAGGGTTGCCTACATGCAAGGACCACATTTTCCACGGGGCCTCTTTTAACAGACTCACCCAGTACTAAAAGTAAAAGAAAGCCTAGTATAAAGAAAATCCACGGCTCTTCTAAAACTAAAGCTTTCACGACACTCAAGGTTGCGAACTGAATGCACATGTATTTAGAATATTGTATAGCGTATGAAACGCTGTTGGTCAAAAATTAGAATTAACTTGTGCAGTCTTACGAAAATATTATTTCTTACAACGTTGGTCTTCATTCTATTTGTACAAGAGTTTTAAACACCACCACTGTGTCAATAATACATGCAATTACATAAGAAATAACTCTCCGCTGACCCCCACCGCCACCTGTGCGCACGGTTTCAACAGCTCCGAGACACGTGGAACTTTAATTGTAAATTCAACTTTCGAATATTTATGATTTGGGGTTTATACAGTATATCTAAATTATCCATCTATTTATGTTAGAATTGCAGCGTGATGTTATAAAGAAGATAGTATATTACGGCTGGTATTTTGTTATATACTTGTAAATCAGGATATTGTGCATAATTCACTTTCTGTTACAACATTATAAATTAGAATACTATACGCTATCACTGAAATACAACGTCAGTCTTATCTTCAAGGTAGACATGTAATTATGCATATTACCATTAAAGCGTTTTCTTCATTAAAGCCAGACGGTTTCCCTGAACGTGGAGAATCACTCGAGTGAAAATTGCTTCCTCTGTTTGAAAGACAAAACGATCTTCTTCTCCTGCTTTAAGCTTTACATGTTGGCAGTCTCCCCATACACGGCACAAATGTTTTCAGTCTCCTCCGCTGCCTTTGCTGCTCTGTTAAACCCACACAGAAGAATATGTTGGAAGTGTACGTCTTTTTGCACCTGACGCTTATTGTTCTCTAGCCCAAAAATAACACTGTCTTCCTTCAAACCTGCAAATTCAATGTGTATTCACAAGCATAACAATGCCACTCCAATTGATGAACATTAAAGGGGCAATTGCTCCTCTGTGCCTCTCCTGCAGATGACCTTGGCCGTTAATGATTGCCCCCCCCCCTCATTTGCCCCTAATAGGGTGCAAATAATATCACGGGTCGCCAAGGCATTCTCTCTTTCTCGTCTTTTTTCATTGTATCATTCGGCGCTCATGGCCGACCCCTAGCTATGGCTCTGAACTTGACGAAAATGAGAAAAACAGGAATTGCGAGCAAAGCGAGCAAGAAAATTTTACGACATGTATTTTTATTTGCATAAAATTTGAAATCGAGGGAGGTAATTGCTACTCTGTGCATCCCCTGCAGGTGCCCTTCGCCATCAATGTTTGCCCCCCTTGTCCCCTAAGAATTGACTTCCGTCGAAGGTTTGGGGGCAATGCCCCTTGCCCCCCTGTTGTTGCGCCACTGGCCAGGCTTCCGGTATTTTAAAATAACATCATGAGTAGAGACCGGATTTTAAAGGGGAAAATTTTACTCTAAAAAGAACCAAAAAATGGAAATATTATTGCCAAAAAAGGACATGAAAAATGACTACGGTTTATTATTTTAAATGAAAACACAATATATCAAAAGGGATACATTAAATTTAATATACTTTACCTTATGAAGTAAAGTAAAAAATGCAGGAAATTTAATGCATCCCTTTTTTATATGAATGGTATATATCAGTGGTTTCCAACTTCAAAAGGTCCGAGAGCCAAAATTATATCCAGCAGTTGATTGGCGGGCCGCATTTTGGGGGGGGATTAAAAATTACAAGAATTGTAAGTACTGAACTGAGAAAGTAGTACTTCCTTTTGCATGAGCTAAATTTATAAAGGCATTAAAAACAATGGAATCACAAATCAAAATTGTATAATTACAATTTATTTCACAAAAACCTAATACTTATGGATGAATTAAAAGAAATGAAATACACACCATACAAATAAGAATCCTTCATAGTAAGTGTTCAATGTAAAAATTGAGGCCCATCTGCTTATTTTATTAAAGTTGGAATGTCCACTTCAATTTCTGTATTTGAAAGTCTCTGAAGGTGAAGCAGTGAAGAATCTACCAATCGACTTCTGTAGCGGTTCTTGATGAACTTCATTGAAGAAAAAAACCTTTCACACGTGTATGTGCTGCCGAACATCCATGTCATTCTTTGTCCAAAACTACGAAGGTTTGGAAAGCATTCGTTTGAAAGGAATTTGGAAAACTCGGGCCCCTTTTCTTGGCTAGTTTGAAGGAACACATCGCCTTGCAAATCACACAATTCAAGTTGGAGAGAAGCTTCTTGTTCTTCGATGTTAACGCCAAGAGGATTGCTAAATAGCTGAGAAAAAAGTCTGGTTGGCTGCAACAAATCCTAGTTACAGCAACCAAATCCCTTGTTTGTTATACGCGAGCAAAACGTGAAGGTTCAGAGTACAAAATTATTTGATTGACTTAATCTTGTTCATCCAACCAAATCATCCGTTTGTTGTATCTAATTGGGTCCAGTTCTCTGAACAAGATGCTTGGTACCATGAACCAAATCAACTTGTTGGCCGGTAAGGTTATTTTGTTAGAATTATTATTATTAAAAATATTAAAAAGCGTGAAATCCTGGGGACAGGGGAGGATTCCCCCCACAAACAATTTTGTCCTGCAAAAATACAGTTGATAAACAAACTGGTTTGTTAGTTTATGAATACCTGATGTGTATGTTCTTGTGTATATACACATATGTATATAATAATACACAGATACTTATACATATCAGGTATTTGTAAAGTAGCAAACCATTTCCTATACCAATAATAATTCTCTCACACACACATGAATATGTATTTGTGTGAATTAAGTTTTTCCCCCTCCTTCACCAGTCTTTAATGATTTCTTTCCATCTTGAAGTAAAGTAATTTCCTGTTAATTACAGCGGCATTCTGGTGCAAAGGGAACATGGAAGGCCCCCATACATTTCCTTTTTATTTTCGAAAGTGGAGATGTGATCAGAACCATGCTGGAGCTTCCTTTACACCCCCCGTGATATGAAGGTGGATGTGTGCCATAGCTGCTTGTACTAGGACATCAAAAAATTTCCTCCCAAAATCACATATCCTGATAACCAAAACCAGGTGTCCTGTATGGTAGTCGGACATCCTGCCGACTGGACCATGTTAAACAAGACCACCGGTTACAGTGGACATAGGAAATCTACACTTAATGCTCTGTACTTAGCTAAAATAAAAATGGAACTTTATTTTTGAGACACTGCCTTGTGAATGTTGCACAGACAGATTGCAATTTCATTATATTTTTTTGCATTATATTTCGTAAAGGCATATTCACCATAGCTACAAAATCTATACGGTATATTCCATTTCTTCACACTGACATTATAGACAACAAATAATAGCTTAAAGTGTTATTAACCCTAGAACACTAGCACGTTCACTACACTAGTTAGAGTGTAACTAGCACTACATAAATTTTACTTACAGGAAGCAATCTATTTTCAACACAACCTCTACATCATGAAAACAGTGTGACGATTCCTTTTGAAAATCAACTTGTGTATATTCCTTATAGTGGGGTTTTATTCTTCATTTTTAAAAGTATAAACATGGTTTTATTAATTCTAGTTTTTTGGACTTTTAACCACTGGTAAGCTATAAGGAAGAATGGTTTTATTAAACATATAATATTTTAAAAGAATGTCTTGATTGTCAAGCCAATATGTACATTAAGAATGAAGGTGAAAAGTTCAAACAATGAAAATTAAACAAAAAAAATATTCATAACACTGTAAATAAGGAACGAATGCAATATTGTAATACTGCAAGAAAATAGTACATGCTTCTAAACTTTTTTTTCAAAACCTAACTATCAAAGTCGAATTTACGAATGTCAAAATTATGTGAAAGATTTTCTAGTCTTACTACAGCTACGCAAAATTGACATTACACAACATAACACACAAAATCAAGATGATCAGCACTTACCTTCTCCTTATGTCTGACAGACTGGTCGAGGCACTGCTAGGTGGAGGGACGTGTATGTGAGAGGTAGGGAAGGGAATTGAGGGAACACCACATGTACATTTTACGTACACTAGTGTTCTAGGGTTAAACCATTCGATATATGGAAAAAATATAAATCAGCCCTATTGTTGTGTTCAAAGATAAAATGCAGGTCACCCTTTGTCACAGGCAGAGTGGTGCGGTTGTTTGCAATGGAAAGAGCCAACATGTGGTCGGAAAGTTATTAAATGTTAAGAAGGTGGGTTGTTTTGGTTATTTTTGTGTGAACTTGTGCTTGTTTATATTTCATGATGGGTTTTGGAGCAGCTGTAGCCAAGTACTGTAGTGCGAAGCACATGACAAAGTGTCATCAGCTCACAGAGCTATCACATCACACACAATACATACACAATGGTGTCTCGCATAATGAACGCAATCCATTCCAGAACAGCATGTGTTAAGTGGCACACTGTGTTAAACCAGTTTACTACAGGAATCATTTTAGTCTGTTCCCAAGCCAGGTTCAAGACCTGGAAACATGATAAAAAAACTAGTAGAGGAAATACAGAACACACCACCAAGGCAAGAATGTTGAAAATGCTATGGATTTACCAAATTATGTTGAAAATGCTATGGATTTACCAAATTATAAGTTGTAGAAAATACAGTATGTACTGTACAATAGTTCTAGCCTGTGTGCACACGTTTGTTATGTGGGAAGTTCACTGTGTGAGCAACCTCTGTGTTTTTAACATGCATCGTAATATTCAATGAATGTTAGAGAGAAAGGGGGGGAAAGTATGAATACTTCTTTAATGATATGAAGTTTCTCAATATATTTAAATTTGGATTTTCCTCCACCATTAAACTACTCAAGTGCAGAAATATACAAAAAAATATTAACGTTACAACAGTTGCACTAAATTGCTGTAAAAAGTAGTCGAACTACAATTAAAAAAAACATTTTAATATTATATCATCATTGATATATGCATGAGAAAAAATTAAGGCACATATTAGTGTTCCAAAATGTCTGCGAAACTTGCATGCATTTTAGAAACTTCTTTTACACGTGTGAGCACAAGCAGTTAAATAGGTGCCACAATGCTTAAAAAAAACATACCACACAAGCAGTTTAAGGGTACCAAAATTCTTCTTGCACATGTAGCAATTAAACATATTGATATGGAACAATAATATTTTTATTAGGAATAATCAAGTATCATGATTTTTTTGTGTTCATACCCACACATACACTACATATTAAAACTTTTTTGTTCACATATAAAAAGTTCTTCTGTATTAGATTTCTGGAGACATTCAAAGGATGAAGTACAAGAGTTGTTAACGTAAATATTCATTCAATGTTGCATATCCTCCTGAATCGAAACATGTCTGGTTACTTTTTCAGCTGGCAATCCATCAAAATAGGAATTAAAAATATCCTCGACTGTTTGAAACAGATAGTGCTCTCCAGTGGATTCACGGGAGGTGTTATTTGCTAGGAAAGAAAAATATAATAAATAACAGAGTTAGCTGGTTGGTTGGTTGGTTGGTTCACCACATCAATTAGAATTATAAAATTCTATGACCATCAAACATGTTGAAAAACATTCTGAACTTACAGGTAAAGAAATATTTGCTGCAGAATGTATTGTCAAAATAACAGTCTGTAAAGTATAGACAGTGGTTCGAATCCCAGTTAGGGATAGTCCCAGTTAGCCCATGTGGAATTTGCATCTTTTTTGTATTTATTTAACCAAAACTGTTTTCAAATTATCCTCTTTCATTTGTATGCATGAGTGTTGCTCGGCAAATTAACCATTACTATTTCATTGATTTTTTTTCTCTTGCAGCCTGAGTGTTTTTAAGCTGGGTTTTCACCTGGTGGTTGCAGTGTTTGTCAGCAGCTTGTTTGGCATGTTGTTTAAATTTTGTTCCTTGAAGGTCTCATTGTCTAAAACAAAGAATAAACACGTTTGGGGAAAATTTGCTTGGGAATACTCGTATATCACACTCAGTGTCAGGAAAGCCCCCCACTTTTTATCACTTTTGCTCCCCACTATGCTAAACCTTATCTATACTGTCTTTGACCCCCCCCGTTTTGGCACCTTGCTCCCCTGGTTTTGGAACCCAATTGCCACCACTGATCACACTGTACATATTGCTTGCATTGTAGCTTCTTTCTTATAACTTACAGTTATTACAAGCAAATGAACATATTTCTTGTCGTGAAGTTTGGAGACAACACACACACACACACGTGTGTGAGACACTTACATTGAAATAAATGTGTTAATGCTTGCAATTACAAAGTTGTAAGAAGGATGGTTGAATAAGTTCTAAAAGTAACACAATTTGTGCAATACCACCCATGAGAGGGAAATTAAAGTTACTCTCTCTCTCTCTCTCTCTCTCTCTCTCTCTCTGATTGTTAAATAGAATAGGAAAAATATGTGCTTATTTATCTTGTGCTTTATGATTGGTAATGATGTATGAACATCATGCTTTGAATCTGAAAATATGGTTCCAATAGGGTACTTAGGCAATTCATTCCCAACATTTTATCAAAGTAAAATTTGAAATAAAAAATAAAAATATCATATTCTCGATAAACACAAAGACTTAATATTATGTAGGCCCGCTGGTAGTTTCCGATTAAGGTATTTTGTCCACTGTACAACTATTCATGAATATTTATGTAATTACCTGAGGCATCAAAAAGTTTTGCCTGTTGATGTATCATTTGTTTAATAATGAAAAGATTGAAACATTGATCATACATATAGTTTGCTTGTAATGTCCTCTACTCAGAGTTACACTTACACATAGTTCCCATCTCGTTCGATGCGTCTGAGCGAGTGTTCTACCTGGGCCTCAAAAGAAGTTTGGAAAAATTGTACAGAACGCTCCCTGTCCCACCGTTTACCAATGTGATAACATTATGAAACTATTACATCATAAAAATATAGTCAGGAAATATCGTTTGGTCAATAAGAAATAGCAATGGACATACTGTATACACCAGCAAAAAATAGGAAAATGAAGCTTCTGGGAAAGATAGATATGTGTAGCACCCAAATAACAAGAAACCAAATCAACAACAGAAAAGCATAAATGTTTGATATGTACAAAGTATTGAGCAGTTTAAATTGTTTATAAATCTTTCAACTTATTCCCTTACAAATAAATGAGATAAGTGCTTACCAATATACGTACATCCCAGTTTGTGATGTATCACTGCCTAATGCTCCAGGTATTGTGGCAATGCTTTAGCACCTCTGGACATGGTTCATTGCTTTGGCCAGCCAGGACTTACTGTTTTATTGGTTGTCTATAAGATATACAGAAAACAAGGAAATATTAATCTACAGATTCCACTCCAATACATTTCTGAACTTCAGTAATGATACAAATAAATTTAAAATATTTTTTTTGGCTAAGCTCATAATTTCATTGATTCCTGTCATATTAATTCTTGAGTATTTCTCAGCAATTTAAATAAAGCTAAATATATGCTAGAATGAATGAAAGTTTTTAAGTAAGCTAATCGAGAATACACAGGAGTAGGTTAAGTGATTAGGCTTAGCCTTCCCCCTCTCCCCAAATTACATTTAATTCATGTATAAATTTATGATTTTATTATGATTTGATTCACACGTTTCAAGCACAAATTATGCAGCTCCATTGTGCAAGAAACATACCATTTCGGAATACATTCTAACTACCATAACACCATAACTTTAAAACTTCTGACATCACCTTTATGTAGTATATGTGTATGTGTGTGTGGGGGGGTTGCACAACAAATTGTCAAACTTGACTAGCTACTTTCACAATTTAACTGCTTAATACACTAATCATAGGGATTTTTCACAGATTATATATATACGCGTATATATATATATATATTTGTAAAAGTCACACTGAAACTAACAACCAGAGCAAACAAGTGTGATTGTTCATGCAAACCATAAGTAACTACATTACTTATGAACAAAAACTGAACTTGTATCCAAGTGCCTAACCTAATCATCATTACGATTAAGAAATAAAACTTTTGTGGTGAAGACCAAAGGAAATACCACTTTCGAACCACAGTGGGTTTTTTTTTTTTACAATTTACCCCTTACAATTGCATTTGTATCCGTACGTGTATACATTTTCATCATCCCAGTGACTTTCGTCTATTGCCCCCCCCCAAAAGGAAGAAATTCAGAAACTGCTATTTGCATAATTTTGTGCGCCTCTTGCATTTGATGCCTTTCTTTACACTCCTGGCAACCCTGCGCTACCAGGTATTATCATTGCTTCAGCTGTGTTCATGTCGCTTACTTCTGATTTTAATTCCGTGCTAAGATCACGGACGTAAGGAGGGAGAACATCTAATTTCTAATCACCTTACTATTCACTTCTCACCTGGCAACCATTTTTGTGGCAAAAACTTGGCAATATCTGAATAGGCACAGGGAACATAATGGCATACTATCATGATGCACCATTTCCATGCGCACAATATTAAAATACTTATTTTGTGGAATGTTGATGAGTGAAAGAATAAAAATGCAATGAAAATTTCAAAACTTCATTTCACGCTGTTTGACCTTTTTAACATAACAATGTGTTTAACCCTCTGGACCCTCTGAAGAAAATGAAATATTTTTTGCATGTTCCCTTGCTTTTAGCCTGCAGAAATGTGTTATTGTGAAGAAAAGTACACTTGTTACTTTAACATGAAGCAGAACAGCCTGAAAGTTTCATGTAAGTGAATGTAGCACCCAACACGACATGTCACAACAGCAGTTATAATATTACATTGTTAGGTTAGGAGTGTTAGGTATGGGGCTGATAGCAATTTTCGATGTGTTCTTTAGCTATTTGAGTGGGCACACAACTGGTTTTACTCATAAAAACTGGCGAAATAACTTCGCCATGGCAAGTTCTTACTTACGCTGACCATATTTTGGGATTAAATGTCTCAGCTATATGTGTTTTCCGCATGTTTAAACCAATTTTATATTACATAAATGGTCGAAATCTGTCGTTTAAAAGAAAACACAAAGTAATTCTCGATGGAGTACAGTGAGACAACGGACCCCATAATGTAACAAGGTGCAATATACGATAGAAACCAACACGGTACACGTTGCATTGCTACGCTAGTGGCTTACAATCAAAAGGTAAATTGTTATAAAAATTATATTAATTGTTGGGAAAATGCCTGGCCCAGATCATGTAACCCGAGGATCAAACACAGGTCGACCGTATGGTAGTGAAGATGCTATATTGACTGAGCTATTGGGCATGTGTTAACATAAAACACGCTTGCACCACTTGTAATGTATTGTAGCTATTTTATATTCAGCATGATCAGATAGATATTACATATTTACTACGTACATAAGAATTACAAATTAAGATACGAGACAAAACCACCTGAAAATTTTGCATTGAACTTCTACGCCTGTATTTATACATTTCTCTGATTTACACTTCCTACTTAACATATTTAACATCAATACTGTTACACTTACCAGCAAATGTACGTATCACTGTTTCAAATCTCCACAACTTTAAAGTACTCGAAGCGAACGGGTTCGCAGATCCGCCATCTTTGCTCTTGTCACACTTGCCAGTACGAGTATCACGTTGTTTTTGTTCACGGAACAAAATATTTCTTTCAATGTAATGGACAATGTTTCAATGGACAAAAGTAATGTCAAACTCATATGTTTGTTAAGAGAACTCAACCAAATGGTTTATGTAAACAGTCACTCTGTAGGTGAAACGAAACCTTGTTTGACCATAAGAAATTTTGTGGAACAAAAATATATTTTGCATCTGGAACTAATTCGTTCTTTCAGTGTAGTCAAACTAATCCATTATTTCTTTAATATTTGCACTGAATTAAAAAATGTCCAGTGTTTCTTCATCATCTGCTAGTAGCCGCCCAACTTGGAAAATGGACCAGATTATTCCTCTCCAAAGTAACGTTGAAAATCTTCAGTTTATCACGAAACCCATCTATGTTTCCCATTAAATCTGACACCAGCTGGTTTCCTTCCTGCAGTTTCAAGTTCAGTTCGTTCAGATGACCTGTGATATCTGTTATATACGCCAGTTGTTTAAGGAAGTCCATTCTCTGAAACTGTTCCTTCAGTAAAATTAGAACGTACTTTAATAAAAATAAATAAAATTAATGTATTTTGCAAACTGGCTTCGCGGGCCGCAAAAAAAAGGCATCGCGGGCCGCCAGTTGGAAACCCCTGGTATATATTGTGTTTTCATTTAAAATAATAATTTTAGTGGAGTGCAGCTTGAAACAGCTTACCGCGTTTACTGTCACACAGTAAAATTAACACTATTCTAAAAAACTTCACAATAAAAGTCTAAATCTAGCAGAGAAGTACACTGTCAAGTTTCAAGTCAATAGGCTTACATCGCGTTTCTTACTGCTTAAGCCCAGATCGCATTGTTGCAACAATAGCTTCAAACATAATCCCATCACTCATGGAGGAAAGGTAGGGTAGAAGGAACTTCTTCTTTCTATCCCATTGTTGAATGTTTTGTTTCTGGAAAATACAGTCGGGCAAAGTTTTTGATATCTTGTCAGTAAAGGGACCAAGGAAATGTTTTTAAAAAAAGGGAAAAAGGAAATGTGGGCTGGAAAACTTTGTCAATAAAGTAGGGTGACAATATGTCCCGTTTTGACCGGGACAGTCCTGTTTTAGAATGGTGTCCCGTTGATATTATAAAAAATACACAATTTGTACGTTTTATAAAAATCTAGGAGTTATCTTGAAAAACAAGCCTAAATTTGAGAGCCATTTCATGATAAAAAAAAAATATTGCTTTGTGTGTATTCCGTTATTTGTAGAGTAGTGAATAAGCATGACCAAAAAGCGTACATGCAGTTTCAATACGGAAGTGCAACACAAATTTAAATTCCAGAGTCTTAACACAAACTCACAAGGCAAATTTCGTGTTGTGTGTCTGATGTGGGGTAAGGTTTCCGGGGAGATTTATAAACTGTTGGTGAAGAATAGAGGTGCTCTCAAGAAGAGTGGTTCTTCTGCTAAATACTTCTGGTGCTCTTCAATTTCAGTGTAGGACTAACGTCAAAGGTTGATGAGAAGGGGCCAGAAGCACTGTCTAAGTCATACCGAGATTGTATTAATAATTAACTCCTTTTGACAACGGGTGATCATATTTCACTTTTTGTTGATGTATCGCTTACGTGATCCATCCTTTAATAATAATAATACGTTAATTATAGCATTAATTTTTGAATTAGGCCTAACCGACTTTTCAGGAAGGGGGAGGAGGTATACTGATCTCCTTGGGATGTCCCGTTTTTGGGTCAAAATATTATGGTCACCCTATGTTTCAAAAAAAGGGGAAAAAACGGAATGTGGCCTGAAAAAAGAAATAAAAATATAAGTCAAAATCATGTATTTTTTTTTTGGTTGAAGATAATTGAAAAAAATATCAACACTGTTGCTATTTATTTCATGATTCGTGTTGAAAAATAAAAAAGACTTCCCCTTAAAATCCGGTCTGAAATCATGAGTTTCGATATATCGGTATTTTGGGGTGTAAGGGGTTGCCCTTCCATGTAGTGCACCCAATTGTCAACTTCACTTCCACTTAGTACACACCCTGGACTGAATTTTGCAGACTAACAAGGCTCTGGCGTTTGTACCTACGGCCAGTATGATCACTGTAGCACTGTAGGTGTGTTGTTCTGTGTTTTTTTCCTATGTGTGCTAAGTACCCCTTCGCAGCCTCAGCTTTTAACCTAAATAAGAATATTTTAGTCTTCCGACATTACTGTTATGTTATGTTAGTTGTATTTTAGTTATGCTAAGGGACTCGACCCCGTATAATATGAAGGGTGCAAAATAGTGCTGAAGCATTCAACATTTTAAGTTCAATCAATCAATCAATCGGAATTTTTACCAGAGCTCTAGTATGTAAAGGCAGATGGCCACAACGAAGAGACTGTGTTTAAATACATATTTGTTTTCTTTTGCAGAGCTGACTTGGACAAATTTCTTCTCGAGTTTCATCTTACAATTCCTCAACTTACAATTACGTCAGAATATGACGTCGATGCTCATGTTCTGTTGCTTCCAGTCAATGGAAGGGGGACAACGCACTCTGAATACTGTAAGTATGCTTGGATGCCATAGTATGGTTACATATATATATATCTCTCCTGTAACTGTAGCAAAAAGGGTGCATGGAGCATATTGGTAAAGACAGCTCAGTTCAGATAGTTCTCCTTTTCTGGGGCATTGATACAGTACACTTGTGATATTTATTTCTTGTAAGACCTTTTGTAACGTATTGATTGGCATTTCTTGCTTCTAGGGGTTTAGGCACAGTACTGTTTAGGCATTTCATCCCTGCAGAAGGTTTGCTACACTGTACTTCAGAGAATTCTTCCTTGCATGCAAATTGGTAGAGCATAGTTTGTAATAAATCTTGGGACAGCCCAGTTGAGACATTCCTTTCTTGTAGGAATATTGGTAGAGTACAGTCGAGACATTCCTCCCTTGCAGGAATATTGGTACAGCACAGTTGAGATATTATTCCCTTGCAAGAATATTGATACAGCACAGTTGAGATATTCCTTCCTTTCAGGAATACTTTTAGAGTACAGTTGAGACATTTCTCCCTTGCAGAATATTGGTGCAGCTCAGTTGAGATATTACTCCCTTGTAGGAATATTGATTCAGGAAAGTTGAGACATTCTGAGATATTCCTCCCTTGTAGCAACATTGGTACTGCAAATTTGAGATATTACTCCCTTGTAGGAATATTGTTAGAGTACAGTTGAGACATCCCTCAGTTGCAGGAATATTTGTACATCACAGTTGAGACATTTCTCCCTTGCAGGAATATTGGCACAGCAGAGTTCAAATATTACTCCCGTGCAGGAATATTGTTGGAGTGCAGTTGAGACATTCCTCCCTTGCAGTGATACTAGTACAGCACAGTCGAGATTCCCTTGTAGCAACATTGGTAGTGCAAAATTGAGATATTACTCCCTTGTAGGAATATTGTTAGAGAACAGTTGAGACATCCCTCAGTTGCAAGAACATTGTTAGAGCATAGTTGAGATATTCCCTTGCAGGAATATTTGTATATCACAGTTGAGACATTGCTCCCTTGCAGGAATATTGGTACAGTAAAGTTGAGACATTCCTCCCTTTCAGGAATATTGGTACAATACAGTCGGGACAGTAATACCATAGTAAATGAAGTAATATATTTGTGCAATTTTTCATCTGTAGATAATATAACAAGCCACACCGTGATGGAGGGTGATACTTTCGAGAAAGAAGGACGCACGTTCATAAATGTTACTCGCACCACAATCAACTTCGATATTGGAAACGGAACAATATATTTCGACAATCTGTTCAACGGAAACAAGGAATTAGGTAAGGTATATTGTGTTATAAGAGTTGCATGTAGTTCTTTGTCAATTAGAAGCAAATTTTTCAGGTACATATACAAATTTAAATAAGATATTTCAATGTTTAACGTCAAATAAATACTTAACTAAATGTGGGCTTAGATGTTGACGGTTTTAAATAATTCTCGTTAAAATTACATACTACGTACAGTCACGGACAATTCTGGGTTGTAATGAATGGACTGACTTTCAAGGGAATTATTACAACCCACCAGTGTCCGTGACTGTACAAGACAGCCTGAGCGGTATAGTTACAATAAAATTAGATTGTTCTGTATTTTACTTAGCTATTAAGAAAACTTCCAGTTACCATTTACTCTTTCCTGGACCAGACCCTAACTGGAAGTATCTGTATTTTTCTATTATATTATTATTGTATTATCATTCTAACCTATTTAATGTCTCTATTGAATTTCCAAGGCTGAGGGTGCAGTTATATGCATTTTGGAATATACACAGCAGTTGAAGGTCCTTGCACTTCTTACACATTCCAGTCTATTCACACATGTCAGGAAAGAACCACCCTATTGAAAAATCAATGGGATCGTTACAATCCAGAAGTGTCAGTGACTGTACACGAACCAGCAGGAAGGAAACCTTTCGTAGCTGACGCTATATCTCTCGCCACGAAAATATACCATTCAAGGTCAGAGCTTCCCCTTGCCTCCTCCACACCCTCCAGGGTTGACACACTTCTTCTAAGCTGCTCAGTAGACACTTCATGCGTTGTACGTATACGATTGATTTCGTCGGTTGAAATTGTTGCTTACTGGCAACACTGTAGGTGGGTGGCGTGACCTTGACTGGGCTGTTTTCGTGGCGAGAGCTCCAGGAGATGTTACCTGACGCAGAATAATGCAGGAAGTGCAAGATTCTCACGAATAAATTCTGGCCAGCAATCAGTGGCAGATCTTGACAGTATGTAGATACTTTTCTAATTTTTTTCTCTTAATATCTTAGGAAACGCCGTGAACAAATACTTCAACGAACATTTCCACGAGCTCCAACCGGAAGTGAAGCCAGTGGTAGAGGAAGCGATGGAACAGCTCTTCCAAGGAATGAGCAACAAAGTGACGCAGGCGTTCCCTTTCGACATGCTGCTTCCCGACGACTGAAACCAAAGTCAAAGACAAGGGAGAACCATTGCTACAAAATATTCCATGCGTGTGTGAGTGACTGTATTTATGCATATGCTACAAGGCAGCCAAAGAACTGTTTCAACATGTCGTTCATTAATGTAATACTGTGTACATGCTGTACGTGAGTGTTATTCATTGCCCAACAATAAACTACTTCAGTAAATGTTCTGTTATTTGTGTGTTCAGATACTAAAAGTTCCATTTTCAAACATGTGAACCGGCCTCCGTGGCGGAGTGGTTAGCATAGCGCTCTACGACGGCAGGGGTTCCGGGTTCGAACCCAGGCTTGGGAATGGGGGTTCTTTGTGAGTGTCCGTTCATCAATTTCATTATATCATCACTCATCTTCATCTTCGCGATTAGCCAAAAGTGGTAAAAAGCGAACTAGAATCAATCAATCAATCAGTTCGAACATGTGATTTACTGTCACACAAATACATACAGGGTGTCCGAAAATGAAATTCTGGGTTTTAATTCAAATTATTTTATTACATTCTGTATCATACATAAATGTAATGTATTTTATGGAAATACACTGTTCAAAGGTTCATTACCTGTAGTGCTATTTAATGTGTGTCTGCACCATTTATAGCTCTACAGACATCCAACCAATACTCCACTTCAGGGTCTCCCCGATTTCGTAGTGGTAACGTCATTGCCTTGTAATCAAGGGGTTCCGGGTTTGATACCCGGTTGAGGCTCATAGTGGTTTGGATCCCATTTCAAACTGTAGGTCCAGTCTCGATTAGCATATCTGCACAAAGTGGACTTAGAACAATATTTGAATGTACGATACTCCACTTCAGTCCACACTCGGGTTAGCATACACATATGTATAGGAACCTCATCTATCGTTGTGGTTATTCTTTGGGACAGGTGGCAAAGTAACTGCATTATTTTTATGACGCACAATATATTTTACGAAGCCGCAAAGGAAAAGAAATCCATCGTCGCCAAATCGGAACCTCGTGTGGCCAAGGAATAGGACCTGCTTTCGCTATTCATTTTCTTGGGAATCGGTTGCATGGCTTCTATGAACAACTTAGTCTGTACAGCTATGCGACATTGCTGCTATCTGATGAGGAATATGTGAAGTAAAATTTCCTTTTTGTCGCTTCACGATTATGCTCAAAACACCATTGTATGATGCAACAAAAATAACGTACTCGTGTTTGAAACTGCGTAGTTCTTTTTCGGACACCCTGTACATACATAATAGGACTTAACACGAACACATTAGTGGGGTTAAAATCTATAACATTTTGACTTCTATAACTGTTATGAGTATCGAGATCCTACACTAAAATATTTTAATATGTAAGTATCTTGGACAGTAAGGCACGTGTTGCATTGAACAAAAATCTGTTCAGGCTTTTCAAGACGTTCTGCTACCATTTGCTTGCCTCGGCTATGTTTTTTAAAGAATAAAATACGAAAATTCAACCAGGTTTAGAGCATAACTTGAGCTAAATTTCTTAATTTTGAAGGGGCACAAGGGTAAAAACCTGACAAAATCACGAATTTTGTAACCATGATAACTGTAGCAACATTAGAAAGGAGCTTGCATACTTTTGGAACAGAAGTTGCAAAAGGACCTTCTCTACCTAGCATGTCGTTACCCAGGCCCGTACCCAGGGGAGGAGCCATGGGGGCCATGCCCCCCCCCCCCCAGAGCCATGAAATTTTAAAAAGTGAACCTATAAAGAGTTACGAAAATAACATCGACGATTTTTCAAACTCGTAAAATTTCAATTTTGTCCTTGCATAAATGAATGTGTTTGATGTGTTGAATTGCAGTCTCCAGAAATCTGTAGTCTGCGATATTGGGTACTTTTAGTTCCATAACCATTGATGCAAGGCTACCAGCAGTGGCGGCGATTGGAAAGGTATGGTGGGCATTGGCTCCCATCCCCCAGTATTTCCACTTTTGCTTTTGCACTATGGCCTCTTAATGATAAGCCTTGTCTACCCAGACCCGTTGGAAGCACATAGTGGTTCGGATCCCACTTTAAACTGTAGGTCCAGTCCCAATTAGTCTATTTGTGCATAAAAGTGAACCTATAACAAAATTTAAACTCAAACTTGTCAACTAAGAGAAAGTAAATTGTCCTTCCCTCCAGCTTTGGCACCCAATCGCCGCTACAGGCTACCAGGTGAAAATGTATTTTTTTTTGTTAACCATAGCCATACGAAGGGTCGTAGCGGGCTATGGGTTACCTTACATTTAGAATTATTGCTAATGCGTATAATTTGATTTATAAATATATTATTTTCTAAACACATAATTATCGTGGTTGTTTAATGGTTCTGGTATAAGAAAATAAAGGAAATTTGAAAACATTTTTAATTTGCGAAACCCAGAACTATCAGAACACTCTCTCTCTCTCTCACACACACACACACACGGATCTGGCCCCTCCCTAAAAAAATCCTGGATACGGGCCTGTCGTCACCACATATTAGAACTCATTCTTGCAAGTGTGTTCAACGAGGCTATGCGATGTAGATCATCTGGTCCCGATATAGACATTTTTAAACGTTTTAAACAGTCCTGGAATAAGATTGATCAATCAGTTTACGAAAGTGCAATCAATAATGCAAGACTTGAAACAGTTTTGGCAGCATCGGGAGATGACAAGGACACTGTGACTCAATTTGCAGTTACCAGCTTGAGGCAACACAAGTCCGATATGATTACAGAGAATTTCTAGAGCTTGAAATTATCTTCTTGAGAGGTGTTCCTCCAAGTGGAATAAATACACTGTACGAGGGCCACTATTTATATTTTGAGCCTTGGCAACACTGATTGAAGTTAGGCGCGATTTGACGTTTGCACGGAATAGTCTGACATTATTGACCATAATGTACTTAAAATGTTTTGTCAATAGCTTGATTTGTGTTGTTTATGTTGCCTTGGAGATTGCGCGACAACAATAAAATGGAATTAACTCGTGAACATTTCATTTTCGTGCTATGATTTTTTACGATTTTCGACGTGGATTATCAAGACAATCAACTTACTTCCACATTTGGCGATCAAGCCCCATCCTTTGCCACTGTGAAACGCTGGTGTAACGAATTTAATCGTGGCCGCTATTCGCTCACCGACGAGATTCGCGAAGGTCGTCCAAAATCAGTTGTTGTTCAAGAAAACATTGATGCTGTGCAAAACCTAATACTGCAAGATCGTCATGTGACATACTGTGAGATTGAGGCAACCATAGGCATTAGTTCCACCAGCATATATAAAATATTACATGATCATTTAGCTGTGAGAAAGGTATGTTCTCGTTGGATCCCACACAATTTGACAAAAACTCAAAAAGACGCTCGCGTCAATTGGTGCAAACAAATGCTCAATAAATACAATCGTGGTGCTTCAAAAGACGTATATAAGATTGTAACAGGTGACGAATCATGGATATATGCATATGAGCCGGAACGTAAACAGCAGTCGACTGTATGGGTGTTTCAAGATGAACCCAATCGAACAAAAGTTGTTCGCGCTCGAAGCACATCGAAACAAATGGTCGCCTGTTTTTTCGGGAAAACTGGTCATGTGGCAACTGTGCCTTTAGAGGAACGTAGAACGGTTAACTCTGAATGGTACACAACAATTTGTTTGCCAGAGGTCTTCGGTCAAATACGGAAAACAAACAAACGCCGTCGGATCATTCTTCATCAAGACAATGCCAGCTCTCACACATCTCGTCTAACAACCGACTTTATGAACAGTCAAAAAATCGAATTGATGGGTCATCCGCCATACAGTCCTGATTTGGCACCCAATGACTTCTTCTTGTTCCCGAATGTCAAGAATAAATTGCGTGGACAACGATTTTCGTCGGCGGAAGACGCCGTTGATGCGTTCAAAAACCATATTATGGAGGTGTCTCAAGAAGATTGGAAAAACTGCTTTGACAAATGGTTCGAACGAATGCAAAAGTGTATTGACCATAAAGGAGAATACTTCGAAAAACAATAAAGCAGTTTTCAATGCCAAATTCCTGTGTTTTCATTGTTAGGCTCAAAATATAAATAGTGACCCTCGTATATCCCCTGGGGTTTTCCATCATGCTAGATGGATGGGAAAGGCATTGTATTCTTTTAAAATAAGGATTCAAACTCAATTCAAAAAATTCAATTCAAACTCTCCATGTTGGAAGAAAACGGATTGTGTAACATCTGCATTTTTCTCGTGTGTTTTTATCTGAGACCTTGGTTTACAGCTCATCTTCCTTTTTCAGCACCCTTTAATGACTTGAAACTACAGCAAAAACTGGTATCTCTAAAGTTGCCAGCAAGAAACGTGAAGGTCATCTGTGGTATTTAAGTGAGGAGCTTGTGCGTTTGGCCTTTTTTGATAAAACTGTGTCCACAAGTTCAAAAGAAGCTATGCTTCATTCCCTTAAAGAAAGGGATGGGGTCGAACCTCTTAAGCGTATCCAGCTGAGTGGCAAGAGTTCCTGTGATATGAAGATTGAAGATTTTGTGACAAAAAATACCATTAATTTCTTTGATCGCCTTAGTATCTCAAGAGATTTTGATCCTGAAAAATGGCATCTCAAAGATGACTATAAACAAGCAAGGGCAACAGTTAAACATTTAAGAGTTGTTAATGACAATGCTGAAAGGGATGTGGCACTTATGCAAGAGTATAATGCCCTTATCACTAAGAATGAAGACAAGAAATAATATTTATTACAAGTTGTGGAACAATATAGCCATCGCTATCCCGACAACAGAAAAAAAACAACTTAATCTCCCATGAATAAAGTCACAAGAAACACTGATTATGGTAATTTCAGCAGTAACAATGCATATTATTTCAAGTGGCAACAATGTTCTGTTATCTGTTACAGACCTAATTGATGTTGATAAAGATTTGCGTGTGGAATTTATCAAAATAATTAATACAGCAATATTTCTGCACAAATTGTAAAATGTAAAACATTGAATGTATTGAGCTACCCCTAAATATTAATTTAAAAGGTTGAAATTTTA